>NC_088242.1:33581896-33939396 GCF_036934945.1 Oncorhynchus masou masou
CACTAGTGTGTACCAAAATGTGAAAAAAGGATGTAGGCTATTCCTATTAAAAGTGAAAAAGTCAATTTGGAATGTTGGCATGTGCTTGGAGTACAATATAAATACATTTTTCCAAAAGCCTATGGAGCACATTGTTATACAATGTTATAACACTGTACAAATGTAACATTAATAGCAGAACATTCATGATTAAGACCAAAACTCCCCATAGGAGTTACCCTACAAACCTCCTGAGTTAGGGTTAGGGTTGTACACCAGTCTGTAATGAATGGATTCAGCACCCTGGGAAAACTTCCTAATTAGGAAATGATGCGACATCATGTCTGTCTTTGGACTGGACTTTGAAAACCTTTCTCCTTCACTCCCTTCCTCTCTGGCCCTGCCTGTCTACAATCGTAAAAAAAAAAAAAAAACTAGAAAGGAGAGAAACATGACAGGGATGGGAGGGAGAGAGAGAGAGGGCAGCAGAATCAATGAGGACCATATTTAGTCATAAACCTTTGGAATAAAGGATTTCCAAAGCTTTCCAGCAGAGGGCACCATGAGAAACTATGATGGAGTTCACTGCTGAAGATTGGCTGGTGTTGAACTCTTCAAGACTCCTATCATTTGCAGAACACAGCAGAGACCCCTATATGCAACCAGTCATCACCTCATTTGCACATTTCAAAGCTTTCCACATTTCAAAACTGTAGACAGTAAACGTCCAAACTTTCCAAACTGACTGAGTTCCCAAGAGACTTAACACTCTATGAGACAATCTATGAGCCTGGCTGTTTCCAAGAGCCGTTACAAGACTTTGAGACAGCCTTGGAGAGAAACGTTTCTCTTGCGTTACGGCACTGACCCAGCTGTCTAATACTATGATCAACTACCTGAAAAAACTATTTATAATTGATAACAGGTTTCTGAGCCTATACCATAGTTGCAACAAGACATTGCAAATTGAGCATTTACAACTGTGTTATTCTACCACACTCTTTCAAGCAGCAACACTTGCTTCTTCAACCACAAATCCTAAGTGAATCACAACAGCATGATACTTAAGATCTCTTCCAAGAGCTGTGACACTTAATACCCACAACAGACCACAGTGACTTAGTTGTGAGACTTCAAAATCCCTGTCTTGCATTAACATACACCTGCGAGATTAGCCAAAGCTCTTCAAGGCTAATGAGCTTGGTTTAAATTGAGCAGCCGTCTGTGCTGTAAGGTGCTGACCCCTGCAGTTGACTCAGACTAGCAGATTAGCAGCTAACAATTTAGCAGGTGTCGACTTGAGACAGTCAGGCAGACTGGCAGGCGGGAGAGGAGGAGAGGGTAGGAGAGCAGAGAAGAAAGAAGTGGGAAGAAGATGATAGGAGAGGAGCAGGGAGGAGAGAGGACAGAGAGGGGCTGAGAGGAGCAGGGAAGAGAGAGGGGGAAAGAAGATGATAGGAGAAGAGCAGGGAAGAGAGAGGGGAAAAGGAGAGGTGAGGTGCTGGCCTACTTACCCTGACAGTGCTTGGCCGGGGTATGCCTCTCAAGGATGATGTGCCCCCTCACTTGCCTGGGGAGAGTTTATGTAGCTCCCAGACCCTATCCTCCACTTCCCCCTCCCACTTCCCAAACATGGAGCCGGGGCTGCACTCTCCCTGTCTGCCTCACTCAGCCAGAGCCTTATAGGGATGGCCGGGGAAAAACAGTCCAATCCTAGTGCTTTAGTGGAGGGCCCCAGTCCCATCATTCAGAGCATTCCAGGGGCCTTTTTTTCTGTGAAAGGCAGGAGATCTCACCATCCTGGAACATAAACACACAGCACAGAGCTCATAGGACTGCCCCCTGTGACACACAGGGCCCTCACATACACGCACAGACTGAGTGACACGGAAGAGTGAAACGGGTTTGGCCACAAATACAGCCTATAGGTGCTGTTTGAATTGGCATCAGTTAGATGAGGAAATATTCGATAGGTGTGAAGAAATATTATTTCTTGTCAGTTGAGGTAGAGGTCTGTTAAATTGTATTGTATCTATGGAATATCCTGACCTTTCAAAATGTCAGATTGTTATTCTACACATGTTTTTCTCAGTACTTCTCTGGAATGATCTTCCAGATATCTTCTGTGATGACCCACACTGAAAGGAGAGTGGTCCCACTTTATCTAGATAATCTCATATAGTTGATCTTCAGATGGTCATACTAACACTAAACTATCTGTTGATAAGCAACTGGTTGCTACGGTTACTGTTTAGGGTTAGGATAAGGGTTCATGTTAGGGTTAGGGCTAGGGTTAGTAGATAGTTAGTTGAAATGTTGTTGACAGTTATCGAACATCTACAGAACATCTACTTGGGGCAATCCAGATAAAGGGAGTGTTACCAAAAGTGAGTGTTACCAAACCCGTTTGTGAGCGGCGGCTTGGGTAGGTAGCGAGGAAAAGTGAAGTTGAGGCTTTACTGATGGTGCTGAAAGAACCTGTCACCAACTGCCCATTGCCACAGCGCCGAGAGCCACAGAAAGTGGCGTGTTGAGTCGCTGGCTCTTAGAATTACAAAGGCTACATCCCTCTGCTCTAACAATCAGAGGGTCAGACAAACAGTTCTCCCCTGGTCAAAAAGCACTTTATCTTCCAGCATCATTTTTATGAAAGGGCCATTTCACCACATTTTAACCTCATATTCATTATATACGTCACCATACCAGTGTTTCTAGCCTACACATATGTGAAAATGACTCGTTTTCATTCTATGGTCAAAAGCTTAAGTGTCCCTTTAAGTTGAAGCTAAATAGATGGCTATAATATTGAACGATATGAGGTGCCGCTGGTCATAAGTTGGGGATGGGACGGTCATCATCATCTACCCTGGCGCTGGTGAGATCCCATACTGTAAACCCATGAGCTCATCTTCAAACGGATTGGCCGGGTTTTGTCTCAGGTCCCAGGCTCTCTGGGCTCTCTGCTTGTCTGATGAGGTATGCTACGCCACAACAACGTACTGACGATGGCCAGCACAAAGCCATATCAGGATGAGAGACAGTCGGGGAGAGAGTGAGGTGAAAGGGGGTGGATAGAAGGGGGAGAGAGAGGGAATAAGGAAGTGAGAGAGTAAGAATATTATCAGCATGACTGGAGGACTATTGGGTTTGTGGTTGAGCTCAACTAAATGTACTGTGAAAGGCTATTGTTGGCGAATATGAATTGTCATTTGATGCAAATGGTACAGCAATCCCTCTGAAACAGTTCAAATGATCCGGACTCATCAGGCTGTGCAAAATAATGTAGCTGTCACCCAATGATCAGCAGTTTTAAAGCAACAGCAAAATCTCTCAATTTTTTTTTCAATTCAAGTTTTAAAAGTACTTTTTTTTTTTTCTCTGCCATAAATCTTGAAATAACATTCTCAATTCCTTCTCATGTTCTGCAAAGTCATGAGGATGATATTTGACTGATTTTGTTCCTTCGTTGTGTGATCGAGGGAATTCTCAGTCCTGTTGTATTAAAGGATTGGTCATTTTCAGTAGTACAGAAGCGAAACTGTTTCATGGAAGAAATGCTTGGAATGTTGGATCTGCTGTCAAAAATAAATGTTGTTTGTTGTAGCCTACACTCCATCCTAGACTGACGCTAGCTGATGCTGGTATTCCTTTGGTTCATACTTTTAACACTTGGAATTAGTAACAAGACGTTGTACAGCAAGATGGCCAAATGTACCACATTACAAGACTTTTCATTCATTGTAACACAAGGGCAAAATGATTCAACAGTACACAGCTCTTCCAATATTGTCTAACTAGTCAGACTTGCACATCTCTACAAAGAGCCCTTTTACCAATACATGACCTTTGCAATACCAGCATGGCTGGTGTTTATCACTCTCTGTCAGCGTGAAATCCTTCAAATTGGAGGTCAGCTTTACACATGGAAGGAAAGCCACTGACCTGCCTCCCACTCTGCCACAGTAACAGCGCACAGCAGATTTGAATGCAGCACCAAAAAAGGAGCTGTTCAGTAAATAAGGAGAGACTTGGCAGACCGCGCTTCCTCAAGGCATGTAGGGAAGAAACAATCCCACCGAAGGTGTGGTCTGGGAAAAAACATACCCTCACTCTATTTTGTGTCTGTGTGTGGTGTGTGTGTGTGTGTGTGTGTGTGTGTGTGTGTGTGTGTGTGTGTGTGTGTGTGTGTGTGTGTGTGTGTGTGTGTGTGTGTGTGTGTGTGTGTGTGTGTGTGTGTGGTGTGCGTGTGCGTGTGCGTGTGTGCTGTGTGTGCGTGTGTGTGTGTCTGTGTGTGTGGTGTGTGTGTGCGTGCGTGCGGGTGCACGTGCGTGTGCGTGTGTGCGTCTGCATCTACCTAATACTGTGGGTGAAAAGGCGCTCCACGTGTTTAAACTGAAGGTATCCTTTGCACCCCATCAGTCAGCGTGAGCTCACTTATTCCCATGTTTAGCTGCACTCTTTACTTCCTCTCCTCTCTTGCAGCGACTTCTCTTCTCCTTTATGAGACCTCCTCTCGTTCTTTGCCTCATTGAAGGCACATCTGCGCGCCTAAGTGATAGTAACGGCAGCAACTGATTCAGTGAGCCTTGTTTTGAAAGACGATGCATAACACTCTGCACCTTTCAGAAGACCGGGGGTATACAGCATCATGTAAGACATGTTGTTATCTATTTGAGAGGTTCTAAAGGAACATGATAGTCATCCTAACCTTGATGTCACATAACTTGACAAACATCTCTGCCCCTCAGTATCTTCCACCTATGCCTCTTTCATTGAATCGAGTTAGCAGCATTTATAGGGGAACGTGGCTGTAGACCGTTACATCTCCCTCAACACAGCTACTGCTGCTACTGTTCCGACTATCAGCTTTGATATAAATCCTCTCCACATTAAATCCCCATCTGACGTCAGGCCATCACGGCAGACATCAACCGATCAGAGCAGGCCAGTGTGTGCAGCAGGCCAGTGTGTGCAGCAGGGCGATGGGCTCTTGCAGGGCTCTACTGGCATGTGCTTTGACCGAAAATGGCAAAGCAGCTGTGGTCTTTAAGGACATTCCCTGCTGCCTTCTCATTGGACGCTTAGCATCAACAGGCATCTGCTCACAACCAGCTCTGGAATGTCTTATGGTGACTCCTCGCAAGCAAGGCCTGAGCCCATTTTCTTCCTGTTTTGAGTCTCTCTCTGTGTGTGTGTGTGTGTGTGTGTGTGTGCGTGTGTGTGTGTGTGTGTGTGTGTGTGTGTGTGTGTGTGTGTGTGTGTGTGTGTGTGTGTGTGTGTGTGTGTGTGTGTGCGCACGTGCGTGCGTGCGTGATTGTCTATGTGTGTGTGTGTGAGAGAGAGTGAAAGTGAGAGAGAGAGAGAGAGAGAGAGAGAGAGAGAGAGAGAGAGAGAGAGAGAGAACATTGTGTTAGCTAACTCGAGTACAGATCCAGTACCTCAATACTCTTCAGACTTCAGTTCCTTGTTCCATTTCCTTAATGACCTCTGATTGGTCAAAGGATTTGAAGGTCTCAACCATATTGCTTTCACCAGCCAAATCCAATGAAATCTGTGGTGATGAGGTGAAGAAGATGAGAAAAAGAAGACAATGCCCTACTGGGTAAACCTAGGGATATTATCTGGTGTAATCTGTCTTGTCTCTGTGGGTTTCCACCTCTTTTACTGTTGTATTTAGCCTCACCTGACCTCTGGCCTACTGGTATCCCCCTTCCCTTTACTGCCCTCACTGTCTGTGTTCTGCGGAGCACTGGCACTGTCTGTACTCCATGTGTCTTTTCCTCTCTCGCCCTCTAGTGGCATAATAATAACTTTTGTTTTTCAGCAAAACAGCTTTAGGGAAGAGTTCATATTTAGATGTTTTGATTTCAGATTCAACCCAACTGCTGGAATGAAGTGTTCGGTAACACTTTCTATGAAGTACATAACGCTTCATAACGTCCTTCATAATGCGTTACAACACACTTTAACAACATCTCATAATGTACAGTATTATAAAGCTTGATAACTCACTATTCATGTGTTTTTGTATACTTTAACTAAAGTGATTCACTTATTTATAAAACACTATAGAAGGTATTTGTAGGCTTTAAGTAAAGTGTAATCCTTTTCCAGAATACAAAGAAAAAGCAACAACACAGAGTTAGCTACCCTGGTAACGTCACCATTTTATTTAACAGTGGAAACATCATGTGGACATTTTTAAGCAAAGCTGTTTATTATTTCAACACATTAAAAAAACACAGCATTTAGCTCCAATTTTATACAGAGAGACTACGGTTAAGTTCCTTGCTCAAACACACATTGAAAGGGCCTTGGGGATTCAAACCAGCATCCTTTCAGTTACTGGCCCAGCACTCTAACCACTAGGCTACCTGGGCACCAATATAACTGACTGGGTGCAAAAACAGGCTTACTATGTGGACTACATCCATGTATGTGGACCCCAGGAATAGTAGCTGCTGCATGTGCAGTAGCTAATGGGGATCCTAATACACTAAACTAAACTACTGCACAACAAGAGCACTTTCTATAGCAAACAGATCTGTGCACTATAGGAGGCTGGTGGGAGGAGCTATAGGAGGACAGGCTACAGAGGACCACACAGCCTACTCATCACGTGAGCGTGTTCACTGAACCAACTGTCTTACACGTCACCCCCCCCCTTTGACCATCTTCAAGAGACCCATCCGACACTCTGAAAATGAGGGGTTCAACAAGGGTTCTTCTAAGATCGTCAAAGTTCTTTGAAGAACCTTAGGGTGCTTGGCACTGGAAATTGCCCCCAAAAGGTTATTCCAAGAACCCCATAGGAGGTAGGATTAATCAAGGTACCTCCTTAGTTGGTGAGAGGGGGGGGGGGGGGGTTCTTGGAGGAACTTAACTGCCCAACTGAAACATTTGGATTTGAAAGGACAGCAGGAGCAGGCACATAACTGAAAAATGTAAAGAGCTCCTCCATTTCAGTTAAGGTTTGTCCCTTGTACAATCAAATTGATACAGTTTTATAATGATACCACCTATTTATATATAGGTGATATATTTGTAAAAATTTGTACAAATTGCTATGTTGTTTATACACTTTCCAGAACATTGACACAATTCAATGGATATCAGTCAACAAAGAGGTAAGAATATGTAGGCTGTAGGAACATGTTGAAGGCTGGATGTATTGGGCGCAGATGACTGAACTGCTCACTATTGTGTGTGTGTGTCTGCAGGTATAAAGACGAGGAGGCATACAAAGGTAAGTCAATTGGTATGTTATGCAGATCACGTGTACCATCCTCCCCCCTTACCTCTTCATTTAAAATCCCAGAGGCCTCTACATTATGGACAAGGTATGTGTATGAAAACCATTATCAAAACACTTTAGGTTTAGATTTTTAAAATTCTGCTTTGCCACTAAAATCATAGTAAAACAACAAAAGTGTTATGTTATTGTTGTTATTGTTATGTATATTCTTCCTATTATTATTCATAATAATAGGGAAGGGGAGGTGATTCAAAAATGAACCCCAAAAGGTTCTTCAGAAGGTTCTTTGACGATCCATTAAAAAGAGGTTCTTTGAAGAACTTACAGGGGTTCCCCCACAGTTTCAATTTGAAGAATCCCTCAAGGATACTCCACGAACCTTTTCTTTTTAGAGTGTAGTCACAGGAACAAATGCTTAGGCATTAACTCAGCAGGCTGACATGGTCTCAACCCAGTCAGTCACATGTTAACCTTTAATGAGTACACTTGCTGGAGACTTGAAACTAGCACGTCTAACACAAACCAACACATGTCAAACTAACACGTCTTCAGGTCTCAGGCAAGATTGCTCATCACGTCAGCATAGATCACCAAACCATGCTGTTTTGATGAGTAACCTTGCAGGATCTTGAAGACGTGTAACAGATGGGGATCTGTGAAACTCACTCATCAGCCTGAAGTGTCACCCCTTGCATGATTGAAGAAGGCCTTTTTCAATATGATGGGTTGGAATGCTTCAGGAAAGAGGGTCCATGTGTTTGCGAGGCAGAGGTCCTGAGTTTTTGTCTCGTATGAGCTGAATCAGGGGGAAGAGATACTTGCTATGCATACAGAGTAATTAACATGAACTTCTTGAGCTAATTCTTATAGACATTAGCGAAGTGGGCTAACACAGTCTTGTGACATGCAGGAGACCCGGTTTGAACCCAGTCAGTCACAAGAACAATATTAAATGTGCTGTAAAGCCCAAGGAATTTTTTATTTAAATACTTTTGTTAAATTCATCTCAAAGTCAATGAAAAGTCATTATTACTGGTACTGACTCAAAACTAAATTAGTCACATCAACTGTATTTTATAAAAAAATTCCCCAACATGCTCTACTGCAGGTTTATTTTTTGGGAATTGTTTTGAATATCTGTGTTTTTGCATGTACATTGAGTGAATAATTCTATGCTACGCAAAGATAAATAACATACATTTTTCTCAACTAATCCTATCATTCAGTTACATTTTTTGCACCCTTTGCGGAAATGGTTGTTCCAGTTTAAATGACTTAGGTAGTCTCCTCACAAAGCTCCTAACCCTGGCAGTCATTATGAATGCAGTTTGTGAGTGAATAAAAATGTCAACCATTGAAATGTCCTAACTCTGGCTTGAGTGCAATAGGAATGATGTATCCCTTTGCAAGCCAACATAATGTGATTTGCAGGTAGGGTTGGAAAATTCTGGTTAATTTCCCTTGGTTTTCCAGAAATCACAGTTGGAATATTGAAATACTGAACATTTTGGGAAATTTACTGGAATTTTGCAACCCTACTTGCAAGCCTGATGCGGCTTGTAAACCATGAGTTTCTGTCCACTGTATTACGGTAAAGCTAAGCCTGAAAATAAGGCCTTATCAGATATGTAATGTATTGTCATAAAACAAGTTTAATTATAAAGATATCATTCACCTAGGAATTAACTTGGTTAAAGCCACAGAACTGCAATATTAATTCGATTCATGGAATATAATTTATTATTTGTGAATACAATGATTCAATGTATGTATACATTACAAATGCAAAAATATTGAATTCCAATTCAATATTTTACTACAAATTCAAAATTATGGAATTCAAATACAATTTCTGTAACTAGCTCATTCCCAGCTCTGTCTGTAAGAAAGTGTTTTCACTCGTTAGCTCGCTAGCCATTCGCGTCTGTAGTTGTCTGTGTTTTCAAACCAGCATGGCTATAATGCATTGTGCACTATAGTCTTATAAGTCAAGTCATTACAGTTCATATATAAAATATAATACAGAATTTTACGAGTGCTTAGGAGTTATTATGGATGCTTATACTCAGTGTTATAACAAATGATAAAGGATGTTATAAAGCGTTATTCAAATGTACTTCGTAGAATGTGCTACCGAGTGTTTAAGCTTCAGTTCTTTCAAGATAAATCATCAATAAAGCAAACTAGTTTCTCTGCTGTTGTTGATCAGATGGATCATAATGCATACATCAACATGCTTCTAAAAACCTTGTCTACCCAACAATTAAATAATCCTAACATCAAGGTTTCAATGTATTGCATCATGTTATCATAGGAAGGAAGAGGATGAGGAGGGGTGGGTTGCACATAAATGAATGTTTTGCCAGGAGCAAACAACATGGTGAGAGCTGATGGAGGTCTGACCCACTGACAGACAGAGAAACTTTACCACTTTTACAACAGAGCTGTGGCCAGCTGATGACTCAACCTGGGTAGCAGAATTACAGTGAGAGCTGAGAACTAGGCATAGTGACTATGCAAATAGTAGGTGGTGCTGTTGATTGCTTTCTGTTTGCCTTCTACTCATTTGTCAGCTGCCCCATCGAGAGCATACCGACAGGTTGCATCCTTGCCTGGCATGGCAACTGCAAGGCCTCCAACTGCAAGGCACTACAGAAGGTAGTGTGGTACACCACTGGGGCCAAGTACATCACTGGGGCCAAGCTACCTGCCATCTAGGACCTCTATACCATGCGGTGTCAGAGGAAGGCCCTAAAAATTATCAAAGACTCCAGCCACCCTAGTCATAGACTGTTCTGCTACCGCACGGCAAGAGGTACCTGGAGCACCAAGTCTAGGTTCAATAGGCTTCTAAACAGTTTCTACCCCCAAGGGAAAAAACTCCTGAACACCTAATCAAATGGCTACCCAGACTATTTGCATCCTACCCCCACCCCTTTACACCGCTGCTACTCTCTGTTGTCATCTATGCATAGTCACTTTAACAACTCTCCCTACATGTACATTTTACCTCAACTAACCCGGTGCCCCCGCACATTGACTCTTTACCGGTACCCCCCTGTATATAGTCTCACTATTGTTATTTTACTGCTGCTCTTCAAATTACTTGTTACTTTTATTTCTTATTCTTATCTGTATTTTTTTTAAACTGCATTGGCGGTAAAGGGCTCGTAATGTAAGCATTTCACTGCTGTATTCGGCACATGTGACTGAAAACATTTGATTTGAAACAGAAACCTCTCATTCCTGATGTTGAGTGGTCGACTGCCTTGGTATTTAGAGTGAATAGCTGGATAGTAGACCATGACTCATATATAACCTACCAAGCCCTACTCTTGATAAGCATCTGTTCACACTTGTCTTGACTAGTCTTCTGGGTTTTGGAGTTAGGCTACAAATTGTGATCCTCCCATTGCTGGAAATACTTTCCAAGCGTATCCCACACACAATGGTTGATTTCACTGTAAGGTGAAATACCTGTTGTATTTGGCACACGTGACAAATACAATTTGACTTGATTTGTAAGACTCATCTCAGCCTGAGAACTCACCATCATAGCAAAAACCTAAACACCATCATTCTCACATATTATCCAATAGCATACTTCTAGTTGTCTTTAAAAGTGAACCACGAATAGCAAACACGAAAGAATATAAGATTCTAAATCTGTGTGATATTGCTTCAAACAGTGCTTCTCCATTTTGTGGGATCCTCTGTGATTCACTGACTTGCCTAGTTAAATAAAAGGTTAAATGATAAAAAATAAAAAATAAACAATGCCAGGGCCTCTTCTAACTTCAAACTCATTGTTGACCACAACCCATGGACCAGTGGCAACACACCAGTGGGGCGCAAACCACAATCTGGAAAATACTGCTCATAAACGCTATCATAAAATTCACAAAGAATCCTACATGTTCACAAAGATATAATCAGAAAATGTCATAGAGTGTATTGCATAGGCCAGGAAATTAGTGTCTGATGGCTCTGTTTTGTCTGCAGAATTTTTGTGTTCCTTCTCCTGTTCGGGAAATTCTCCAATTACTTCTGGGAAATTCTCAATTGTCAATCTCAGGAAGATGTCCTTTTCCCTTTTTAGATGAGGCTTTGGCGACTTCATATTTCGTTTGGAAGTGTGGATGGGGGGCAATGTTGATTACTGCACTTTTATAAATAGTGGACTTCATTCTGTACTTCCCCTCGCGGGGAGGTCAGGAAATGTCTGCATCCTGTCACCAGGGTATTCTGGCACAACTTTCACCTAATTCCAGGAACATTGGAAAGGGCCTAATTAACATGGATACTATTGTCCATCTATCGTAAGAAAGAAAGAAAACTGTTTGTTAGAAACTCATAAAATGAGTACATGCTAATGTAGAAAACTTTTGGTCATGTTCAGGTCACATGGTCCAGAAAAAACTCCTCAATCTTGCAATGAGCAATGACCTCTTTTGATCACAAGGTCACAATTAACAAAATAACACATTTGGGATGCAGCAAGACTTTGGTGAGAAGAATCCATCCACTTAGATTCATGATTCTTGTGGTCATCTGCCTCTTAAAAGGTGTCTCGAGCCCTAATGGACCACTAGTAGAAACGTGAATCAATATAAATATCTTTGGCGCACAGTGGCACACTCATGGGTTTCAAATGACTGCATACAAATGATGTTTACGTATGTATGCGTCATAGAAAACCATCATGGTTGTGCTGCATGCAGCGTTGCTGTATCTGAAAATTGGCATCTCCATCAATCAAAAACATTGTATAAACAAATAGGCTTACGTACGGAAACATTTTGATTAATGAAAGCGAGCCACACAGATATTTTGGTAATAGGTTTTATTGCCCCTTGCTTTGTAACTAAAATGTTGGGAGTCATCCCTTGTTAATACTGCATACAGCTTGAAACAGCTGAACATTTTGTTCAGTGATGCTCACCCAGTAGCATTGGGAAGTCAACACAAACATGCACAATGGTCTTCAGTCATTCAATCTCAGTCAAATTCATTCTGATAGTTCTGACTAAACTGGTTAATGTAACCAGGTTTTAAATTTAACCTGAAAATGTTTGTACATTGTAGAGTCCAGTGCATGAATCTTTAATATACAACAGTAATAGAAAATCTGCACTCAGGCTATGACATTATAAATAACACACTTAATAAAAAATAATTTGATTAAATACAGCTTTATCTTTACTATGGTAAATAACATCGACATAAAATATATCACAAAGTGATGTTCTCTGCATCCCATCCTTTTAACATAAAAGATATTCAAGATGTCCAATTGCACTTTCTTCTGTGCAGAAATTCAGTCTGAATGCTTGTGCAATGTCCCAAAAACCCTGTCCCAGTGTGTGAAGTACGGAGCATAGTTGGACTTGAACTTCAGATGGTGCAGGTCGTGGTGCGGAGCTCCACCGTAGAGCCCAAAGGGCACCAGTCTATGCGTGGACCAGGGCAGGTCATATCCAGAGTGGTCCTCCACAGAAAGCCAGATATTCAGAACATAGAAGAGCATCTCTGTCAGGGGGTGGCAGCCCAGCAGCAGAGGGTTGACCCCAGCGAAGAATCCCAGAGACAGGGTTTCCCAGGCCCCAGAGTACTCAGTGGTCAGGGCGAAGGTGGATGTGTGCTTGTGGTGCACCTTGTGGAACGTCCGGTAGAGCCAGGGCACCTTATGGTGCAACAGATGCCAGATGAAGTATTGGAAGTCGAACAGCAGGAGGCAGGCGACCACGTCCCAGATGAGACGCAACGTTCCGGGGGCCTCGGGCATGAAGGTGGCTGGTCTCCAGAACCAGTGCAGCACAGTGAGAGGGAAGAGGAACACTACATGGTTGTAGAGGGAGTAAGCCAGGCAGCTCCACATCATGGTCCAGGAGACGTGGCTCTTCTGCTGGATCTTAAAGGTCCTGATCCAGGCCAGCCTGCGGGAGAGGAGGTCCAGCACCACGAAGGGCAGGCAGAAGGTAAGGTAGACGCTGAGGGAGAAAAGCACAGGGAAGAAAGGTGATCTGAGCCAGGCATTATATCCCAGGATGAAGTCCCATAGGCTCTGCATTGTGTTCAGTCGTGTTGTGTGTGAGCTTGACAGGCGTGTTTAAACAACCTCCTGCAAAAGCTCTCTTCTTTTATGAGTTCTCTGTGAAAAGTATCCGCCCACAGATGTCCTTATATAGACTTACTGAACTTCCGGGGGACTTCTCAGAGTGCCTTCAGAATGTATTCATACCCCTTGACTTATTCCACACTTAGCTCAGTTATCTGATTCAGAGTATGATTGTTCTGTATGCCTGTATTGAAAATCTCAATACAATCATTAAATAAATACATACATAACCAGAAATGAGTGTTATTCTAAGCTAACATTTTTCTTTTGCCAGGAGCAAACAACGTGGTGAGAGCTGATGGAGGTCTGACCCACTGACAGTCAGAGAGACTTCACCACTGTTACAACAGAGCTGTGACCCTCTGATGACTCAACCTGTGGAGCTGAGAACTTGGCATAGTGACAATGTAAACACTAGATGGTGCTGTTGATTGCTTTCTGTTTCTGTTCTACTCATTTCCAACGTTTGATGAAATGAACTTTCGTTTCATCAGTTCAAGGGATGTGTTCCTGAACAGTACAATGTCAGTGCCAGAGGTGAAACAGAAAAGGAAACCTGTCATTCCTGATGTTGAGTGGTCGACTGCCTTGGTATTTAGAGTGAATAGCTGGATAATAGACCATTAGTCTCTTATGATCTATCAAGCCCTGCTCTTGATAAACATCTGTTAACAAAACCCCTGTAATTACAACATTTTGTAATGCATTACGAGGAATGTCAATATAACTTTCTGTAAACTGCATGTTGAAGCTAACTAGGGGTTAATTAGGGTCTAAAATCCATCCTCATCTCCATTAAAAAGTCTATCCATCTAACCTACGAATCACACTTTTTAAACACATTTCAGCAGGTTGCACAGGAACCCATCATATTAGAGGCATCTTTAATGTTCACACATATGACAGACAGCACAATGAGAGATTGGGAGAGAGTCAAGTGGTGACTGTCCCTTCTGAGATAAGATAAGGTGAGTTCAGCTGAAACTTGCCTTGACTGGTCTATTGGAGTCAGGTTAAAAATTGATATCCTCCCATTACGGAAAATCCCGTGTGTACTTTCCAAGCGTACCCCACGCACATTCCCAAATCTCAATTCTGATCTTATCTGTGGCAGTGCCGACCGGATCTATTTGGACTCCCTCCTCAATCTGCCTTCTACAACCAATGCCCTTAGTGAACCACTTTATATGGATCAAATCAAATGTTATTTGTCACATGCGCCAAATACAACAAGTGTAGACTTTACTGTGAAATGCTTACTTACAAGCCCTTATCCAACAGTGCAGTTCAAGAAGAAGAAAATATTTACCAAGTAGACTAAAATAAAAAGTACTAATAAAAGTAACACAATAAGAATAACAATAACCAGGCTATGTACAGGGGGCACCGGTTGATTTTGCAGTGTAACATTTCTAGTGTTGATTTGGGTGTTACATGTACTCTGAAAGTGTAAGATTAACACCTATTGGTGTAAAAAAACTGTGTTGGTGTTAAACCAAAACCACGTACACCATTATCATATTTCCCACCATGCCCTATAGCAGGCAGATTTTTAGATACTCCAGAAACTGTGTAGAAATGATAATGAACCTATATTTTTAAATAATTTAACCTCTGAACTATTTGTCTTCAATCACAGTATATTTTCAATATAGAGTTATTAGAGCCCCTATTTAGCAGATTTGGTTGATTTTGTGGTCTCAAACCAGTGAGCTTAACATTCTTCATCACAAATATAGGCAACATTGAAGTATTGACAATGAAAAAGGTGGGATTGTTGTTTCCTTGTCCAATAATTGGTACATTTACTATCAATATAGCATTAAAAATAGTTTTCCAGATTGCATTTTGGCAAAAAAATAAATCCTTTGTGAATATTGGATAATGACTGAGACAACATGGTTAAATTCTGGGGCGGCAGGGTAGCCTAGTGGTTAGAGCTTTGGACTAGTAACCTGAAGGTTGCGAGTTCAAACTCCCAAGCTGACAAGGTACAAATCTGTCGTTCTGCCCCTGAACCATACCTACTGTGAAGCACGGGGTTGGAAACACCAGTAGGTATGGTGTTCTTTGGAATCAACTCAGCATTCTTTGTCCTCCAAACACGACGAGTTAAGTTGGTCCCAGCTCTCTGCAGGTCATTCACTATGTCCCCCCGTGTGGTTCTGGGATTTTTGCTCACCGTTCTTGTGATCATTTTGACCCCACGGGGTGATATCTTGCGTGGATCCCCAGATCGAGGGAGATTATCAGTGGTCTTGTATGTCTTCCATTTCCTAATAACTGCTCCCACAGTTGATTTCTTCAAACCAAGCTGCTTACCTATTGCAGTCTTCCCAGCCTGGTGCAGGTCTACAATTTTGTTTCTGGTGTCCTTTGACAGAGACCAAAGTTAACCCTGAAGGAGCCGCAAAGCTCCACAGCAGAGATATGAGTGTCTGTCCATAGGATCACTTTAAGCCGTACACTCCACACAGCTGGGCTTTAAGGAAGAGTGTCCAGAAAAAAGCCATTGCTTAAGAGACAAAAATAAGCAAACATGTTTGCCAAAAGGCATGTGGGAGACTCCACAAACATATGGAAGGAAGAAGGTACTCTGGTCAGATGAGACTAAAATTGAGACTAAAATTGAGCTTTTTGTCCGTCAAGTAAAATGCTATGTTTGGCGCAAACCCAACACCTCCCATCACCCCGAGAATATCATCCCCACAGTGAAGCATGGTGGTGGCAGCATCATGCTGTGGGGATGTTTTTCCATCGGCAGGGACTGGGAAACTGGAAAGAATTGAAGGAATGATGGATGGCGCTAAATACAGGGAAATTCTTGAGGGAAACCTGTTTCTTTCTCACCCTGACCTGAGATATCTCTGTTTTCTTTATATTTTGGTTAGGTCAGGGTGTGACTAGGGTGGGTACACTAGTTTTGTATTGTCTAGAGTTTTCGTATTGTCTATGGTTTTTGTATTGTCTATTTTTTTTGTAATTCTATGTGGGTCTGATATGGTTCCCAATCAGAGACAGCTGTTTATCGTTGTCTCTGATTGGGGATCATATTTAGGTAGCCATTTCCCTTTGATGTTTGTGGGATCTTGCCTATGCGTAGTTGCCTGTCTTCACTCGTTTGTATAACTTCCCGCTTCGTTTTGTTATTTTGTTAGCTTGTTCAGTGTTCATTCTTTAAATAAATAAGAATGTACGCATACCACGCTGCGTCTCGGTCCGATCCTTATAATGAATGTGACAGTTTCAGTCTTCCAGAGATTTGACCATGGGACGGAGGTTCACCTTCCAGCAGGACAATGACCCTAAGCATACTGCTAAAGCAACACTCGAGTGGTTTAGGGGGAAACATTTAAATGTCTTGGAATTGCCTAGTCAAATCCCAGACCTCAATCCAATTGAGAATCTGTGGTATGACTTAAAGATTGCTGTACACCAGTTGAACCCATCCAACTTTAAGGAGCTGGAGCAGTTTTGCCTTGAAAAATGGGCAAAAATCACTGTGGCTAGATGTGCCAAGCTTATAGAGACATACCCCAAGAGACGTGCAGCTGTAATTGTTGCAAAAGGTAGCTCTACAATGTATTGACTTTGGGGGGATGAAAGGTTATGCACACTCAAGTTCTCGTTTTTTATGGTCTAATTTCTTGTTTGTTTCACAATAAAAAATATTTTGCATCTTCAAAGTGGTAGGCATGTTGTGTAAATCAAATGATACAAACCCCCCCAAAAAATCAATTTTAATTCCAGGTTGTAAGGCAACAAAATAGGAAAAATGGGGGTGAACGGGGGGTGAATACTTTCGCAAGCCAGTGTATGTCATCAAATATCTCAGATCACTTGAGCTGGAGCTTACAACTATAAATAAACATCCGTATGCATCATGGTCCAAGTGGTGAGGGTAGGCAACAACATCTCCACCCCGCTGATCCTCAACACTGGGGCCCCACAAGAGTGCGTTCTGAGCCCTCTCCTGTACTCCCTGTTCACCCACGACTGCGCGGCAACGCACGCCTCCAACTCAATCATCAAGTTTGCGGACGACACAACAGTGGTAGGCTTGATTACCAACAACGACGAGACGGCCTACAGGGAGGAGGTGACAGGGAGGAGGTGAGGGCCCTCGGAGTGTGGTGTCAGGACAATAACCTCACACTCAACGTCAACAAAACTAATGAGATGATTGTGGACATCAGGAAACAGCAGAGGGAACACCCCCCTATCCACATCGATGGAACAGTAGTGGAGAGGGTAGTAAGTTTTAAGTTCCTCGGCATACACATCACAGACAAACTGAATTGGTCCACTCACACAGACAGCATTGGGAAGAAGGCGCAGCAGGGGCAACAACCACCCGAGCCACTGCCTGTTCACCCCGCTATCATCCAGAAGGCGAGGTCAGTACAGGTGCATCAAAGCAGGGACCGAGAGACTGAAAAACAGCTTCTATCTCAAGGCCATCAGACTGTTAAACAGCCACCACTAACATTGAGTGGCTGCTGCCAACACACTGATTCAACTCCAGCCACTTCAATAATGGGAATTGATGGGAAAGGATGTAAAATATATCACTAGCCACTTTAAACAATGCTACTTAATATAATGTTTACATACCCTACATGATTTATCTCATATGTATACGTATATACTGTACTCTATCATCTACTGCATCCTTATGTAATACATGTATCACTAGCCACTTTAACTATGCCACTTTGTTTACATACACATATCATATGTATATATTGTACTTGATACCATCTACTAGGATTTCCTATGCTGCTCTCATTCATATCTTTATGTACATATTCTTTTTCCCCTTACACTGTGTATAAGAAATTAGTTTTGGAAATGTTAGTTAGATTACTTGTTGGTTATTACTGCATTGTCGGAACTGGAAGCACAAGCATTTCGCTACACTCGCATTAACATCTGCTAACCATGTGTGTGTGACAAATAAAATTTGATTTGATTTGATTTGGTCTTGAGAAATTGAAATTCTTTCAAGAAACATTATTACACAAGGTTCATTGAATTCAAGAGGAATTCATGTTTAGGCCACCACTGAACTTTTGATTGCCTTTGACACTATTCTCTAGGAATGTGTTTAAAACAAGAGAAAGAGGTCATGATTATCAAAGGTTTACTGAGGAGCAGTGACCTCAGAAAGGATCAATCAAACACAGGCAGATTTACTATAAATACACTAAAATGTACAGGACATATTTGACCGTGTACAGTAAAAACTGTTGCCAGATAATGTTACAGTCTTGGAGTAAATCAAGACCAGTCAAATTCAAATCTAAACCAATTCCTTAAACTGTGTAAAATGTAAAATACAAAGAGGTATTTTCATTGAGGTATGACTCACACCAACCCACACAAACTATGATCAATCAGAGCAGTAGTCATTAGTTATTCGCACCATTCTCTATCATTCACATCATCTGCCTAGTACTTTCACAACAATACTCTGTTGCAATGCCTATTACTTTCAAAAAAACATTGTGTGGTAATGCATTTTTAGGTAATGCCGTTGTTGTAATGCTGAGAAGCTCAAAAACCTCAATGAGCCAAAACTTTTCAAACATTTTCTATTTCAAAGGTTTTGACACAGTACCCAACACATTATGCACATTCACTTAAAGCTGTTTGGATCTGTATGTAAAACACATACAGTAATGACTTACAGTAGACACATTGTTTAATTGCATGCTTATATAATACTGTGTTTTTCCTCTACTCAGCATATATTCTTTGTGTTTTGTGTCCATGAAGCCTGCCATTAATCATTTGTAATCATTTTTATGTAAACGGTAAAGATAAGTGTTATTTCGCATTGGCAAGGTCGTCATGCAGAATATAATTTCTGCATAGAGGTGACGTCAGGGAGATTGGTTTGGGCAAGATGATCAGTATTATCCTTTTGAAAGGCTTCAGGGAAAATAAAAAGAGAGGTTGATTGTAAACATCTTTGTTTTAGGTCAATGTGCAAAGGAACATTGTGGTCTAACATGAATTTGATACTATCACTTTATGTATTTTAGATCACGGTCTGAATTTGCATCTTGTGAGTGTGAGTATCAGTATGTGTCTGTGTCTGTGTCTGTGTCTGTGTGTGTGTGTGTGTCTGTGCGCAATTAAACTACTGTATGATCTATAATTTGTTTACCTTTGAAATTAATGTTTTACATTTTTCTGTTTGGAAGGATAAGTGACAGTATTTAATGTATCAACCAAGATAGTAGACATTACATTTCACCACAGTGGAGACTATAAATGACCCTTTCCTCCACTTATTAACTCTCTACTAAGATGTGAGAGAGAATAAAGTAGACGGCACGCATCAAAGTAATTGATTTATGACCCTATCTCATGATGACGTGTACATGTCCAAATATGGGCCTCCGGCCAGGCCATCCTGTTCCTGTGGTCACGTGTTAGAGGGTGTGTGTTATTTTCTATCTATATTGCATCCTTTGAAGTAGTCATGGTGATTGATGTCTAGGGGCCTGGTTGAACTGGGGGGGTTGAGTGTTTGAACTTTTGAACGTGTAGGTCCCCCACCCCCAGTTTTATTGCCCTTATGGTTGTTATCTATGAGGCAGGAATGTGTGTGTGTGTGTTAGAAACAAGGAATGTGTGTGCGTGTGCGTGTGCGTGTGTGTTAGAAACAGGGTCCCTTGGCATTGTGTCCATTTCAAGCTTTAAACAACTGTCACGATGTTCGTTGTGGGAAGGAGGAGCGGACCAAAATGCAGCGTAGTTGTGATTTATTTTATTTAATAAGGAAACTATACACGATAAACTAACAAAATAACAAACGTACGAAAACCGAAAACAGCCCTATCTGGTGCAAAACACAGAGACAGGAACAATCACCCACAAACACACAGTGAAACCCAGGCTACCTAAATATGGTTCCCAATCAGAGACAATGACTAACACCTGCCTCTGATTGAGAACCATATCAGGCCAGACATAGAAATAGACAAACAAGACATCTACATAGAATGCCCACTCAGATCACACCCTGACCAACCAAACATAGAAACATACAAAGTCAACTATGGTCAGGGTGTGACGGTACCCCCCCCCCCCTTCAGACTCCGGCAGCAGCGCCGGACAGGCGGGAGACTCCGGCAGCAGCGCCGGACAGGCGGGAGACTCCGGCAGCAGCGCCGGACAGGCGGGAGACTCCGGCAGCAGCGCCGGACAGGCGGGAGACTCCGGCAGCAGCGCCGGACAGGCGGGAGACTCCGGCAGCAGCGCCGGACAGGCGGGAGACTCCGGCAGCAGCGCCGGACAGGCGGGAGACTCCGGCAGCAGCGCCGGACAGGCGGGAGACTGCTGCGCCGGACAGGCGGGAGACTCCGGCAGCAGCGCCGGACAGGCGGGAGACTCCGGCAGCAGCGCCGGACAGGCGGGAGACTCCGGCAGCAGCGCCGGACAGGCGGGAGTCTGGCTGACTGGCGGATCCGGAAGAGTCTGGCTGACTGGCGGATCCGGAAGAGTCTGGCTGACTGACGGATCCAGAAGAGTCTGGCAGACTGACGGATCTGGCTGCTCCATGCTGACTGGCGGCTCTGGCTGCTCCATGTAGACTGGCGGCTCTGGCTGCTCCATGTAGACTGGCGGCTCTGGCTGCTCCATGTAGACTGGCGGCTCTGGCTGCTCCATGTAGACTGGCGGCTCTGGCTGCTCCATGTAGACTGGCGGCTCTGGCTGCTCCATGTAGACTGGCGGCTCTGGCGGCTTCTTGCAGACTGGCAGCTCCTTGCAGACTGGCAGCTCTGGCTGCTCCATGCAGACTGACAGCTCAGGCTGCTCCATGCAGACTGGCAGCTCAGGCTGCTCCATGCAGACTGGCAGCTCTGGCTGCTCCATGCAGACTGGCAGCTCTGGCTGCTCCATGCAGACTGGCAGCTCTGGCTGCTCCATGCAGACTGGCAGCTCTGGCTGCTCCATGCAGACTGGCAGCTCTGGCTACTCCATGCAGACTGGCATCTCCATGCAGACTGGCATCTCCATGCAGGCTGGCAGCTCTGGCTGCTCCATGCAGGCTGGCAGCTCAGGCTGCTCCATGCAGACTGGCAGCTCTTTGCAGACTGGCAGCTCCATGCAGACTGGCAGCTCTGGCTGCTCCATGCAGGCTGGCAGCTCTGGCTGCTCCATGCAGGCTGGCAGCTCTGGCTGCTCCATGCAGGCTGGCAGCTCTGGCTGCGCTGAACAGGCATGAGACTCCAGCAGCGCTGTAGAGGAGGAAGGCTCTGGCTGCGCTGAACAGGCGGGAGACTCCGGCAGCGCAGGAGAGGAGAAAGGCTCCGGCAGCGCTGGAGAGGCGAGGCGCACTGTAGGCCTGATGTGTGGTGCTGGCACTGGTGGTACTGGGCCGAGGACACGCACAGGAAGCCTGGTGCGGGGAGCTGCCACCAGAGGACTGGTGTGTGGAGGTGGCACTGGATAGACCGGACCGTGCAGGCACAATGGAGCTCTTGAGCACCGAGCCTGCCCAACTTTACCTGGCTCGATGCCCACTCTAGCCCGGCCAATACGAGGAGCTGGTATGTACCGCACCGGGCTATGCACCCGCACTGGAGAAACCGTGCGCTCCACAGCATAACACGGTGCCTGCCCGGTCTCTTTAGCCCCCCGGTAAGCACAGGAAGTTTGCGCAGGTCTCCTACCTGGCGTAGCCAGCGCCTCTCCGCCTTTGCCGCCTCGAGTTCTTCCTTGGGACGGCGATATTCTCCAGGCTGAACCCAGGGTCCTTTACCGTCCAGTTCGTCCTCCGATGTCCATTCCCTCTCTTGCTGCACCTTGGGGCGGCTACACTCCCCTGGTTTAGCCCAGGGTCCTCTCCCGTCGAGGATTTCCTCCCAAGTCCAGAAAGTCTTGTTACGCTGCTCCTGCTGCGGCTGTTGCCTGTTACCACGCCGCTTGGTCCTGTTGTGGTGGGTGATTCTGTAACGACATTCTTCTGTTGAAGGAGGAGCGGACCAAAATGCAGCGTGGTGGTTACTCATGTTTATTGATAAAAATAGACTAGACTTGAAATAACTGAAATGTACAAAACAACAGACGAAACCGTGAAAAAACTATACAGCCTATCTGGTGAATATAAACACAGAGACAGGAACAATCACCCACGAAACACTCAAAGAATATGGCTGCCTAAATATGGTTCCCAATCAAAGACAACGATAATCACCTGACTGATTGAGAACCGCCTCAGGCAGCCATAACTACGCTAGACACCCCACAAAACCCCAAGACAAAAACACACCACAATAACCCATGTCACACCCTGGCCTGACCAAATAAATGAAGATAAACATAATATATTTCGACCAGGGCGTGACAACCAGCTCAATAATGTTTCTCAGACTTACACACCGTTGAGTTTTCCTAGTTAGTAAAGAAACAACCACTAAGGCAAAACACAAAAAGTTGTAATATAATCTGTATACAAGTCATTCTATACGGAAAACAGGTACATTTTGATTGATCAAGAACTCCCAATAGGTTTGTGTCACGCCCTGACCATAGTTTACTATGTATGTTTATAGGTTTTGTTTGGGATGGGTGTGATCTGAGTGGGTATTCTACGCTGTATGTCTAGTTTGTCTTTTTCTGTGTTTGGCCTGATATGGTTTTCAATCAGAGGCAGGTGTTAGTCGTTGTCTCTGATTGGGAACCATATTTAGGTAGCCTGTGTTGTCACTGTTGGGTGATTGTCTATGTTAGGTGCTTGTGTCAGCACATATGGTATATAGCGTCACGGTCGTTGTTCATTTATTGGCTTATTCAGTTTACGTCGTGTTTTCGTCATCCATTAAAACGATGCATTCACACCACGCTGCGCTTTGGTCCGCTTCTTATTACCCATGACGATAGTGACAGCTTGATCTGATCCTCAACCCTATTACGACAGCATATAATGCACAGTCATATGCAAAACCATAAAACTCTGACAAGAAAACAATGAAAACCTTAACGACTACACGCATTGCCATTATTTTAGTTAACAGCCACCCATGGTTGTATTTGGTACTGTTTCTTTGTAGATGCACCAAGCCTCCAAGGGGGTGACAACCGTATTCCTGATGAGAAATATAGTCTAATAAAACAAATGTCTGCATAATGAAAGACATGAAAACTGTATCCAACAATGTATTTCGATCTGTTTTAAACGTGGATATTGTCAGTAAGGTCACTGAGACTAACAATAGACAATAGTTATTGTGGGAGGTTTAGGGTTAAAATATATGGGAAGGATCAGGAATGTTAGAGATTTGGTCACTGGGACGATTTTGAAAGAGGGAGATTAGAACCACAAAGTAATAGGTTGGTAAGAGATCCTAAAGGTAATTTCATATTTCGGTTTAGGGGTTATTAACTTTATCGAAAACAATATTCACACTATGTGGATTATAAACAGGTACATACATAGAGAGCCAACACATCAAGATCTAACAGGGATGAGTGGGGATTCATAGTAAAACAGGAGTCTTCTGTAACCTGCAATACGTGTTAAATAAGTTTTACATACATCCATGACTGAATGGTTTCACAAACTCCCTTTAAAGGTTTTGTAAGAAAGTTGTAACAGGCCTCATTCACCAGTCTAGAGATGAACCAAGAGACACCAGCTTGGAGATTATTACCCATGTAAGGGGGGAGCAAAGAGCGGATTTACCTCTACAGTCAAATGCATCTATAGTTTTTAATGAAGTGGTCGCTGCATTCATTTAGATTATTTCAACATAGTCTAGAACCAGTAAGAACATAGATTGAATGATCTGCTTTGGGCTATTGAGCAAGAGGCCTGACCCATTTCTATGTAAGAAAAAAATAATATTTATGAGACATGTTTGTTTCACTGTAGATTTGTTTAAGACCTCCTAGAAACACCTAATTTCATCCCACAGCATTAATGAATACGCTGTGTAGAAGCTGTTTAGCCATAAGTAAAGGCCTTTCATAAAGCGGCTGTCATGATAAACCTGAATCTGAAAGTACCTTTAGGATCTTTTCTTTGGGGTTCTAATCTCCCCAGGTGTACATGCACTGAAAATCCTTAGGCAGGAGCCATCTGGAAGCTCTGTGCCTGTACATATAAAGAGAACTAAATAGGAAACTAGGCTGAGAAACATTATTTAGATGGCTGTTTAATTGTTGTTTGAAGCTTGAAATGGACACAATGCCAAGGGACCTTGTTTCTAACACACACGCACATTCCTTGTTTCTAACACACACACACACACACACACACACACACACTTCATAGATAACAACCATAAGGGCAATAAAACTGGGGGTGGGGGACCTACACGTTCAAAAGTTCAAACACTCAACCCCCCCAGTTCAACCAGGCCCCTAGACATCAATCACCATGACTACTTCAAAGCATGCAATATAGATATAAAATAACACACGCCCTCTAACACGTGACCACAGGAACAGGATGGCTTGGCCGGAGGCCCATATTTGGACGTGTACACGTCCTCATGGCACAGGGTCATAAATCAATTACTTTGACGCGTGCCGTCTACTTTATTCTCTCTCTGATGTGTGTTTATGTTTGTAGTTTGACTGCTATTATGGCAGTGTGTCGAATCCAAAAACCTTTGTGGACATAAACTTGGCATTTAGGCTGCGCTACAGCATTATAAATTCAAAGACAATGTTCCGTTAGTGGAGACTGCAATCACGGTAAAAGCTGCATATGTTGGCTCAATTGGAAATTACCTTTAAATGTGAACCTTGCTATAAAGCGGATCTTCAGCGCTACGGATTGAATTGAGCCCTCGTTTCTGAGCTTTTTTCAGGGCACAATGATCTTGTAAGTTCCAGGAGATGTTGAGTAACTATGGATGTCCTGAAGAGGAGCATCAGTTTCATTATTTTAAGCTTTTACAAAACTAAAGCAATGGCAGAAGTCTAGATTACCATCTGTGTCCCATTTTAGTGTTTAACTGAAGATATTATCGCAAGAGATAAAATTCACTTAGGGGAAAATCTAGAATCACTTTTTCTTATTCAAACGTGTGTTGAGGTACAAAGTCATGTTTTCTGTCTTAAATTACAAGTGGATGAGTGTTTGTGGGATTGGCCAGAGGTGTCATGTAGTATAAATGATTGGAGACAGGCGCAGGAATTCGAAATAGTGGGTTTTAATACTCCACCCAAAAATTCAACAAGCCATGAAAGGCATGGGGACGAAGCCCAAAACAAACACATATACAAAAACACAGGGGATGTAACCCAAACAAAAGAGTGAGATTAAACCAAAACAACAAAGCACAGGTAATCACAAGACCAACGGACATGGGAACAATAACCGACAAGACAATGGTGAACAGAGGGCACAGACATATACAATTACTAATCAGGGGAAATGGAATCAGGTGTGTGTAATGAGACAGTTCCGTGACGCCTAGACAGAAAATAAATGTCCTCTCACTGTCAACTGTGTTTATTTTGAGCAAACTTAGCATATGTGAATATTTGTATGAACATAACAAGATTCAACAACTGAGACATAAACTGAAAGAGTTCCACAGACATGTGACTAACAGAAATGGAATAATGTCTCCCTGAACAAAGGGGGGTCAAAATCAAAAGTAACAGTCAGTATCTGGTGTGGCCACCAGCTGCATTAAGTACTACAGTGCATCTCCTCTCCATGGACTGCACCTGATTTGCCAGTTCTTACTGTGAGATGTTACCCCACTCTTCCACCTAGGCACCTGCAAGTTCCCGGACATTCTGGGGGGAGTGGCCCTAGCCCTCACCCTCCGATCCAACAGGTCCCAGACGTGCTCAATTGGATTGAGATCTGGGCTCTTCGCTGGCCATGGCAGAACACTGACATTCTTGTCTTGCAGGAAATCACGCACAGAATGAGCAGTATGGCTGGTGGCATTGTCATTCTGGAGTGTCATTTCAGGATGAGCCTGCAGGAAGGGTACCACATGAGGGAGGAGGATGTCTTCCCTGTAACGCACAGCGTTGAGATTGCCTGCAATGACAACAAGCTCAGTCCGATGATGCTGTTACACACCACCCCAGACCATGACGGACGTCCACCTCCCTATCGATCCCGCTCCAGAGTACAGGCCTCGGTGAAACACTCATTCCTTCGACGATAAACGCGAATCCGACCATCATCCCTGGTGAGACAAAACCGCGACTCGTCAGTGAAGATCACTTTTTGCCAGTCCTGTCTGGTCCAGCGATGTTGGGTTTGTGCCCATAGGCGACATTGTTGCCGGTGATGTCTGGTGAGGACCTGCTACAACAGGCCTACAAGCCCTCAGTCGAGCCTCTCTCAGCCTATTGCGGACAGTCTGAGCACTGATGGAGGGATTGTGCGTTCCTGGTGTAACTTGGGCAGTTGTTGTTGCCATCCTGTACCTGTCCCGCAGGTGTGATGTTTGGATGTAATGAACCTGTGCAGGTGTTGTTACACGTGGTCTGCCACTGCGAGGACGATCAGCTGTCCATCCTGTCTACCTGTAGCACGGTCTTAGGCATCTCACAGTAATTTGCAATTTATTGCCCTGGCCACATCTACAGTCCTCATGCCTCCTTGCAGCATGCCTAAGGCACGTTCACGCAGATGAGCAGGGACCATGGGCATCTTTCTTTTTGTGTTTTTCAGAGTCAGTAGAAAGGACTCTTTGGTGTACAAAGTTTTCATAGCTGTGACCTTAATTGCCTACTGTCTGTCAGCTGTTAGTGTCTTAACGACCGTTCCACAGGTGCATGCTTATTAATTGTTTAAGGTTCATTGGGAAAAAGTGTTTAAACCCTTTATAGTAAAGTTATTTGGATATTTACGAATTATCGTTGAAAGACAGGGTCCTGAAAAAAGTGTGTTTCTTTTAATGCTGAGTTTATTTTTGGCTACGTATAGACCGTTACTGGAATTCCCACGAGAGAGTAACAGTTAATGTGATTGGATGTAAATTATTGGACTAGGCTACCTGTATTTGACATTGTGTTGTTATTTCGCTGAACACTAGATGGTTTAATTTTATTTTTGGCAGTGAAACGAGGCTACTCAGACGAGAAAAAAAACTCAACCAAATGTATAGCACTGTTGGAAAATATAAGTGGACTATTTGAAAATGTGAAGGAATTTGTTTTTTTCAAAAATAAACTGAATAATTTTTTTATTATAATTTAAAACAAAATGTAAATCACATTTTTATTTGGCAGAACAGGAACATTCTCTTCAACAAAGGAGTGATCAAATGAAGATCCTAAATCCATATGACTCATCTCAGCCTGAGTACTCACCATCATAGCAAAACCTAAACATCATTCTCAGCTGTTACCCACTATCACTGTAGTTCAAATTTGGTTTGGGAAGAGACAGAGGATCATAGGATCCATCTTCCTTCTTGTTGTCTGTAAAAGTGAACCACAAATAGCAGACATTGCTTCAAACAGTGGTTCCCCACTTTGTGAGTTCCCCTGTGACTCAGTGATTTAACAAAGCCAGTTCCTCTTCTAACTTCAACCCAGCTTGACCACAACCCATGGACTAGTGGTGACCCACCAATGGGACGCAAACCACTATCTGGATAACACTGCTCTAAATGCTACTGTATCATAATCTTCACAGAGAATCCTACATGTTAATAAACGTGTAATCATAAAATGTCATAAATTATACAATGGGTGGGTCTAATCCTGAATGCTGATTGGTTAAAATCGCATTCCAGTCGGTGCCTATTCCACAAATTGCCACCAGCTAAATCTATGCCTATAAAGTGCCTATTTAGTCTATTCCATCTGACTGTGTAATTTACTGTCTCATCAGCCTGGCCATGCAACTTATAAACTTGATCTCCATTATTAAAAGCATCTAGACATTATTTCACATTTCTTTTACACTAACATTGTGTTTTCAACAGTGGAGATATGTATAAACCTTGCTGTCTGTCTCTCTGACATTTGCAACATTGTTTCAATATTCAAATTCGATCTCCTGCTGTCCCATAGTAATGAATGTGTCGGGAGTTGTGACGAGACAGACAGGCAGGCAGCATTTCTCAGCAAGTCGAAATCATGAGTCAGCTGGCATCATTTTAATGGATATATACAAAAATATATATAATTGAAGAAGGTACAACAAAACGCAGCTAATTTGCTGTCTTTCCAGCTTCAGTTTGAGGTGATTGTGTTACTGTAGCTATGTTGTTGGCTAGCTCCTGTGAACAACAGTGTCCTGACGAGTGAGCACATTTTCTATGCCAGGCGAAATCATGCCTCATTAGCTCATTGTTAAGGATGTATCCAAATAAATGTGATCTGATTCAGGAAACTAGGCATATGTCACAAGTCACGACTTCACAGGAGAGCTGTTTGAACATAAAACATTTTTTTAAATCAAAATGTGTTTTTGGGCAGAAATGCCTTCTCGAACATGTGAACTTCCATGTGCCTTCATATCAAACTTGTATACCATCTGTAAATACGGATTTAAAAAAGTCAATTACGAGCCTAGTTGGTTTAGCCACGGAAAAAGCCAGCAACCTTCCCGCTAGCCATGATTGGCTGAGATAATGAGTGGGCTGGACATGCCAAGAGATGAGTATGGATTGGTATGCCATATAGCACACATCTGTCTATTGGAGCTGGTCAGTATGTCTAGGTATTCATGTCAAATGTTGCTTTTTAAAAAATGTGTTGCGTAGTAAAACTGCATAAACCTAGTTAAAGGCTACTGTTAGCTAGCTAACGTTAGCTGGCTGGCTCGTTAGCTAACGTTATGTGTATGCTCTCCACTTTTTGGAGGACCCAGTTTTGAAATCAGTGGAATTCGAGCATGATACTGGAGCTAAGGAGATGGAGAAAACGCCAGTCTGGATCATGTCATCAAACTAAGGTACTGGTAAGATAGTCTAGCTAGCTACATTTTCAGATATTACACATTTCATATTTTTGACAGAAAGTGGTTTAATTTCAAGTGTACCGTTAGCTAGCTAACGTTAGCTGGCTGGGTAGCTAGCTAATGTTAGCTGGCTGAGTTACTAGCCAACGTTGTGTATGATCTTATTCTTCGTATCTCAGACACATTTGTTTGACTAGTTATAGCCATAGAAACTGGTTGGTTAGCTACCTGCAGATTCATGCAGGGTAGTAATGTCATGAGTTGGGATTATGGTCCATTGTTTAGCTAGCTAGCTAGATCCTGTCTTAACAAAAGACTCCATTCTAATTTTGACAATATTTTCAATTCATGTTAGTGTACTGTTAGCTAGCTAGCTAACGTTAGCGGGCTGGCTTGCTAACTAACGTTACATCATACTTTGGGATTCATTGTTGACCTAGCTAGCTCTCTAGCTACTTTTCTTAACAAAATACTCTCGTCTTAGTGTGCCAGACGCAGAATGACTGAAACATTTTTAAATGCTCAACACCCGTTGAATAAGGCCGGTGTTGGTAAATATGGCCGGTGTCAGTAAATATCAGCAACAAAGCGTAATTCAATTTTTGCCAGCCTCACAGTTACAGTCACCAACACTCTGGATAACATGAAAACTGCCTAACCAGCTCTGCTAGGGGGAGTAAAATGGTCAGAGTGGGGTGTTCTCTCATTACGTGTCTGGAAGTAGCTAGCCTTCACTGTCGTTGTGAGGTCAGAGCTTTCGGAACAACCCTACTTATTGGCCAGCGCATCCTGTGTGCACTCTGAATGCGAAACACTGAATTTACGAATGGACAATCTGACAGCACAGTTGCAGTCACCAACGCTCTGGATAACATAACAGCCTCACGAGCTCTCCAAGGACGAATAATGTTCAGTGAGGTGTTCGCTCTCTCTTAGATGTCTGGAAGTAGCTGGCAAGTTAGTACAGAACACACGGATCAACCCTGAAGGAGATGGGTTGGGCTAAGGGTTAAGAGGGTGTGAACAATGCTGAATGGGTGTAGACAAAGAAGGGCTCTACAATAGTAGAACCAAAACATTGAAGAAGGTTCTCAAAAGTGAGTTTACAAATTGATCAACTTTCAAAGAATAATTATGTTCCCATTGTTTCTTCAAATGCAGTATATAATATACCATTTTGTAGCTCTGAGTCTTTACTTTTATCCAATGTAAAATACTGAAGTAAAAATGTTGAACATGCAAAACAAGTAAGACCGAATCCAGGTGGTGAGTCACAAATGTGACTATGAAACAGCTTAAACAAATGCAAAAGCAGCTACTTTGCTGTTATTCTGGCTAAACTTCTTGACGTGACTGTAAGTTAGCCGTAGTTGGCTAGCTAGCAAGCAAGGGATAAGACCGCTGCCAGCCAGTATGGCAATGGAACATTTAGAATGAACGACTGGGCCGCGTCCATATATACAGAGCAAAAAGACAACGACTGGGTCACGTCTCTAGCAACCCTAGATTTGCGTCTGGACTATATCTTGTGTAAGGATGAAATAGTATGAATAAATTCATCAAAATAACGTTTAATGAAAATATGTCAGTCATTATTTGAATATGTTGGTAACCCGTTGTATAAAAGTGATAATACCCGAGAAGCCGGTTCAGGAGGACATATTTGCACGGTTGTTGTTAGGCCCGTTACAAAGTCGAGTATTGCATTGCATAGGCCAGCAAATTTGTGTCTGATGACTGGAGTTGTATTGTTCCTTCTTCTGTTCGGGAATCCCCAATTACTTCGGGGAAATTGTCCATCTCAGGATGTGTTTCTTTTCCGAGGTTTTGACAACTTTGTGTTTATTTTGAGGTTCGGAGGGTGGAAGTGTGGATGGGGGCGAGTCAGGGTTGATTACTGCACTTTTATAAGAGGTGGACTTCATTCTGTACTTCCCCTCGTGGGGAAATCAGGAAATGTCTGCATCCTGTCACCAGGGTATTCTGGCACAACTTTCACCTAATTCCAGTAACATTGGAAAGGGCCTAATTAACATGGATACTATTGTCCATATCAGTTGTGACCCGTCATTCAGGGCAGGTGGGGCAGATACATCTATTTAGCAAAAAAAATGTTGAATGTTTTACAATTTTTTAATAATTCAATATCTTTGTTTTGCATGTCCATTGATTAATTAATCAATCTTATGCTACCCAAATATAAATAACATTTTTTAAATGTACTAATCCAATCTGTGACTTGGGCTTGTTGCTCCCGTTACTGAAATGGTTGTTCCAGTTTAGATGGTTTCGGTCAGCAATTCTCAACCGGTGGGTTGAGAAGTTTTGAATGTATTTATTTTTGTATATGATTGTCTTTTATGAAAAATGCTCCAAAAACTGTGTAGAAATTATAATGAATCTATATATTTGTTTTATAATTTAACCTCTGAACATTTTTTTTCAATCGCAGCAAATTTTCAATATAGATTTCAATATAGATTTCATGGTTGATTTTGTGGTCTCAAACCAGTGAGCTTAACATTCTTCCCCAAGAATATGGGCAAAATTGAATTATTGACAATGAAATAGGTGGGATTGCTATTCCCTCGTCATATAGTTGGTAAATTTACTATCACTCTCAGTCTTCCCAATCTGGAAGTCATTCTGAATTCAGGTTGCGGTTGAATAAACATTTAAAATGTTGGATATCCCCACTCTGGCTGGATTCCAAAAGAAATTACACATTACTTTGCAAGCTTGCATAATGTGACTTGCAGGCCTGAAGTAGTCTGAAAACCATTGAGTTTCAGACGACTGTATTAGGATGAAACTAGACACACAAAATAAGGCCTTATGAAATAGTTGTTTATTGGGTAATTTATTTTGAGCAATAAATATTTGCTTAGATCTCACTTAGTCAAGGCCACAGGACTGAAAGTGGATGATTGCAACTCTACAATTCACTCGAAAGTCAAGATACTTTGGGAAATATGTCAATAAAGCTTTAGTTTACGCTAACCAGTGTGGCTTTAGTTTATGTTAACTTAACACTGAAAAGTGTGGACCAATATAGACACTAGACTAGTGTGAAACTTAAAACTCTAAGTGTAAATTTAACACTGGAGAATTTGCTGTGTAGTGAAAGAGGAAAGATTTATGTACAGTAAAATATCTCTAGCGAAGATCAACCACACAACTCTCAAACTTTTCTTGTAGAATTTAAGAATTCAAAAGGCAAGCCTCCTGCTGTATGGTTCTCATGGGTGTTTTCTCTTCTTCCAAATGTCTTCAGGAAGACGTCGTCAAATATCGTTGTGTCGTCAAATATCTCAGAACACTTGAACTTGAGCTTACAATGAAATGATAATGCCCAAAAAGCCGATGTTTGGAGGATATATTGGCACGGGTGTCGTTAGGCGAACCCTGCCAATATATCCTGCAAACACTGGATCCGAGGGCATTATCACTTTTATACAACAGGTTACCAACATATTCAAATAATGATTGACCTATTTTAATTAAAAACATTATTTTGAGGAATTTATTTATACTATATAGTCCTTCCACAAGATATAGATAGTCCAGACACAAATATTGGGCTGCTATAGACACGACCAGTCATTCAGTCTTTTTGTTCGGTATCTATGGACGCGACCCAGTCATTTGTTCTAAATGTACCATTTCCATACTGGCTGGCAACGTTCCGATCCCTTGCTTGCTAGCTAGCCAACTACGGCTAACTTACAGTCACATCAAAACGTGCAGCTAGAATAACAGCAAAGTAGCTACATTTGCATTCGTTTAAGGTGTTTTCTAGTGACATTTATATGGATACATCCATAACAATGAGCTAATGAGGCGTGATTTTGCCTGGCATAGAAAGTGTGCTTACTCATCAGGACCCTGTTGTTCGGAGGAGCTAGCCAACAACACAGCTACAGTAACTCAATCACTTTAAACTGCATAGATATGTCGATATAGTTCAAGATTTAGTAATTGGATATAACAACAGTTATCATAAGAATATAAGGATGAAACCCTCAGAGGTCTCTTCTGAAAACTCTTTTCAAGTCTTTAAAAATCTGTATGGTTTGCTCCCCCTTCGCCGCAAGAAAAAAATACATTTTAAATTAATTGTGGGGGACTTGGTTCGTATATCCAAGTTGAGGGGTGTTTTCGACAAAAAATATGAGCAAGGTTACAGTGATGAGCTATTCACGGTTACAGAATGTCTGCCGCGCATACCCCCGGTCTACACATTAAAAGATTATGACGGAGAACTTAGAGGGATCTTTTTATGAGAAGGAATTACAGAAGGTACAGTTGGGTAAAGACAAAGTGTTCCACGTGGAGGAGATTCTAGATCAAAAAGAGAGAAAAGGGTCAAAAATGGGTGCTGGTCCGATGGAAAAACTGGCCACAAAAGTTCAACAGTTGGGCATTAGAGCAGGACGTGGTGGAGGCATCGGGGGTTAATTTAAACCCCCATGCATGATAAAATACATCATCATTCGTGTGTACACCGGAGAGCATAATGGAACACAGCGGCTTCTACCTGACTCTCCCCAGTAATGCGTCCGCACATATATATCGTAATAATCAGAGTTCAAATTATACAACCAATTTTCCAAAGCCTATAGAATTATCAGAGGCCTGGGAAGTAGGTCTCAGCGAGATTACATACCCCCATAGCTGGTATAATATCAAAGATAAGGACCGTGATTTTTATTGCAAAAAGTTATCGGAACCTGCAAAACTTATTGTAGGTTAAAAAAGGGAAGCGTCGACATGATCGTCTCCAAGCTGAATGAACGCCTATCGCAGAACAGCATGGAAATATTCCTGATGTACAACCCTATACATAAACGTGTACAAATCTCAGGAGATGCTTCCGGGGGGATAAAGACCGGCGGTAATTTAGCATACATGTTGGGGATGGGTCCCAATAAATGGACGTATGTGAAAGATAAATTATTCCCATTCCCCGCGGATATACATGCAGGATTTTACAACATATTTGTGTATACCGACATCATATCCTATCAAAGGGTCGGAGACAGCTGTGTGCCACTCCTGAGAACGGTACATATAGACGGAAAGGATGGGGACATAGTCACTGTCACCTACGATAAACCACACTACGTACCTGTAAGCAAGAAATATATTGAAAACATTCTTGTTGAGCTTAAAACGGATCAGAACGAAAACATTGAATTTACTTATGGTAAAACGATTGTAAAAATCCACTTTAGACCCACCAAAACCTCTCTACATATATAATATTAGTATTATATATTTTATATACATAATACATCTATAAAGGGTTATGGAACACCGACATCTCGACCCTAACCGGTATGTCTCATACTATGTTGATCAAGTGGGTAATGGGTTACCCGGCTATTATGGTTCCCCCACCATGTATGGTTCGGGGGATAGGAGGTATATTTCATAACCTCTTTAGGATGGTTTTACCGTTTATGAAGAGAGGCCTCAGCATAGCCAAACCGCATTTAAAATCAGCAGCAAAAAAATATAGTAAGTGAGGTTGTAGCCAAAGCTATGACCAGAAGGGCGTCACCAGATGTCGAGCGTCAAGAAGGCTCAGGGTTGATGACGTTGTCTTGAAGAACAAAAAAAGAGACCTCCTGGTATAAGACGCAGGCTTGCGCCTAAAAAACTGAGGTTAACGGTTAAAAGAAACTCAGTTAGTCAAAGACGGGGTAAAGTGAGGAGGTCTGGACCAAAAACGGTAAAAAGAATACTCGGAAGTATTTTCTAAAAGAACAAGCACCATGGCTCTTTTACACCGCATGTCCTCTGAAGCTATAAAGACAGAGCTCGATCTTTTCACGGCCCCCTTAACACAACATTCAGTAGAGAGGTCCAGTTATGTGGAGATAGCCCCACTCACTGACATTACAGACAACGGTCCCATAGAGTTTTTCATACCAGGCCACGGTGACAACTATCTGGACCTCAACAATACCTTGGTGCATTTGCGTCTAAAAGTGACCAAAATAGATGGTACTGATATTGCAAACGATGCCAAAGTGAGTCTCATTAATTACCCAGTGGCCACCATCTTCTCCCAAGTGGATGTGACTTTGGGGGAACGTCTAATCAGTCAAAGCAGTGCCACATACCCATACCGGGCCATCATGGAGTGTTTACTCAACTACTCTGAAGACACTCTCAAGACCCAATTCAGCGCAGGGCTGTTTAGCAAGGATACTGCAGGAGGCTCTATGGAATCAACAGACTCATCCACCGGTGCAAACAAAGGACTGGAGGCACGCGCTCGCTACTCTGCAGAATCTCGAGAGTTTCATCTGCTAGGCCCTATACACTCTGACATTTTCTTTCAAGAACGTTTACTCTTAAATGCGGTTGATTTAAGACTACAATTAAGGGCCAAGGATGAGTTTTGCCTAATGTCTGCCCAGGATGGGGACTTTAGTTTAAAAGTGTTGGGGGCCACGCTTTTTGTTTAAAAAAAAAGTGTCTGCATCTCCGGCAGTTCCTCTGGGTCACTCACAGGCTTTGATGAAAGGAAATGCCCTTTACCCTCTCCAAAAAATTACCATGAAAACCTTTAGCATACCTGTGGGCAGCAGAATCTGCAGTCAAGAAAACCTATTTCTAGGGCCTTTACCGAGATACGTGGTTATAGGTATGGTTGATCACGCCTCCAATACGGGCAGCTTAAATAAAAACCCATTTAATTTTCAACACTTCAATACAGAGTATGTAGCTCTGTGTCAGGACGGATGTCAGGTCCCTGCTAAGGCTTTCCAACCGCAATTTAATAACAACATATCTGTGCGAGAATTTTACAATCTATTCCTGGCTACCGGGAGGCATCTAAAAGATCTCTCTTTACCTATTGACAGAAATTATTTTGCAGAGGGTTACACAATGTATGCTTTCAATTTATCCCCTGATGATGTCACCTCAGGAAATCTTTCGGTGGTGTCCCAAGGTAACCTCAGGCTGGAAATGCGTTTCCGTACACCTTTAGCCTGTACCGTTAGCATGATTGTTTATGCATGCTCTGATTCAATCTTGGAGGTGAATAGCCGAAGACAGGTTTTAGTAGATTATTATTAAGGATCGTTGAGCAAAGACATGAATCCCCAAGAGTTTGAAGGGCTCATGAGCCGACTAATTGGAAAACAATTTTGTGGAGTGGAGTGATGAATTACCTATGGAGAAATGGATGGGGCGGCCGGCCATGTTTATTGTCAATACCCATCCTAAACCCATGCCGGGTGAACATTGGCTAGCTGTGACATTAGAAGAGGAAGGAGGAAGAAAAGATATACTACAACATCAAACAAGTGCAAGATAACCTTTCCACTACATGCGGTCAACACTGAGTATTCTACCTAAGCCAAAGAGCCCGGGGAGTTTATTTTGAAGATGTTATGTCTCTTTTATAAGGGTGATTTAAGAAGTAATGATAACATTGTAGCTTGTTTTGTTAGAAAATATCAAAAGTGTTCAAATGTGTATCCTTTAAGAACGTGTAATCAAGTCGTATGCTCACGCCAAATGTTTCAAGAATGCCACAAATGTTAAATTGCTTATTTTTTTAAATAAAATTTATTGAATTTAAGCATAGTCATTCAAAAGTCATTCAAAAGTCTAACCACCCAGAGAGATCGGGATTAGGGAAAGGTCCGGAGGCGTTCAGGGGGATAAATGGGTTATCGTCATTCATTTCATAAGGATGCGGGGGTTTTGGGGCATCTTTAGGGGTGCTGTATCTCGTTGAAGGTTTGTGTTTTAAAGAGTGAATCTGTTGACGAAGCTTATAGTTGGGTACACCCGAGAGGGGAATGTTGAGGATGGCCAGGGCTTTAAGAAACTGAAGCCACCCTGGAGGTTTTCTGTCATCAGAAACCTTGTGGGCAGATGTGGTACTTTTAAGCAAGTCAAGCATATATGAACCCTTGACAACAGAGCCCTGAAGGATAAACTCTCCTTTGTCGTTCCAAGTAGCTGCCCCATTTGAGTCTTTTATCTTGTTAATAATGTAGCCAACATTTTTCCTGTTACGTGCCGGAACATGGGTTAACAAGTCATGCATAACTTTATCTTCAACAGGCATTTGATCTTCAGACGGTAAGCTCACAGGTACAGGCATTACAGGGGCTTGGCTCTCGCTAGGCTCGTCATCTTTTAAAGGGTCCTGTAGGGAAATAGTTAAATGGCCTGTCTCTCTCTCCCCTTGTTTCACCAAGGACAAATACCTTTGCAAGAGGTTTGTGTATTTTTGGACCTTATCATAGGGGTTCAATCCTTTTTGATTCAAAATATCCTTCATGGCCGTATCCAAATCATTTTCCGCTGTTTGTCTGATATTTTCAGGACCTTGCACTTGTTTTTTAATTCTATCCAACTCTTGTTGTGGCACCAGATACATTTTATTGGCCATCACCCTATGTGTTCAACCCCCACGTCTGGCAGCAATAAGGCTGGTGATGAAGGGCACGGCTATACTTAGTAAAGGTAGAATAGAACCGCCAGACTGTTGTATGCTATGTTGTTTCTTTTGAAGACTGACCCGTTTATTGGCAAAGAGTTTGATCGCGGTCTTTTGTCTCTTTAATTTTTTCAATTGTGTCAGGGTGAGTGGAATGCGTCCTTTGAGAAGATTCCAAGCAATCTCACATAGGGATAATATGAGATCTGAAGAACAGTGACCCAAGATGGCCTTCCGTTCATTAGATGTAGCCCCAACTAGGCTTCTCAAGAGGGGCATGTTTCTTTTTAAACGCAGAGACATATCGGTTACTTTTTAGGAATGTACGCAGCCGGCCACTCCCACGGGAACAGACCTGTTCGTAGCCTTAGGTGTTCTGGAGTATTTGCTTTTAAATCCATGATTAAATAAGAAAATGGTGCTTTGGTAGCGTCCTCGTAGCTTTCCATAAAGTAGGATGTCCTTCCCGGGTACATCTGCTGAGCTAGAGTGTTAATTTGTAGTTTGTCTCTAGGATTTTTGAACAAAACCATGTAATTGGCGTTCAAACTGATGGTGCGACTATTTTTACCTTGGTGAAACACATTCTGCACCAAGTAAAGCACGGACAGGTTTCTATGATGAGTATATTGGGTAAACGCTCGGGCAATTTCGGGATGTTCGCTACCTGCAAATAGCATATCGTCCAAAACCAGCAGATTGTTTTTATGAGGAGGTAAAAGTTCATCATCAGACAGTGAATCAGGTATTCCTTCAACAAACTTGATTTTTATTGTCTTCAACAATTCATCATACAGAGGTTGATAACAAGAATAACACCACACAACATTATCTGGCTTTTGAGATAGCACATGTTCAGAATTCTCTAAAATACTTTTTACAAAACAAGTTTTACCACTATTCGAAGGCCCTGCGATTAAGGCCGAAAATGGTAGCTTGTAGCATAAGTCAGTAGCCAAAGGGACAATGTGGTCCAGTCAGGCAAAAGCAGTCTCTTGTCATAGACACCCCTGAATCTTTTAGTAAGTGGGGCCTTCCTCAGATGGAAGCCCTTTTTGATCCCTAACAATCTGTTTGTAGGAGCTCAAAATCTCCAAGCCACTATTCCTGTCATTTAGGAACCCCTCGACCAAGCGTGTGATTGATTCCAAGTTTACACGCTGGGCATTTTCGTAGTTTTGAGTCACGCCTTTGGCTTTCAACACCACGTGATTCTTTTTAGTCCTAAATGCATAGCTTTTGGGACCACAGGAGGACCATTCTGTGATATGGTCACCCTCTGCGAGTTGACTCGTTAAGCCACCCAGATAGTTGCTGAGTGGGGGGGCTCCAATCCCCCGGTTTGCTTACATAGACCACAGAGTCTGTGTTGTGGTAAAGAACCCGCCTCTGAAGCTGCTCCATGAACTTGTACAGTTCAAGTCGGCCATAGGCCGTGGTAAATGCTGCAAGAAACACATTTACATTACCCGGGGGTAGAACCCACTTCTTGTTACGTCGCCATTGCACCAAGGCAATGTCTTGACTCAAGAATGAAAAATGGGAAATTTCGTATTGGTCCGAAAAAACAAATTCCAAAAATTCTTCGGGGTCTTTAATAATCGACATTCTTAGCATATTACATCTCTGCGATAATTTACCCCAAAGCGAATTTAAGTACAATTGACACATTTCGTTTGGTTTTGTTGACCTCTATTCTGTCAGGGTCAAGAAGTATGCCTTCTTTGTCGTGATAGTCTTGAATGTACCGGTCTTTGCTCTCTTGATCTGTTACCGATGCAGGATAGCCTGAAGCCATTTGCTTGCATCTCAAGAAGGTCTTGAGTACTCTTTAAAAAGAGTGTCTGATTTCTTGGAAAAGTTCCACACTTCAAAGATTTTGGCCACACGATACCCCATCTCTAAAGCCTTAGAGAATTCAACTGTGACCCACACCCCTGTCAGGGCCCTTTCTTGATCTGAGTGATCACATGGGGTTTGTTGTTTGTTTTCACTGCAAGTGCCGACAAAGGGGAAAGAAAGGTTTTCCTTGAGGGCCCCTGTAAGGCAACACTGGTATAAACAAACCCCGAGGAGGGTAGACTGTTGCTTTGATCAGACCAAAATAGTTTTGAGTTAAGTCAAAATCACAATGAATAATTCCCGGATGCCCCATAGGATAGCATGAGGAACTCATTACATGAGGATAAAGGGATGTAAATCTACATATCCTATTGTCTCGTCGGGTTGTGCTACATACCGCAATGTCAAAGCATTGGTACAGCCGCCATACAAGGCCTGTCGGGGTTCCAGGGGTTCTGGGGTGTCATAGCTGGAAAGGAAGGCTTGAACATGAGGATCAGACTTTTTGAGGGCGGTCCATTCGTGTTCCCACAAAACCTCCACTTTTAGGCCGTAAGTAGCCTGTAAAGAATCCAATTTGTCTTGAAACTCTTGGTACATTTCCCCAAAAGTCTTTTGGGTTAGGACACACATGGTCTGGGGCACAAAGCAAGATTACTCTGTTTCCTCTAACCCCACATAACACTTGGCAGGGTTTGCCGTGAGCCCTGCCTTTCTAAGGGCGTCTAACACTGCCTGTACCCGGGGTAAGTGGGATTCACAATCTGGGCTGTAGATCCCCACGTCATCTAAATAAGCTGCGGTGTATGCTTTGTGCGGTTTTAGGACTTTGTCCATGAGCCGTTGAAAGGTGGCTGAGGCCCCGTGTAAGCCGAATGGCATGACGGTGTATTGAAACAAACCGTCAGGTGTTGCAAAGGCTGTCTTTTCTTTGGCCCTGGGGGTCAGAGGAATTTGCCAGTACCCTTTTGTCAGATCAAGAGTCGTAATGTACCGAGCATTACCAATTTTCTCCAGTAGTTCATCTACTCGGGGCATGGGGTAGGCATCAAACTTGGAGATTTCATTTACCTTCCGAAAGTCGTTACAGAACCGCAAAGACCCATCGGGCTTGGAGACCATCACAATTGGGCTAGACCACTCACTATGTGACTCTTCGATCACTCCAGCTGTCAACATTTTCTCCGCCTCTGCTCTAATCGCGGCCCGTCGAGCCTCGGGTACCTGATATGGCCTCATACTCACTTTTCTCCCTGGTAGGGAAACAATATCATGAGCCATAACCTCAGTTCGGCCAGGTACCTCTGAAAACACATCTCTGTTTTTCTGGATCAGGGTCTTTACTTCCTGTACTTGTGCTGGGGACAGGGTGGGTGAAATATTTACTTTGGCTGTCTCCTGAGTGTGTGTGGGGTATGTGACCATTAGTGTTTCTCTCTCTCTCCATGATTTTAACAGGGTTATGTGATAAATCTGTTCCTGGGGCCGTCGACCTGGCTGTCGGATCCGATAATTGACTTCTCCTATTCTCTCCAGTACTTCACATGGTCCTTTCCATGTGGCCAGTAGTTTACACTCTACCGTTGGGATCAGCACTAACACCTTATCTCCCGGTTGAAATTCCCTCAGGGTAGCCTGCCGGTTATAAGTGTGCCGCTGGTGCTCCTGTGCTTGTCTCATGTGCTCTCTGACGATGGGCATGACTGTGGCTATCCTGTCTTGCATTGCCGTGACGTGCTCTATGACACTAGTATACGGGGTGGATTAGTGCTCCCAGGTTTCCCGGGCGATGTCTAAGATTCCCCGGGGATGCCTCCCATATACCAGCTCAAAGGGAGAAAACCCCAGCGATGCTTGAGGAACCTCTCTAATGGCAAACATCAGATACGGCAACATGCAATCCCAGTTCTTCCCATCCTTATCGATTACCTTCCTGAGCATTGACTTCAGGGTCCGGTTGAATCTCTCGACCAGCCCGTCCGTCTGAGGATGGTAAACCGATGTCCTCAACTGTTTCACCTGCCACAGTTTACAAAGGTCCGCCATAAATCGGGACATAAAGGGGGTCCCCTGGTCGGTAAGGATCTCCTTTGGAACCCCTACCCTGGTGAACAAGAGCACTAATTCCTTTGCGATATTCTTGGAAGCCATCGTCCGAAGGGGAATGGCTTCTGGGTAGCGAGTGGCATAATCTAGAATGACCAGAATGTATTGGTGCCCTCTGGCGGATTTGGGTAGTGGGCCCACTAAATCCATCGCTATCCTCTCAAATGGTGTTTCGATTATGGGGAATTGCACTAACGGGCTTCTAACAGCTGGTCGGGGAGCTGTTAACTGGCACTCCGGGCACTCTCCACAATGCCGAGCCACTTCAGCTTGAATTCCTGGCCAGTAAAACCTCCTTACAATCCGGTCTCGGGTTTTATCGATACCAAGGTGTCCACCCAGAATGTGCCCATGAGCTAGATCCAGTACTGTCCTCCGGTACCGAGTGGGAACCAACAACTGTTCCACCACATCAACCCCTATTTTCGAGACTCTGTACACCAAACCCTTTTTCATGATGAAGTGGGGAAAACTATTAGGCATCATACCAACATTTGGCTTGCTGCAGGGTTGGATCCTGGTTTTGGGCCGTCCCAAAATTAGTCAAGGACCCTGCCAGGTCTGCGGGTTCTAGATCGTCGTCCTCTGGATTCAGATCGACCCCAGCCCCACTAGTACCGGGCTGTTCGTTATCAGCGAGGTTTGCCACTTCATCCTCCTCCTCCCCTACTAGCACCTGTGATGTTGTCCCCTGGGAGAGCTCTTTTCCTGGCTTTGGTTGAAGGCCCCATGCTTCTTCCTGCTTGGTCAGGGTTGTTGGCTTCTCAAATATGCCATTCTTGTGGCCTAACTTCGCAAAGTTAGGAAAGTCTCTACCCAATATTACATCATATGGCATCTTTGGGACCACGCCGACCTCATAATCCAGCAGACTGTCCTCTGTTTGTATGCTCACTAAGGCCGTGGGGTACAGACGGGTATCCCCATGAATGCATGTAACACTGATATCCTGTCTTGTATCCAGTTTATGATTCGGGTTGTGTATCGGAGGACTTTCAACCTTCGTCTCTCCCGAGCCCGTACGGGAGTTGTAGCGATGAGACAAGATAGTAGCTACTACAACAATTGGATACCACAAAATTGGGGGTAAAAAAAAATAATTTAAATTAAATAAACAGTATTCTTTATACTGTGATAGGCCAACAGACGGGTTGGAACTATGTCTATCACAGTAGAGGCTGGGCGTGATTTAAACTTGCTCAGCAGAACTGGCATTTCTTTTTACTTAATCCGGCATAGCCAAAGACATGACAGGAGTCAATTAACCTTTGTTTGCATGTAAAACAATATTTTCTAGGAATGTGTTGAGAGAAATAGGTCACGAGTGGTGCAGCGGTCTAAAGCACTGCATCTCAGTGCTAGAGGCGTCACTACAGACACCCTGGTTTGAATCCAGGCTGTATCACAACCATCTGTGATTGGGAGTTCCATAGGACAGTGCACAATTGCCCCAGGGTCGTCTGGGTTTGACCGGTGTAGGCCATCATTGTAAATAAGAATTTGTTCTTAATAACTGACTTGCCTAATTAAATAAAGGTTACATTTAAATTTAAATTAAAAATATGAAAGGTTCCCTGAGGAGCACTTATTGGTCTCTGTTGACCTCAGAAAGGATAAATCGCACACAGGCAGATTTACTTTAAATACACTAAAATGTACAGGACATATTTGACCGTGTACAGTAAAAACTGCTGCCAGATAATTTACAGTCTCGGAGTACATCAAGACCAGTCAAATTCAAATCTAAACCAATTCCTTAAACTGTGTGAAATGTGAAATACAAAGAGGTCTTTGTTGAAGTATGACTCACACCAACCCACACAAACTATGATCAATCAGAGCAGTAGTCATTCGTTATTCGCACCATTCTCTATCATTCACATCATCTGCCTAGTACTTTCACAACAATACTCTGTTGCAATGCCTATTACTTTCAAAAAAACATTGTGTGGTAATGCATTTTTAGGTAATGCCGTTGTTGTAATGCTGAGAAGCTCAAAAACCTCAATGAGCCAAAACTTTTCAAACATTTTCTATTTCAAAGGTTTTGACACAGTACCCAACACATTATGCACATCCACTTAAAGCTGTTTGGATCTGTATGTAAAACACATACAGTAATGACTTACAGTAGACACATTGTTTAATTGCATGCTTATATAATACTGTGTTTTTCCTCTACTCAGCATATATTCTTTGTGTTTTGTGTCCATGAACCCTGCCATTAATCATTTGTAATCATTTTTATGTAAACGGTAAAGATAAGTGTTATTTCGCATTGGCAAGGTCGTCATGCAGAATATAATTTCTGCATAGAGGTGACGTCAGGGAGATTGGTTTGGGCAAGATGAGCAGTATTATCCTTTTGAAAGGCTTCAGGGAAAATAAAAAGAGAGGTTGATTGTAACATCTTTGTTTTTGGAACATTGTGGTCTTACATGAATTTTTATGTTTTTTAAGATCACTGTCTAAATTTGCATCAGTGTGTGTTTGTGTGCACGTTGTGTGTGCAATTACACTACTGTGTTGTGTCTTTACTATCATTAAATTGAAGACTTAGTTTTTATCAAAGATTCCTGTAATTAGTATTACACGATTAAACTGAATTATCACGTAACTGTAATTAACTAGGAAGTCGGGGAGACCAAGGAAAATATTCAGATTACAAAGTTATAATTTCCCAATATAACCTTTCAGATATTTTCATATCTGATCAATAGTCTTCTGATTAATGATTTATTTATTTTACCTCATGTTACCCAGTCTTCACTATGAGTCATCCATACATCAATTGCCTTAAATCATTTATTTATGACTAACTAAGTAATTCACAGAAATGCATAAACAAACAAACAAGGTAAATGTGGTTACATGAAATGATAGGAAAATGTACCCTAGTGGGCTGAACCGGCATGGCGGCTTGTTAGACAGAGGGGAAATGGGGGTCAACTAAGAAGTCACTACAAAGTGATAATTATAACAATTAAAATGCGAATCCTTTACACATGATCGCTCACTCATTCGGGAACAATTGCAATCAATATATATATTTACGCTCAGTGTGTCATCTTGATCGCTGGTGAAAAGTTTGTCTTTTGTAGAATTGTCCGTCTCTCTCCCTCTCTGTCTTGGTTAGAGGGGATAGATCAAAGTGACGTTCGTTATAGAATGGATGTTTCAACGGTTGTCGTTCTTCGCGTTCAATGATACCGAATTCCTAGCTGCAGACTAGTAATTAGTATCAAAGACTTGTTCCTATTCTGTCGGTATCGATAGTCTAAGAGTTTAACCACGCGGTATGGTTAAAAGATTCTGCAACCTTTAGCCATCTCGTAATTGAGGTCAGCTCGGTCTACAACCTTTGTCCCCCTCCTAATGGAGGAACACATGGTCTGGTGATAATTTCTCAAAGTTGGGTTTTATTCGGAATGGCAGAAAAGGGCTGTCCCGGGATGTCTGACCCTAACTGGGCTCAGGGGCAGTCCTCTGATTTAGTTCAAATCCAATTCCCTTTTTGAGTTTTCCTTCATTAAACAGTCCAAAATCACATTGTAAAATTGTGTAAACAGTATCATACTCACTCATTCATCTTATACAACAATTTGATGTAAACTTTATATCGGTGGCTATTATATAAACAGCGTTATGGCTATGTGGCCTCACCGTCTCCCATGAGCTTCCCAAGTTGTGACAAACGGACCAGTTTGTAGCTGGATTCTTAACCGATCTTTTACACTTTCTCCGGAACATGAAATTTGTTCGTACCTCAAGTTCTGTGAGGTGGAAGGATTTCCTTTGTCCTCTGTGAAAGTTTACCCACTCTCTAATACTGTGTGGCCATGAGGCAGGGTCTTCTGAGGAATTTACGACCTCTGACCACAGCAGTCTGGTTGTAGAAGCAGAGAGCGGGGGATGGTGCTCGCCGTACTCAAAGAGGGCAACGTCATGACAACTGTATGTTGTATATTTTTCTTTGAAATTGATGTTTGGAAGGCAAAGTGACAGTATTTCATGTATCAACCAGGTGGAGATAATAAATGACACTTTCCTCCACATAATAACTCTAAGATGTGTGTTTATGTTGCGTAGTTTGACTGCTATTGGCAGCGTGTCTAATCCTAAAACCGTTGAAAGGCAATGTTCCCGCATTAGAGGAATCTGCATTTGTCGACTCAATCGGAAATGACTTAAATGTGACTGGTGCTATAATGCGGATTATCAACGCTACGGATTGAATTGAGCCCTCGTTTCTGAGCTTTTCTCAGGACATGTCCTTCTGAATTCCAGGAAATGTTGCGTAGCTATGGATGTCTTGAAGACAAGCATCAGATTGATTATTTTAAGATTAAACCATACCAAAACAATGGCAGAGGTCTAGAGTACCATCTGTGTTTAATTTTAGTGTTTGTCTGAAGATATTATCACAAGAGATAAAATGCACTTTATTTGTATACAGATTTGTTTGGGGTGGTGGGAAAATGTTGGGGAAAATATAGAATCTCTTCTTCTTGTTCAAACATATGTGTTGACGTAGAAAGTCATGTTCGCTGTCTCATGGTGGATAAGTGTTTGTGGGATTGGCCTCAGGCCACTTGTGCATGGGGAGAGACTGAGTAAGAGAATTGAAATCTGGAAAGCAGTCAACCTCAGACATGTTTGGATCTGTGGTCAACACTAATGCGATCAGGCATTCAGAATATTTCGAACAGTGGTTATATTTTTCCTCTCCTAGTCCACTAATACAGATGTAGGATCTTTATTTATTTTATTTATTTTACCTTTATTTAACTAGGCAAGTCAGTTAAGAACAAATTCTTATTTTCAATGACGGCCTAGGAACAGTGGGTTAACTGCTTGTTCAGGGGCAGATCTTAATTTGAGCAAGTTTGCTACAGCAGGACAATAATCCTGCAGCAACAGAAAATGTGAATTATTATGTGGATTATAATTAATGGTGATCAAAATAAGATCCTATGTCTGCAAGACTCATCTCAGCCTGAGTACTCACCATCATTGCAAAACCTGAACACCATCATTCTCAAATATTACCCCTTAGCAATGTTGTTCAGATTTGTTTTAGAAAGAGACAGAGGATCTTAGGCTACATCATACTTTGAGTTGTCTGTAAAAGTGAACCACGAATAGCAGACATGAAATAATATAATATTCTCAATCTGTGTGATATTGCTTCAAACAGTGGTTCCCCACTTGGTGTTCCCCTGTGACTCAGTGATTAAACAAAGCCAGTGCCTCTTTTAACATCAAAACAGGATTGACCACAACCCGTGGACCAGTGGCGTGCAAACCACTATCTTGAAAACACTGCTCGAAACGCTATCATAACATTCACAAAGAATCCTACATGTTCACATACAGTGTATTGCATAGGCCAGGAAATGAGTGTCTGATGGCTCTGTTTTTGTCTAAAGAATTGTATTGTTCCTTCTCCTGTTTGGGAATTCTCCAATTACTTCTGGGAAATTCTCAATTGTCAATCTCAGGAAGATGTCATTTTCCCTTTTTAGATGAGGCTTTGGTGACTTCATATTTCGTTTGGAAGTGTGGATGGGGGGCAATGTTGATTACTGCACTTTTAAAAATAGTGGACTTCATTCTGTACTTCCCCTCGCGGGGATCCTGTCACCAGTGGGTTTTGACACAACTTTCACATGATTACAGTAGTAATGGAAAGGGCCTAATTAACATGAATACTGTTGTCCATATATCGTAAGTAGGAAAGAAAACAGTTTGTTAGAAACTGATCAAATTAGTACATGCTACTGTAGAAAACTTTTGTTCATATTCAGGTTACATGGTCCAGAAAAAACGAATGGATCTTGGAATGAGCATTGACCTCTTTTGTTCACAAGGTCATGACTAACAAAATAACACATAGCTTCAGTCCCCAGACAAAGGGAATTTGGCGCACGGTGGCACACTCATGGGTTTCAAAATACTATATACAAATGATGTTTACGTATGTATGCGTCATAGAAAACCATCATGCTTGTGCTGCATGCAGCGTTGCTGTATCTGAAAACAGCCATCTCTATAAACCAACAACATCATATAAACAAATAGGTTTACGTACGGAAGAATGTAGATGAATGAAAGCGAGCCACACAAATATTTAGGTCACAAGTTTTATTACATCTTGTTTTGTAACTAAAATGTTGAGGGTTACCTCATTAATATTGCATACAGCTTGAAACAGCTGAACATTTTGTTCTGTGATGCTCACCCAGTAGCACTGAGAAGTCAACACAATCATTCACAATTGTTTTCAGTCATTCAACCCCAGTCAAAATCATTCTGACAGTTCAGTAAACTAGCATCACAGCTCTGAATCTTTAGAGATAACTTTCATATATAACTGTCATAGAAAATCTGCAGTCAGGCTATGCCATAATAAATAACACGTTTAATTAAATAAAAAACTTAAATACAGCTTTATCTTTACTATGCTAAATAACATCAGCATATCATACAATGTATCACAAAGTGATGCTCTCTGCATCCCATCCTTTTAACATAAAAGATATTCAAGATGTCCAATTGCACTTTCTTCTGTGCAGAAATTCAGTCTGAATGCTTGTGCAATGTCCCAAAAACCCTGTCCCAGTGTGTGAAGTACGGAGCATAGTTGGACTTGAACTTCAGATGGTGCAGGTCGTGGTGCGGAGCTCCACCGTAGAGGCCAAAGGGCACCAGTCTATGCGTGGACCAGGGCAGGTCATATCCAGAGTGGTCCTCCACAGAAAGCCAGATATTCAGAACATAGAAGAGCATCTCTGTCAGGGGGTGGCAGCCCAGCAGCAGAGGGTTGACCCCAGCGAAGAATCCCAGAGACAGGGTTTCCCAGGCCCCAGAGTACTCAGTGGTCAGGGCGAAGGTGGATGTGTGCTTGTGGTGCACCTTGTGGAACGTCCGGTAGAGCCAGGGCACCTTATGGTGCAACAGATGCCAGATGAAGTATTGGAAGTCGAACAGCAGGAGGCAGGCGACCACGTCCCAGATGAGACGCAACGTTCCGGGGGCCTCGGGCATGAAGGTGGCTGGTCTCCAGAACCAGTGCAGCACAGTGAGAGGGAAGAGGAACACTACATGGTTGTAGAGGGAGTGAGCCAGGCAGCTCCACATCATGGTCCAGGAGACGTGGCTCTTCTGCTGGATCTTAAAGGTCCTGATCCAGGCCAGCCTGGAGGAGAGGAGGTCCAGCACCACGAAGGGCAGGCAGAAGGTAAGGTAGACGCTGAGGGAGAAAAGCACAGGGAAGAAAGGTGATCTGAGCCAGGCATTATATCCCAGGATGAAGTCCCATAGGCTCTGCATTGTGTTCAGTCGTGTTGTGTGTGAGCTTGACAGGCGTGTTTAAACAACCTCCTGCAAAAGCTCTCTCCTTTTATGAGTTCTCTGTGAAAAGTATCCGCCCACAGATGTCCTTATATAGACTTACTGAACTTCCGGGGGACTTCTCAGAGTGCCTTCAGAATGTATTCATACCCCTTGACTTATTCCACACTTAGCTCAGTTATCTGATTCAGAGTATGATTGTTCTGTGTGCCTGTATTGAAAATATCTATACAATCATTAAATAAATACATTCAGATATTAGTGTTATTCTAAGCTAAGGGAAATCAAAGTTTCCCTGTATTGCATAATGTTATCAAAGAGAAGAGAAGGACAAGGAGGAGAGGTGGGTTGAACATTTTTCTTTTGCCAGGAGCAAACAACGTGGTGAGAGCTGATGGAGGTCTGACCCACTGACAGTCAGAGAGATTTTACCACTGTTACAACAGAGCTGTGACCCTCTGATGACTCAACCTGTGTAGCAGAATTCCTGTGAGAGCTGAGAACTTGGCATCGTGACAATGGAAACAGCAGATGGTGCTGTTGATTGCTTTCCGTTTCTGTTCTACTAATTGTCCTTCTATTCACATTCCAATGTGTGATGAAATGAACTTTCCATTCATCAGTTCTAGGGATGTGTTCCTGAACAGTATTATGTCAGTGCCAGAGGTCAAACAGAAAAGGAAACCTGTCATTCCTGATGTTGAGTGGTCGACTGTCTTGGTATTTAGAGTGAATAGCTGGATAATAGACCATGACTCATATAGGCTCTGTCAAGCCCTACTCATGATAAACATCTGTTAACAAAACCCCAGTGATTACAGTATTTTCTATGTACAATGAGGATGTCAATAGCCCTTTCTGTAAACTGGATGTGGCAACTAACTAGGGGTTAGTTGGGATTAAAGTTCATCCTCATCTCCACTTTAAATTCAATCCATCTATCCTATGAATCACAGGGAGAGAGTGAGAGTGAGGCAAGTGGTGACTCTCCCTTTCTGAGATAAGATAAGGTAAGTTAAGTTCCACTTGTCTTTACTGGTTCTTTGGTGTCAGCTACAAGTAGAGATCCTTCCATTCCCGGAAAATCCAAGGTGTACTTTCCAAGATTACCCAACACACAATGGTGACATTCCGAAATCTCAATTCTGATCATATCTGTGGCAGTGCCGACTGGATCTACGGGTTTACTTTGGCCCCCCCCCCTCTGTCACACAATCTGCCTTAGTGAACCACTTTACAGTTGTATTTGTTTATTTAACCTTTATTTAACCAGGTAGGCAAGTTGAGAACAAGTTCTCATTTACAATTGCGACCTGGCCAAGATAAAGCAAAGCAGTTTGACACGTACAACAACACAGAGTTACACATGGAGTAAAACAAATATACAGTCAATAATACAGCAGAAAAATGAGTCTATATACAATGTGAGCAAATAAGGTGAGATAAGGGAGGTAAAGGCAAAAAAAAAGGCCATGGTGGCGAAGTAAATACAATATAGCAAGTAAAAAAAAAATAATAATAATAAAATAAACACTGGAATGGTAGATTTGCAGAGGAAGAATGTGCAAAGTAGAGATAGAAATAATGGGGGTGCAAAGGAGCAAAATAAATAAATAAATACAGTAGGGGGAGAGGTAGTTGTTTGGGCTAAATTATAGATGGGCTATGTACAGGTGCAGTAATCTGTGAGATGCTCTGACAGCTGGTGCTTAAAGCTAGTGAGGGGGATACGTGTTTCCAGTTTCAGAGATTTTTGCAGTTCGTTCCAGTCACTGGCAGCAGAGAACTGGAAGGCGAGGCAGCCAAAGTAAGAATTGGTTTTGGGTGTGACCAGAGAGATATACCTGCTGGAGCGTGTGCTGCAGGTGGGTGCTGCTATGGTGACCAGCGAGGTGAGATAAGGGGGGACTTTACCTAGCTGGGTCTTGTAGATGACCTGGAGCCAGTGGGTTTGGCGACAAGTATGAAGCGAGGGCGAGCCAACGAGAGCGTACAGGACGCAGTGGTGGGTAGTATATGGAGCTTTGGTGACAAAATGGATGGCACTGTGATAGACTGCATCCAATTTATTGAGTAGGGTATTGGAGGCTATTTTGTAAATGACGTCGCCGAAGTCGAGGATCGGTATGATGGTCAGTTTTACAAGGGTATGTTTGGCAGCATGAGTGAAGGAGGCTTTGTTGTGAAATAGGAAGCCAATTCTAGATTTAACTTTCGATTGGAGATGTTTGATGTGAGTCTGGAAGGAGAGTTTACAGTCTAACCAGACACCTAGAATTTGTAGTTGTCCACATATTCTAAGACAGAACCGTCCAGAGTAGTGATGTTGGACCGGCGGGCAGGTGCAGGCAGCGATCGGTTGAAGAGCATGCATTTAGTTTTACTTGTATTAAAGAGCAATTGGAGGCCACGGAAGGATAGTTGTATGGCATTGAAGCTTGTCTGGAGGGTTGTTAACACAGAGTCCAAAGAAGGGCCAGAAGTATACAGAATGGTGTCGTCTGCGTAGAGGTGGATAAGAGACTCACCAGGAGCAAGAGTGACATCATTGATGTATACAGAGAAGAGAGTCGGTCCAAGAATTAAACCCTGTGGCACCCCCATAGAGACTGCCAGAGGCCCGGACAACAGGCCCTCCGATTTGACACACTGAACTCCATCAGAGAAATAGTTGGTGAACCAGGCGAGGCAATCATTTGAGAAACTAAGGCTATCGAGTCTGCCGATGAGGATGTGGTGATTGACAGAGTCGAAAGCCTTGTCCAGGTCAATGAATACGGCTGCACAGTATTGTTTCTTATCGATGGCTGTTAAGATATCGTTTAGGACCTTGAGCGTGGCTGAGGTGCACCCATGACCAGCTCTGAAACCAGATTGCATAGCGGAGAACGTGTGGTGGGATTCGAAATGGTCGGTAATCTGTGTCTCCCCTTTTGAAGAGGGGGATGACCGCAGCTGCTTTCCAATCTTTGGGAATCTCAGACAACACGAAAGAGAAGTTGAACAGGCTGGTAATAGGGGTTGCAATCATTTCGTCAGAAAGAAAGGGTCCAGATTGTCTAGCCCGGCTGATTTGTAGGGGTCCAGATTTTGCAGCTCTTTCGGAACATCAGCTGACTGGATTTGGGAGAAGGAGAAATGGGGAAGGCTTGGACGAGTTGCTGTGGGGGGTGCAGTGCTGTTGACCGGGGTAGGGGTAGCCAGGTGGAATGCATGGCCAGCCGTAGAAAAATGTTAATTGAAATTCTCAATTATAGTGGATTTATCGGTAGTGATAGTGTTTCCTATCCTCAGTGCAGTGGGCAGCTGGGAGGAGGTGTTATTACAGTGTCCCAAAACTTTTGTGAGTTTGTGTTGCAGGAAGCAAATTTCTGTTTGAAAAAGCTTGATCGTGTTACACAGATGTTGATCTATACACAGCAAATTGGCCAGTGTTAACTAGTGTTGATTTTTCAGTGTAAAAATTCTAGTGTTGATTCAGGTGTTACATGAACTCTGTAAATCTGTCCTGTACAGCCAGGGCACCTTGTGGTGCAGCAGATGTCAAATTAAGTATCGAAAGTCGAAGGAGGCAGGTGACTACGTCAATCTGAGAATGTGATCTGAGTCACGTATGATATTCCAGTATCAAGTCCCATAGGCTCTGTAGAAGCGTTGTCTTCAGTCTTGTTGTGTGAGCTTGACAAATGTGTTTAAACAACCACCTGCAAAAGCTCTCCCCTTTTGGGCTCCCGAGTGGCGCTGTGGTCTAAGACACTGCATCTCTGTGCTTGAAGTGTCACGACAGACACCTTGGTTCAATTCCAGGCTGTATCACAACTGGCCATGATTGGGCATCCCATAGGGCTTCGTCTGGGTTTGGCTGGTAGAGGCTATCATTGTAAATAATAATTTGTTCATAACTGACTTTCCTGGTTAAATAAAATAATGATGTGTTCTGTGACAAGCATCCACCCCCAGATGTCCTTATAAAGACTTCTGGTAGATTTCTCACTTACGGTGTCTTCAGAAACTTATTCCACATTTTGTGTTTCAGCCTGAATTCAAATGGATTACATGCAGAAAATGTGTTTTTCAATGCTTGCCATTGGTAGATATTTGGAGGCACTTGCTCAAAGTTGGACATATGTACAGTGAGTCTACCTACAGATTTAGGATCTTAATTTGATCAAACGTGTAGTTTATTTGAGGTCTAAAAGGGCTTCTGAAGTTTGTAATTTCCATTTTGAAAAATCTATCAACTCCTACAAAGATCTCCATTCATTATAATCCACATAACAATTCACATTTGATCAAACGTGTAGTGTATTTGAGGTCTAAAAGGGCTTCTGAAGTTTGTAATTTCCATTTTGAAAAATCTATCAACTCCTACAAAGATCTCCATTCATTATAATCCACATAACAATTCACATTTCCCATTGCTGCAGGATTATTTTCCTGCTGTAGAAAACTGCCTCAAATTAAGATACTACATCTATGCTACTTAGTTAACAGGGAACAATAAGAAATGTAAATATTTTGGCATTGTTCTCCTTTTAAGATATATTTCTTGAAGAACTAAAATACATTACATTACAGACATTAACAAGGGTAGTGAATACATGTAGGGTAGTAGGCTATGGCTCCGGTGACAGTGACATTGTAGTGCTGATGATAAAATACTCAGAAAAAGGGAAAGAATAGAGTAGCCAAATGTTTTATTTGCGTGTGAAAACCTATTGGGAAATAGGCATATATCTAACTGAGTAATTCATTTCCCTACTATATACACTACCGGTCAGAAGTTTTAGAACACCTACTCATTCAAGGGTTTTTCTTTATTTTTACTATGTCCTACATTGTAGAATAATAGTAAAGACATCAAAACAATGAAATAACAAATATGGAATCATGTAGTAACCAAAAAATGTGTTAAACAAATCTGCAGCAGAGGTAACTCTGGGTCTTCCATTCTTGTGGCGGTCCTCATGAGAGACAGTTTCATAATAGTGCTTGATGGTTTTTGCGACTGCACTTGAACAAACTTTCAAAGTTCTTGAAATGTCCCGCATTGACTGATCTTCACGTCTTACAGAAATTATAGACTGTGGTTTCTCTTTCCTTATTTGTTCTTGCTATAATAATAATTTGGTATTTTACCAAATTGGGTTGTCTTCTGTATACCACCATACCATGTCACAACACAACTGATTGGCTCAAACGCATTAAGGAAATAAATTCCACAAATTAACTTTTAGGAGGGCACACCTGTTAATTGAAATGCATTCCAGGTGACTACCTCGTAAAGCTGGGTGAGAGAATGCCAAGAGTGTGCAAAGCTGTCATCAAGGCAAAGGATGGCTATTTGAAGAATATCAAATATAAAATCTATTTTGATTTGTTTAACACTTTTTTGGTTACTACATGATTCCATATGTGTTATTTCGTCATTTTGATGTCTTCACCATTATTCTATAATGTAGAAAATAGTTAAATTAAAGAAAAAGCCTTGAATGAGTTGGTGTTCTAAAACTTTGAACCGGTAGTGTACATATTGTATGTAGGCCTAATGCAGAGATCAGGAATCTGTATCTTTAGCATTGTAGTTTCATAAGTAGAATGCTGCTGTGTTGTCTGCTCTATTTTGACTGGACACTGGCCACGGATGAAACCCAAACATCTTTTGCCCCTCTAGCTCCTAGTGCAGAGCGCCATCAAGTGGTTAAAACAAGTAATGATAAAGATGAATACCGATAGTTCGTAAACGCGACCCGGTAAATTGTTGGAGAAATCCATCAGTCAATCAAATGTATTGATAAAGCCCTTCTTACATAAGCTGATGTCACAAAGTGCTGTACATAAACCCAGCCTAAAACCCCAAACAGCAAGCAATACAGGTGTAGAAGCCGGATGTATGGTATGCTTGAGATACTATTAATATGATGGTGCATACACGTTATCTAAATTTCGATTCAGTTGTTGATAGTAGGCTACAGTTTTTTATTCACATAAAAAATACTTTGTTACATGATAAATAGCTATTTGGCCGAATAGAAACTCATGGCAGTCACGTATCAGTTTCGTTTTCGTCTCTGCAAAATAGAAATAATATGCCAGGGAGTGGCGAGTTCAAGTTTCAAGTTTCTGTGCAAATTATTTCTATATATACTACATTACATCCAGGGGGCGCTGTTTTGAAGCCTCCATAATATAATAACTTGTAATAATTAGTATTTTTTTCTATTTTCTCACAGAGGTCAAAGCAGATATGGAAGTCAAGCTGAAAGCACTTGAATGTCACTTTTCATAGGGAATAAAAAAGGCTGACATTAAGAATAAAAGCGAAGGTAGAGGTCTGTATCCGTCACTTCTCCAGAGTCGTGGCGTTGAAGCCCTCTAACGACCACGCGCTGAGGCCTACGGGAACAACTACCAGCTGGAAGAGAAGATGAAGATATTCACTGTCCTTTTTGAGGACAAGTCCCTCAGTGACTCAGACAAGCAGCTCTGCTATGCCGGCTTTGGTATAGCAAGAGAGACGGGGATGGCGCTGTGACATAGTTCAAAAACGCCTACCAGATTTGGATTGAGAGTTGGGACAGGAGGCAGGCTGGGAAGAGGCACCTCTCAGCGGATCACAGAGGTGGCAGGGATAACAAGAGAGTTGGCGAGCCCTCTGAGATTTTGTCGTTCCACAAACAGGAACGGTAGTCTGAGGACACAGGCGACCTGACAGATTCTTTCGGCAAAGGAATGACACTCAAATGATATGCCTAACTACAACACAATGCATGGCTTACATGGCTCGCGCTGCTGCATGCATTTGAGCATTTTAATGTTTTTAATGGTGAAGTGAAAAGTAAAGTTCAAGTTGGGAGTACGCATCTCTGGCTGCATTCTTCGTTTTATTTTCTGCAAAAGTTGCAAAGAAAATTTGAGTTCAAATGTATTACTTTTGGGAAACATATATGTTTCTATGTCTTAAGATGTCAGGTAGTGTCACAAAGTAAAATTGCACCATGTGGCTGCATGATACATCTTGCAATAAAAAAACTAGGCCTATAAAAAACACTTGTAAGTGTTATTATAATTTCTAAATTTGATTATTCATCATGTAAATAAGCATTGTTCAGAAACAATGAGTGATTATAGAGTCACTAGTGTTGAAAAAACAATTTGAATATTTACTCGCTGGAAAATTATATTTCTACAAGCATCTCCTCTCTACCCCTAATATGACCTTCTCCTTTCCCCCTTTATATAGTACACAGCGCCAATACATGGTCAATCATTGCAGCACAGGAATTCTCTTCATGCAGGTTTGAGTAAGTTGTTGATGACACTGCTTTTCTATTAAATGTTTTAAACGTTTGTCACATGATGATCACAAGTCAGTAGACCATGTACCAACATCTTATGTAGGCTACAGTGCAAAATGTTAATAATTTACGTATTTGCACTTGTCAGAATGTAAACCGTGGCAATACAGCTACGCATCAGTTTCGGTTTGCTTTCATTTATTTGTAAACTGCAGAAGGACTATATATAGCCAGGGAGTGAGTACGTGTTGGCTGTGTAGCCTATTCCGCGTACTCGGACATTACAAAAACACAACGCGCTGTATTCAACAAGATGAGGTGAGAATTTTACTCCGAATATTAGACAGGATCTCTATGTGGGATATAATATATGTTACATTGTTATTGTCAATTAATTGTCAATTTATCAATTAATTGAAGGCACAATTTGGCATCACCTGTGATATTTCTTCTTGAAATCATGATTTATTTAGCGTATACTACAATTTGTGTAATTTCGTATTGCTAATAAATACCTGTCCTGAATATGACAAGTTTATTTTTGGATGCAATATTCAGACATTCACATAAGTAATGACATCATAACACAATCATCCAAACCGGAAAATGTTGTTTACATTAGTCCGAGCGCTAATTTATGAAATATTGATTTAACACAATAGCTAATATTTAGATAACTCTCGGCTGACAAAAAAACACAATGTGAATTAGCTAATAGCAATTACTATTTATAGTTAATCATATCACGGGTGAGCTCAACATTGATCAAAAATAATTGAGTAAAACACTTTCTAGAAATAAAAAATAATCCGATGGGTAGTTTGTGCGCGCCGCCTTGTTTGTTTTTCGCGTCGACCAAAGATAATATGAGGAGACAAGATGAGGTTGGTCTGTTTGCAGTATGCATGTTGAAGGGGATGTGTCGTCTACCATCATTGACTTCCCTTCATTCACTTACGGAAGTTTACCCGAATGACGAGTAAAACCATTCCTTCACCTCATTATAACATCTTTCGTCTGGGGGAGGTGCCAAGATGGCGGCTTGAAGAATTTACATATTTAGGCATAACCATTACAAAGGATCAGAAGTCTAGAGGCTTACTAAATTTTAACACTCTTATTAAAAAAAACAGAAGAAGCTAAATCAATGGCTACCGAGGGACTTATCTTTAAAAGGTGGAGTCCTAATAACCAAGGCTGAAGGTATCTCTAGACTAACATATGGCGCTCTATCTTTATATCTTGACAGTAAAATAAGCAAGGAAATAGACCAGATGCTTTTTAACTTTCTGTGGAGAATCCATACCCATTACATTAGGAAAACTGTTGTAAAGAACACTTGGTGTTCATTACAACAGAATGGTGTACTGGACTTTACTACCTTAAATAATACTTTTAAGTTCAATTGGATAAAACAATTCCTAAGAAGACCCACTTCTATCTGGAATTGTATTCCTCATCATGTCTTCTCTACTTTTGGTGGCCTTAACTTCATGTTGTTTTGCAATTATAATATTGACAAAGTTCCAGTGAAACGTTCTGCTTTTCATCGGCAGGTTTTCTTGTCATGGTCCTTAATTTATAAACACAATTTTTCTCCACACATATATTATATATGGAATAATCGGGATATATTATATAAAAATACTTCTTTGTTTTTAGAATATTGGTTCCGAAATAAGATCCTATTGGTGAGCCAACTGGTAAATGCAGAGGGTCTTTTACTCAGTTATAAGGAATTCTTATCACTTTACAAGGTCCCTGTAACACTTAAAAGATTTTGCAATTGTTTTAGATGCCATTCCCTCAGGTGTTGCTCTATTATTCAGGAATGTGTCCCTCAGAGCCTACCTTCTATTGATCCTGTTGACTCATCAGTAGGAAGGATTTGTTTCTCTTTTGGTCCATTCAACAACAGAGTGATACGAACCTTGTTTCAGCAGGATGTTGTATCTATACTAGAGGTCGACCGATTATGATTTTTCAACAGGACCAAATAAAGCCGATACCGATTAATCGGACGATTTTAAATGTTTATTTATTTATTTGTAATAATGACAATTACAACAATACTGAATTAACGCTTATTTTAACTTAATATAACACATCAATAAAATCAATTTAGCCTCAAATAAATAATGAAACATGTTCAATTTTGTTTAAATAATGCGAAAACAAAGTGTTGGAGAAGAAAGTAAAAGTGCAATATGTGCCATGTAAAAAAGCTAACGTTTAAGTTCCTTGCTCAGAACATGAGAACATATGAAAGCCAGTGGTTCCTTTTAGCATAAGTCTTCAATATTCCCAGGTAAGAAGTTTTAGGTTGTAGTTATTCTAGGAATTATCGGACTATTTCTCTCTATGCCATTTGTATTTCACATACCTTTGGATGTTCTTATAGGCACTTTAGTATTGCCAGTGTAACGTCCCTCACCTCGCTCCTACCTGGGCTCGAACCAGGAACACATCGACAACAGCAACCCTCGAAGCATCATTACCCATTGCTCCACAAAAGCCCTGGCCCTGGCAGAGCAAGGGAAACAAATACTCCAAGTCTGAGAGCGAGTGACGTCACCGATTGACGCACTCCGCTATCTAGCTAGCCATTTCACATCGGTTACACCAGTCTAATCTCGGGAGTTGACAGGCTTGAAGTCATAAACAGCTCATTCCTTGAAGAATTGCGAAGAGCTGCTGGCAAACGCATGGAACTGCTGTTTGAATGAATCCTTACGAGCCTGCTGCTGCCTACCGTCGCTGAGTCAGACTGATGTATCAAATATCAAATCATAAACTTATTTATAACATAATAACACACAGAAATACAAGCCTTAGGTCATTAATATGGTCGAATCCGGAAACTATCATTTTCGAAAACAAAACGTTTATTCTTTCAGTGAAATACGGAACCGTTCCGTATTTTATCTAACGGGTGGCATCCCTAAGTCTAAATATTGCTGTTACGTTGTACAACCTTCAATGTTATGTCATAATTATGTACAATTCTGGTAAGTTAATTACGGTCTTTGTTAGGAATAAATGGACTTTATACAGTTCGCAACGAGCCAGGCGGCCCAAACTGCTGCATATAACCTGACTCCTTGCACGGAACGCAAGAGAAGTGACACAATTTCCCTAATTATAAGAAATTCATGTTAGCAGGGAATATTAACTAAATATTCAGGTTTAAAATATATATACTTGTGTATTGATTTTAAAGAAAGGCATTGATGTTTATGGTTAGGTTTGGTGCAACGACAGTGCAAAATTGTCACCCGTTTGGTGAAGTAGGCTGTGATTCAATGAGAAATTGAGAAAAATGAGAAAAAACAGGCACCGCATCGATTACACGCTAAACTAGTAATATCTTCAACCATGTGTAGTTAACTAGTGATTATGTGAAGATTTATTGTTTTTTATACGTTTAATGCTAGCTAGCAACTTATCGTGGCTTCTTGCTGCCCTCAAATAAATCAAATCAAATTTTATTTGTCACACATACACATGGTTAGCAGATGTTAATGCGAGTGTAGCGAAATGGTTGTGCTTCTAGTTCCGACAATGCAGTAATAACCAACGAGTAATCGAGCTAACAATTCCAAAACTACTACCTTATACACACAAGTGTAAAGGGATAAAGAATATGTACATAAAGATATATGAATGAGTGATGGTACAGAGCGGCATAGGCAATATGCAGTAGATGGTATCGAGTACAGTATATACATATGAGATGAGTATGTAAACAAAGTGGCTTAGTTTAAAGTGGCTAGTGATACATGTATTACATAAAGATGCAGTAGATGATATAGAGTACAGTATATACGTATACATATGAGATAAATCATGTAGGGTATGTAAACATTATATTAAGTAGCATTGTTTAAAGTGGCTTGTGATATATTTTACATCAATTCCCATCAATTCCCATTATTAAAGTGGCTGGAGTTGAGTCAGTGTGTTGGCAGCAGCCACTCAATGTTAGTGGTGGCTGTTTAACAGTCTGATGGCCTTGAGATAGAAGCTGTTTTTTAGTCTCTCGGTCCCAGCTTTGATGCACCTGTACTGACCTCGCCTTCTGGATGATAGCGGGGTGAACAGGCAGTGGCTCGGGTGGTTGTTGTCCTTGATGATCTTTACGGCCTTCCTGTGACATCGGGTGGTGTAGGTGTCCTGGAGGGCAGGTAGTTTGCCCCCGGTGATGCGTTGTGCAGACCTCACTACCCTCTGGAGAGCCTTACGGTTGTGGGCGGAGCAGTTGCCGTACCAGGCGGTGATACAGCTCGACAGGATGCTCTCGATTGTGCATCTGTAGAAGTTTGTGAGTGCTTTTAGTGACAAGCCGAATTTCTTCAGCCTCCTGAGGTTGAAGAGGCGCTGCTGCGCCTTCTTCACGATGCTGTCTGTGTGGGTGGACCAATTCAATTTGTCTGTGATGTGTACGCCGAGGAACTTAAAACTTACTACCCTCTCCACTACTGTTCCATCGATGTGGATAGGGGGGTGTTCCCTCTGCTGTTTCCTGAAGTCCACAATCATCTCCTTAGTTTTGTTGACATTGAGTGTGAGGTTATTTTCCTGACACCACACTCTGAGGGCCCTCACCTCCTCCCTGTAGGCCGTCTCGTCGTTGTTGGTAATCAAGCCTACCACTGTTGTGTCGTCCGCAAACTTGATGATTGAGTTGGAGGCGTGCGTGGCCACGCAGTCGTGGGTGAACAGGGAGTACAGGAGAGGGCTCAGAACGCACCCTTGTGGGGCCCCAGTGTTGAGGATCAGCGGGGTGGAGATGTTGTTACCTACCCTCACCACCTGGGGGCGGCCCGTCAGGAAGTCCAGTACCCAGTTGCACAGGGCGGGGTCGAGACCCAGGGTCTCGAGCTTGATGACGAGCTTGGAGGGTACTATGGTGTTAAATGCTGAGCTGTAGTCGATGAACAGCATTCTCACATAGGTTTTCCTCTTGTCCAGATGGGTTAGGGCAGTGTGCAGTGTGGTTGAGATTGCATCATCTGTGAACCTATTTGGGCGGTAAGCAAATTGGAGTGGGTCTAGGGTGTCAGGTAGGGTGGAGGTGATATGGTCCTTGACTAGTCTCTTTAAAGCACTTCATGATGACGGAAGTGAGTGCTACGGGGCGGTAGTCGTTTAGCTCAGTTACCTTAGCTTTCTTGGGAACAGGAGCAATGGTGGCCCTCTTGAAGCATGTGGGAACAGCAGACTGGGATAAGGATTGATTGAATATGTCCGTAAACACACCAGCCAGCTGGTCTGCGCATGCTCTGAGGGTGCGGCTGGGGATGCCGTCTGGGCCTGCAGCCTTGCGAGGGTTAACATGTTTAAATATTTTACTTACCTCGGCTGCAGTGAAGGAGAGTCCGCATGATTTGGTTGCGGGCCGTGTCAGTGGCACTGTATTGTCCTCAAAGCGGGCAAAAAAGTTATTTAGTCTGCCTGGGAGCAAGACATCCTGGTCCGTGACTGGGCTGGTTTTCTTTTTGTAATCCGTGATTGACTGTAGACCCTGCCACATACCTCTTGTGTCTGAGCCGTTGAATTGAGATTCTACTTTGTCTCATACTGACACTTAGCTTGTTTGATTGCCTTGCAGAGGGAATAGTTACACTGTTTGTATTCGGTCATGTTTCCGGTCACCTTGCCCTGATTAAAAGCAGTGGTTCACGCTTTCAGTTTCACGCGAATGCTGCCATCAATCCACGGTTTCTGGTTTGGGAATGTTTTAAGCATTGCTGTGGGAACAACATCTTCAACGCACGTTCTAATGAACTCGCTCACCGAATCAGCGTATTTGTCAATGTTGTTGTTTGACGCAATACGAAACATATCCCAGTCCACGTGATGGAAGCAGTCTTGGTGCGTGGAATCAGATTGGTCGGACCAGCGTTGAACAGACCTCAGCGTGGGAGCTTCTTGTTTTAGCTTCTGTCTGTAGGCAGGGAGCAACAAAATGGAGTCGTGGTCAGCTTTTCCGAAAGGAGGGTGGGGAATAACATGTAGTCAGCCTGCCACGCAGGCTCCTCGTGGAGTGCAATGTAAGGCAGGTGGTTAGAGCGTTGGACTAGTAACCGGAAGTTTGCAAAAACGAATCCCCGAGCTGACAAGGTAAAAATCTGTAGTTCTGCCCCTGAACAAGGCAGTTAACCCAACGTTCCTAGGCCGCCATTGAAAGTAAGAATGTGTTCTTAACTGACTTGCCTAGTTAAATGAAGGTGTAAAAAATATATATATATATATGTATATCGGCCAAATCGGTGTCCAAAAATACCGATTTCCGATTGTTATGAAAACTTGATATCGGCCCTAATTAATCGGCCATACCGATGCATCGGTCGACCTCAAATCTATACCTTATGTCATGCCTTATTGGAATGGATTTATTGATAATATCTGTTTGAAAAAAGTTTGGATGTTGTCACACACTTACCTACTTGTTAACAAAATTAAGGAAGTTCCCTTTGAAATTATTCATAAATATTATCCTGCCAACCACTTATGAAGAAGTTTAAGGAAAACATCAACTCAAATGGTTCCTTTTGTAATGACCACCCAGAAACAGTGTTGCATCTTTTTTGGCATTGTATTCATGTAAGAAAACTGTGGCAAGACATCAATAGATTTATAATTGAACACTTTTATGAAGGTTTAACACTATTATGGAGAGATGTACTGCTTGGATTCTTTACCTATGATAGGAATAAGCTGAAACATTTTTATGTAATTAATTTCATTATTCTTTTGGCCAAATTTCATATTCACAAATGTAAATTTACAAACAAAAGAACACTTTCTTACCCTACAAAAATAAATTGACTGTATTTTAAGACAATTAAATACTCTACTAACAAAAAAGCTGTTAGAATTATAAGTGTATGTATGTCCCTTAAGGTCCTTGTGTAATGTGATTTTGTACACCCTGGCTCAATTGTCCCATTGTTTATCATTTATATATACTTGTACTTTCTGTATGGATTTGTAGTTAATAAAATAAATAATAATGTTAAACAAAAAAAAACATGTTTGACAGATGTTTACGTGACACCCAGAATGCATTGTATAATGTGAACGAAACATGGCGCCACACACAGCTGGCAAATAGCTTTGCATTAGCTCATTATAATCAGTACAACCTTCAAAAAAGTATTTTACACACATCATAGATGTCAATTACAATATACGCAATAATCGGAATGCATTATTTGTTACTAGTACTTGAAAACGTGACTAAGACTGTAAATACATTATGCTCCAGCCATACATACTTCATGTTACAGTAGAAACGACAACACGATATACAGATAGGCTGTCAAGGCTGAAAATTGCTAAATAACTTTGGCTGAGCTGGAACACTAGCTCGAGCCCAGAGCAAATGACTGGAAACGAATGCTCGCCGAGCCTCTTCGGACTGGAGTGACGCTTAAAATTCAATTTTAGCCCTACAATCTGTTCTTAGGACGCAACTGAAAAATAACAACTTGTGTAGAAAGTAAACATCCGCACCCCGATAGTGCCAAGTTTGCTTATGTTGCATAACGAGGAAGTCGGGGAAAAATTACAACTTTTTATTATTTCTGGTCTAGCGATCATGACAGCAGAGTACGCTGCCCAACCTTATGTAATTAGAAAGAGGTTATCCACCTCGGTAAAGTTGGTTTTATATTTCAGTTTTGATTTGATATAAATAGCTCAAATCTATATAATGCCATTTAAAACGGTATAAATCAATAACTAAATCACCGTTTGTCACAGAAACATCAAACTAGGTATGATTTATTCTATAAATGTCTAGCATACTTTTACAACCATTGTTTTGAGGAAAAATGCCAGTTTTGATTTGATATAAATACATAAAATGTATAAGATGCCATTTAAAGCGGCATGAATCAATAACTAATTTACCGTTTGTCACAAACATCAAACTAGGTATGATTTATTCTATAAATGTCTAGTATACTTTTACAACCTTTGTTTTGAATAAAAATTCCAGTTGACTTGATAGAAATACATAACATCTTTAAAATGCCATTTAAAGCTATTTAAATCAATAACGTTTCAATGATTATGACAATCATCAAACTAGGTATGATTTATTCTATAGATGTCTAGTATACTTTTACAACCTTTGTTTTGAATAAAAATTCCAGTTGACATGATAGAAATACACAACATCTTTAAAATGCCATTTAAAGCTATATAAATCAATAACGTTTCACTGATTATGACAATCATCAAACTAGGTATGATTTATTCTATAAATGTCTAGTATACTTTTACAACCTTTGCTTTGAGTAGAAATTCCAGTTTTGATTTGATAGGAATACATAACATCTCAAATATTGCATTTAAAGATGAAGAAATCAATAACTAATTCAGTGATTGTCACAAAAAAAAGTGAAAATATGCATTTATTTGCAATAACTTTAAAGAAATGTTAATTTCAAGTGAAATGTGTTCTATAGGAAGTTAGACCATGTTTACATAAAGTTGTACTGTTTGCATTTGTAGTGCAACAGTTCCACATTTTAAAGTAGTTACAAGGCACAACAGTCATTTATTTATACATCTCTAATTTAACAGGAAAGAGGCCCCTTCCAATCATTTTCTGTTTTGGCTTTGTTGAAGTCCTTCTTTGTCATCCCCAGACAAGCTGAATAGTACCATCTCCTGAGGTAATAGACTAAAATGTTCAACACTTACAGCCAAATGTTTACTACCCCGGGTATTCCCAGAACACATTCTGGAAAGTCTATAGATTGAGTGGTCACTTTGTTAGGTACAACCCCCTTTGCATCTGGAACAGCGTGAATTCAGAACTGTTGATGAAACTGGGAAAGGAGATAAGACTGTTCAAGTTTTTAAGTCCAGTTGGAGTTAATTACAGTCAGTTCACGTTTTGGAACTTTTCTGAGTTACAGAAGACCATCACAGACTGCTGTCATTTTGCACATTCTAAAGTTCAAACAAACAGTAACAGAATACCTGAATAATACTTCTCTGCATGCTTTAGTGACTAGCAAGCCAAGACCACTGGGCTTGGTGTATGTACTGTAGGAGTAATTTATTTTCATGAATAGGATGGTGAACCTAATAAAGTAGCAACTGAGTGTAGATATCACAAATAGCTCCTTTTGAGCTGTGTTTGTCTGTTATACGTTTCATCAATGGGTATAATGGTAAATCTGATCCCCAATGTCCTCATAGGCTCACTTAGATATATAGAGTTGGAGATAAATAAAAAAATATGAAACTAGGACTTTAACACACTGGCAGAATTCTTTCATCCACATCCATTCACGTAAAATATGTATTTTAAAGTATAAATACCCTTCTTAAGTCTTTCTGGATGTTTTAAAAGGTTTGCAAATAGTTCTTTCTGCAAGGAATGTACATTGAAAGGGATATGGTAATACTTATGTAGGTGATGTAATTTCTCCACTGGTATAATGGGTATAATGTGTGGTAGTTGCACACCTCCTTGCTGAATTATGTACAGCTGATTTGGGCCAGTTGATCTTTTTTTTATGATCTTTTGTGAAAAAACAAATTTTCACGTAGGCTTTGTGCAAGCAGTTTAAGAGAGGAAGAGAGCAAATAGCAAAGGGACAGCCTGGTTGAAGTTCTAGTTTTTAATGGTTAGTGCCAGTAGATTGCAGAGGGTTTCACATACAGTTCAGAGGCAAACTACAATGTATACATTTAGCCCAAAAACAAAACATGTACCGTCCACTTCTTTTATTAGTGCTTTTTTTTGTTATCCACCATCTGGTATTTTTGAATACCCATGCTAATACATATATATATAAGCATGGGTATTGAAAGATACCAGATGGTGGATAACAAAAAAAAGCACTAATAAAAGAAGTGGACGGTACATGTTTTGTCTATGTATATATATATATATATTACACTGCTCAAAAAAAGGGAACACTTAAACAACACAATGTAACTCCAAGTAAATCACACTTCTGTAAAATCAAACTGTCCACTTAGGAAGCAACACTGATTGACAATAAATTTTACATGCTGTTGTGCAAATGGAATAGACAACAGGTGGAAATTATAGGCAATTAGCAAGAAACCCCCAATAAAGGAGTGGTTCTGCAGGTGGTGACCACAGATCACTTCTAAGTTCCTATGCTTCCTGGCTGATGTTTTGGTCACTTTTGAATGCTGGTGGTGCTTTCACTCTGGTGGTAGCATGAGTCGGAGTCTACAACCCACACAAGTGGCTCAGATAGTGCAGCTCATCCAGGATGACACATCAATGCGAGCTGTGGCAAGAAGGTTTGCTGTGTCTGTCAGCGTAGTGTCCAGAGCATGGAGGCGCTACCAGGAGACAGGCCAGTACATCAGGAGACGTGGAGGAGGCCGTAGGAGGGCAACAACCCAGCAGCAGGACCGCGTCCTCCGCCTTTGTGCAAGGAGGAGCAGGAGGAGCACTGCCAGAGCCCTGCAAAATGACCTCCAGCAGGCCACAAATGTGCATGTGTCTGCTCAAACGGTCAAAAACAGACTCCATGAGGGTGGTATGAGGGCCCGACGTCCACAGGTGGGGGTTGTGCTTACAGCCCAGCACCGTGCAGGACGTTTGGCTTTTGCCAGAGAACACCAATATTGGCAAATTCGCCACTGGCACCCTGTGCTCTTCACAGATGAAAGCAGGTTCACACTGAGCACATGTGACAGACATGACAGAGTCTGGAGACGCTGTGGAGAACGTTCTGCTGCCTGCAACATTCACCAGCATGACCGGTTTGGCAGTGGGTCAGTCATGGTGTGGGGTGGCATTTTTTTGGGGGGCCGCACAGCCCTCCATGTGCTCACCCGAGGTAGCCTGACTGCCATTAGGTACCGAGATGAGATCGTCAGACCCCTTGTGAGACCATATGCTGGTGCGGTTGGCCCTGGGTTCTGTCTAATGCAGGACAATGCTAGACCTCATGTGGCTGGAGTGTGTCAGCAGTTCCTGCAAGAGGAAGGCATTGATGCTATGGACTGGCCCGCCCGTTCCCCAGACCTGAATCCAATTGAGCACATCTGGGACATCATGTCTCGCTCCATGCACCACAGACTGTCCAGTAGTTGGCGGATGCTTTAGTCCAGGTCTGGGAGGAGATCCCTCAGGAGACCATCCGCCACCTCATCAGGAGCATGCCCAGGCGTTGTAGGGAGGTCATACAGGCACGTGGAGGCCACACACACCACTGAGCCTCATTTTGATTTTTAAGGACATTACATCAAAGTTGGATCAGCCTGTAGTGTGGTTTTCCACTTTAATTTTGAGTGTGACTCCAAATCCAGACCTCCATGGGTTGATAAATTTGATTTCCATTGATATTTTTTGTGTGATTTTGTTGTCAGCACATTCAACTATGTAAAGAAAAAAGTATTTAATAAGAATATTTCATTCATTCAGATCTAGGATGTGTTATTTTAGTGTTCCCTTTATTTTTATGAGCAGTGTATATACACACACACGTACAGTATATACATACACTACTGTTCAAAAGTTTGGGGTCACTTAGAAATGTCCTTGTTTTTGAAATTTAAGCAATTTTTTTGTCCATTAAAATAACATCAAATTGCTCAGAAATACAGAGTAAACATCGTTAATGTTGTAAATGATTATTGCAGCTGGAAACGGCTGATTTTTAATGGAATATCTACATAGGCATACAGAGGCCCATTATCAGCAACCATCACTCCTGTGTTCCAATGGCACGTTGTGTTAGCTAATCCAAGTTTATCATTTTAAAAGGCTAATTCATCATTAGAAAACCCTTTTGCAATTATGTTATCACAGCTGAAAACTGTTGTGCTGATTAAAGCATCAATAAAACCATCCTTCTTTAGACTAGCTGAGTATCTGAAGCATCAGTATTAGTGGGTTCAATTACAGGCTCACATAGAATAGCCTTCTTTTCTCAGAACAAGAATAGACTGATGAGGTTCAGAAGAAAGTTTTGTTTCTGATCATTTTGAGCCTGTAACAATGTCTACACTGTACACTACACTAGCTCATTCTGTGGAATGTCCATGTTGATCCCCTGGTTGTCTTGGTCCTCTAGATCCATCCACCGGTCTTCTTCGTTAGTCAGGCCTGACCACTTCATCCTGTAGTTTTTTCCTGTAATCTAATTTAATATGACTGAAGATGCAGAATTTTCTGTAAGGCCCCTTCTAATAGACTCGTTAGAACTTTAAACACACACCCTCTAGATGGACTACATGCCCTCTATCAAATCATAACTGGAATTCTTACTCAAAACAAAAGTTATAAAAGTATGCTAGACATTTATAGAACGAATCATATAAAGTTTGATGATTGTGACAAAGGTTGAATTAATTCTTTATTTTTAAATGGATTTTGACAAATGTCTGTTGAATGACTGATGAATGTCTGAATATGTGAATATAAAACCAACTTTACCTCGGTAGATTATCCTGATTAAAATGGTGTCCAACTTGAAAAAAATCCAAATTTACATATTGCGAGATATTTGGCGAAATATACCAGCATGCCTCTCCATAGGAAAACAATGGGGGGAGCTCAGCGTTCCAAGGGCAAAAGGTATTTCGGGGCTAGCGTTTGATGACAAAGGAGTACGCTACCCAGTTGAGTCAATTGCATCTGAATAATCTAAAAGGGCTAAACGAATGTTGGAGTTTGTGACGGCCCTTCATAAATCCTGTTTGAGTCTCATTTCTAATGGTATCTATTCCTTTCTTTAATCTATTGGCATAATCCAGAGCAATCCATTTGTAATCAATATTTAATAAAGTAGTTGGTCTCCAATTGTCAATGAGAGAAGGGTCTTTATCAGGCTTCGCAATCAGTGAAATCAGGCCCTGTTTCATAGTGGAGACCATTTCATAATTTTCAATGCAATGGTGAAACATTAAAAATAGGGTCTTCTAGTAACTCCCAGTACTGCCTATAGAATTCAATTGACAGGCCGTCAGGGAATGTCTGCATACTTGATCTGCGGAAACATTGGTGAAGTGCGTGGGCACTCCTCGAATGGAGACGTTTGTCCTGCTCATTAAAGCCAATCAATTATGAATTGCCCAAAATGCTGAAATGGGCTACTTCTATGTGAATTAATGAGGAGGCGGAACACACCTCAATTCAAACAGTTAGAAAATACAACTTGTTAGAAAATCATTTGAAATTGACAAGCCTATAGATAATTAGCAGGCAGCCCGTGTTAACCGTCCTGTTGCGTAACAATCACATTTTGGAAAAATGAGTGCATTCTGACATCACGTGCTGAAAACAACTCACGCTGGGGCGGCTGTTAAAGATATTTTAAAGATGACAATTGACAGGCGGGCTACACGTGAAAAAGGATTCACATTAAAAAAAATACCAAGAAGAAAATAGGACATACTTTGTACTCACACACATGAACTTCGATAGTGCTAGTGCAATATTAATGCTCGGGCAGTAAAGGGAGCTAGGCATTAGTGTAAGTGTGTGAAAGGATAGAATAGGCAGATAGTGCCAGTCAGGGGTGTTGATCCTGGGTACAATTCTGATTATGTGACCCTCAGCTTTATGGTCCAACACCTTGGGAGGCAAAAGTGACAACGGTAGTTAAAATGCTGGGTGTTAATTATGGTATTTTTGCCTTTCTCACAGTGCCTCGGTCAAAGCAGATATGGAAGTTAAGCTGAAAGCACTTGAGTGTCACTTCACATGGGACATAAGGAAGGCTGACATTAAGGACCTGGACAGCATCCCTGAAAAACTCCTGGATCGTATCATGAGGTTTACCACGCCGAAATACCATGCCACATATTTCAACTTACTAGCGTTCCTGAGCCACCTGGAGGAAAATAATGTTAGTGCTCTTGAGTATCTCCACAAGGCTGAGAGTGCATTGAAGGACAGACAGGATGATACAGAGTTACTGGTGACCTATGCTAACTTTGCATGGGTTCACTATCACTCAGGGAACATGGATGATGTGGATGCCTACATTGGAAAGCTGGAAATCATCAGTAAGGGAATTCCAAGTGCCTTAAATATTCAAGGCAGCTTACCTTCCGTACATGGTGAGAAAGGTTGGAGTCTTATCAGGTTTGGGGGATTATTTTATAAGAGGGTAAAAGAGAGCTTCCAGAAAGCTCTTGAGGGGGAACCAGACAATGCTTCTTTCAATATGGGCTATGCCCTGGTCCTGTACAGGTTGGAGGGCATGGTCAAGAATAAGAGAGTGAGTTCAGTGATGACTGCAGGTGCCAACCAGCTAAGGAAGGCCTTATCCTTGGAGCCTGATAACTCTGAACTTATGGTCCTCCTAGCTCTGAAACTTCAAAAAAATCAAGAAAACAAAGTGGAGTCCTTGAAACTCGCCAAAGAGGCCCTCAGGCTGTCTCCTGACGTGCCTCATGTACTACGTTATGTGGCCAAATATTTCAGATATGAGGGCTCCATCAATGAGTGCCTACAGGTTTTGGGGAAAGCTCTGGAACTGTCTCCAAACTCCCACTTCCTCCATCACCAAATTGGCCTGTGTCACAAACAGCAGCTCATCCAGATGTTCGAGCAGAAGAGGGAAGGGGGAGAGGTGAAAGTGGGCCAGATAAAAGCAAAAGTGTTGGTCTGTATCCGTCACTTCTCCAGAGCCGTAGTTCTGAAGCCCTCCAACATCCACGCCAGGGTGAACCTGGCTGAGGCCTACGGGAACAACTACCAGCTGGAAGAGGCGATGAAGATATTCACTGTCCTTTTAGAGGACAAGTCCCTCAGTGACTCAGACAAGCAGCTCTTCTACACCGGCTTCGGCACGTTTCTTTACTACAGGAAGATGGACGAGGATGGCGCTGTGACACAGTTCAAAAATGCCTACCAGATTCCAATTGAGAGTTGGTACAGGAAGCAGGCTGGGAAGAGGTTGAAGCAGATCGCAGAGAGGTGGCAAGGCTAACAAAAAGAGAGTTGGCGAGGCCTCTGAGATTTTGTTGTTCCTCCAGCAGGAGAGGTAGTCTGAGGACACAGACATCCAGACAGATTCTTTCAGCAAAGGAATGAAATTCAAATGATATCTAGCTGTAACACAATGCATGGCTTACATTGAAACACTGCCCAAATCAAACTTTATCTGTCACATTGCCCCGAATACAACAAGTGTAGACTTTACCGTGAAATGCTTACTTACAAGCCCTTAATCAACGGTGCATGTTTTTAATGGTGAAGTTCAAGTTGGCTGTACGCTTCTTTTTATTTTATTTAAAAGTTGCAAAGAAAATTTCAGTTCAAATGTATTACTTTTGGAAAACATATGTTTCTATGTCGTAAAGATGTGTCATGTAGTGTCACAAAGCTCCGTTTGTTTTGTACAATTGTACCATATGGCTGCATGATAAATCTTGCAATAAAAAAAATACATTGAAGTGTTATTCTAATCTCCAAATTTGGTTATTCATCAAGTAAATAAGCATTGTTCAGAAACAATGAGTGATTGTAGAGTCACTAGAGTTGAAAAAACTATTTGAATATATACTCGCTGGAAATTTAATTTTTACTAGGCAAGTCAGTTAAGAACAAATTCTTATTTTCAGTGACGCCCTACGAACAGTGGGTTAACTGCCTGTTCAGAATGACAGATTTGTACCTTGTCAGCTCGGGGATTTGAACTTGCAACCTTTCCGTTACCAGTCCAACGCTACAACCACTAGGCTACCCTGCCGCCCCAGAAAATAATATTTCTACAATCATCTCCTCTACCCATTTTATGACCTTCTTCTTTCCCCCTTTATATAGTACACAGCGCCAGTACATGGTCAAACATTGCAGCACAGGAATTCTCTTCATGCAGGTTTGAGTAAATTGTTGATGTCACTGCTTTTCTATTCACGGTTTGAAATTTGTTGTCACGTGATGATCGCAGGTCAATAGACTACACCCCACCGTCTGTGTTAGGCTACAGTGCAAAATGTTAATAAATTACTTGTTGTCACTTGTCAGAATGGAAAATTTGGCAATACACCTAAGCATCAGTTTCGGTTTCCTGTCTTTTGCGAATTGCAGAAGGCCTATATATAGCCAGGGAGTGAGTACGTGTTGGCTGTGTAGCCTATTCCGCGTACCCGGTCATTACAAAAAACAACTCGCTGTATTCAACAAGATGAGGTAAGAATTTTACCCCGAATATTAGACAGGATCTATTGGTGCGATATAAATAAATATGACATTTGTATTGTATTTCATCAATGAATTAAAGGCATACTTTGGCATCACCTCTGATATTTCTCTTTGAAATCATGATTTATTTAGCGTATACTACCATTTGTGCAATTTCGTATTGCTAATAACACCTATAATTTGTATAATCGATTTGACATAACACAGTAATAATCCGTGTGGTGTGCTGTATGCTTCTTCAGTTCAATTCACATTTTATTTATCCAGAGGGACAATTATTTCTGGAAATTAAAGATGACAGTTGACAGGTGGACTACACATGAAAAATGATTAATATAAGTACCACAACATATAGGAAAAAAACATTAAGAAGAAAATAGGACATTCGTGTAAGTGTGTGAAAGGATAGAGAGGAGGCAGTGTTACTCCAATTTCTGTTGGTTATTCACCAGGAAAATACGCATTGTTCAAACACAACGAGTGATTGTAGAGTCATTAGTGTTGAAAAAACAATTTGAATATTTACTCGCTGGAAAAATATATTTCCTCAAGCATATCCTCTCTACCCCTTATATGACCTTCTCCTTTCCCCCTTTGTATAGTACACAGCGCCAGTTCATGGTCAATCATTGCAGCACAGTAGTTCTCTTCGTGGAGGCATTCTTACTGAATAAGTTGTTGATAGCACCTCTTCTCTATTCACGGTTTAGAAACTTTTGTAACATGATGATCGCAGGTCAGTAGGCTATATACCACAAGATTTTGTATGCTACAGTGCTAAAGGTTCATAAATGGCGTATTGCCGGAATGGAGACTGGCAATACAGCTACTCATCAGTTTCGCTTTCCTGTCCTTTGAAAGTTGCAGAAGGCCTATATATTGGCCAGGGAGTGAGTACGTATCGACTGTGTAGGCTACGTTCGCGTACTTGTGCAATACAAAAAAATAATTCGCTGTATTCAACAAGATGAGGTACGAATTTCACTGAGAAAATTAGACAGGATCTCTCTAATTTTCGCAGTGAAATTCGTACCTCATCTTGTTGAATACAGCGAATTATTTTTTTTCTATATATATATATATTGTAATGAAACTTCAGAGAGTAGGTCTCGAACCCTCGACCTTCTAGCCCGAAGTCCAGCGCGCTATCGACTGTACCGCAAAAGCATGCTCAAGCAGCAGAGGCAATTTCCGCACTTATAAACCCAGGCTCGTTACAATATGTAACATTTTTATTGTATTTCATCAATGAGTTGAAGGCACACTTTGGCATCACCTGTGATATTTGTCTTTGTAATCATGGTTTATTTAGCGTATACTACCATTAGTGTCATTTCGTATTGTTAATAATAACTATGATTTGTATCATCGACTTGACATAACACAGTAATAATCCGTGTGGTGTGCTGCTTCAGTTCAATTCACATTTTATTTATCCAGGTGGGACAATTATTTCTGGAAATTAAAGGTGACAGTTGACAGGTGGACTATGCATGAAAAAGGATTCATATAATTACCACAACATATAGGAAAAAAAACATTAAGAAGAAAATAGGTCATACTGTATACTCACACAAAGCAACTTCGATAGTGCTTGTGCAATATTCATGTTTGAGCAGTAAAGGGAGCTAGGCATTCGTGTAAGTGTGTGAAAGGATAGAATAGGCAGATAGTGTAGGTCAGGTCTCAAGGGAGAGGGTGTTGATCAACCTGACGACCTTGGGTACAATTGTGATTATGTGACCCTCAGCTTTATGGTCCGACACCTTGGGCGGCAGAAGTGACAACAACCGTTAAAATGCTGTGTTAATTATGGTATTTTTGCCTTTTTCTCACAGTGCCTCGGTCAAAGCAGATATGGAAGTTAAGCTGAAAGCACTTGAGTGTCACTTCACATGGGACATAAGGAAGGGTGACATTAAGGACCTGGACAGCATCCCTGAAAAACTCCTGGATCGCATCATGAAGTTATGCCCTTCAAAATACCATGTCACGTATTTCAACTTACTAGCGTTCCTGAGCCACCTGAAGGAAAATAATGTTAGTGCTCTTGAGTATCTCCACAAGGCTGAGAGTGCATTGAAGGACAGACAGGATGATACAGAGTTACTGGTGACCTATGCTAACTATGCATGGGTTCACTATCACTCAAGGAACATGGATGATGTGGATGCCTACCTTGAGAAGCTGGAAAACATCAATAAGGGTATTCCAAGGGCTTCAAAGATTCAAGGCAGCTTACCTTCAGTACATGGTGAGAAAGGCTGGAGCCTTATCAGGCTTGGGGCATTCTTTTATAAAAGGGTAAAAGAGAGCTTTCAGAAAGCTCTACAGGGAGAGCCAAACAATGCTTCTTTCAATGTGGGCTATGCCATGGTCCTGTACAGGTTGGAAGGCATGGTTAGGGATAACGAAGTGAGGTCAGAGGAAAGTGAAGCTACCACTCAGCTAAGGAAAGCCTTGTCATTGGAGCCCGATAACTCGGAGGTTATGGTCCTCCTAGCCCTGAAGCTTCAGAACAGAAATCAACAAGAGTCCACGAAACTCATCACAGAAGCCCTCAGACTGTCTCCTGATGTGCCTCACGTCATGCGTTACGTGGCAAAGTTTTTCAGATACGAGGGCTCTGTCAATGAGTCCCTACGCATTTTGGGGAAAGCTCTGGAGCTGTCTCCAAACTCCCACTTCCTCCATCACCAAATTGGCCTGTGTCACAAACAACAGCTCAGTCAGATGTTCGAGCAGAAGAGGAAAGGGGGACGGGTCAATGGGGGCCAGATAAAAGCAAAGGTAGAGGTCTGCATCCGTCACTTCTCCAGAGCCGTGGAGCTGAAGCCCTCCAACATTCACGCCAGGGTGAACCTGGCTGAGGCCTACGGGAACAACTACCAGCTGGAAGAGGCGTTGAAGATCTTCATCAACCTGGTAAAAGATGAATCCCTCAGTGACTCTGACAAGCAGCACTGCTACACCAGCTTCGGCCTGTTTCTGTTCCACAGGAAGAAAGATGAGGTCAGGGCTGCGACACAATTCAAAAATGCCTACCAGATTCAGATTGAGAGTTGGGACAGGAAGGAGGCTGGGAAGAAGCTTAAGCAGATAGCAGAGAGGTGCCAGACTAACAAGAGGAGAGTTGACGAGGCCTCTGAGATTTTGGCGTTCCTCGCCACTGTAGACATAGAGGAGAGAAAGGCTGAAGAGCCAAGGGGAGTCAATGTGGACTCTCCAGACACAGATGACCTTACAGATGCCCTACGCAAAGGAATGAAACTCAAATGATATATTTTATTGTAACGCAACGCATGGCTTACATAAGAATACTGCTACGTGCATTTTAATGGGTTTAATCAGGGAGTAACATTTACTTCAAGTTGCATGTATGCTTCTTAAGTTTGCAATTTTTTTACACAAAATCAAAGAAAATTTGAGTAAGATTCTATTACTTTTGTAAGATTTTTTTTAATGTCTTTGGATGTGTCCCCTATAGCGTAGATGATTGGATATCTTCATTGACTGTTAAACTGTTTCTTAAACTGACAGTAACATTCTGAAGAGGTAATAAAACACAGTACCAAAGTCTTGATTATCTTTTGTTCTTGTTAAATTGCTATGTTTTTTTCTACTTAGTTCCTAAAGCCAACATTGCTTAATAAAGTCAGATATACACATTTCCTGTTGTTCCCTCTAAGAATCTCCATGCTTGCACTTTGATTGAATTTTGGAGGGACTCACTCGAAGTTTGACAGACAGTGAGTCTACCTACCACTTACATTTCAGGGAACAATAAGAAATAAATTCCACAACAAAATTAAAAGTCATTTTATTTCAGATATTTAAGGTCCAATGCAGCTGGGATTTTTTTCTTCTCAATATCAAATAATTTCTGGGTAACATTTAAGTCCCTTACTGTGATTGTTTTCAATTAAAATGGTAAAAAATAAACATAAATTGCTTCATAGCAAAGGGCAATTTCTCAAGAAAGAATTTTGATAGGACTGTCTTGGAGTGGTTTGAGTGGGGAGGGGAAACTGAAAATTATATGTTATTGGCAGAGAGGTTTAGAACTTTCTTATTGGTCTATTAACTAATTTACTGCATAGTGATGTCACCAGAGTAGGCCAAAACTCCCACCAAATTTCAGGCAGTCTTTCCAAACAGCTCTTACACTAATTTTCACAATTTCACAGTACTATTCCAACCTCATAGTTTGGAAATATATATAAATCACAGGAAAATCATGTTTCTACTGCACTGGGCATTTAACAATTGTAGTGAGTAGGCTTCATTTAAGGGGTTAGGCTATGACTCTGGTGACAGTAAAATTGCAAACTGTTGTGCTGCCATTCAGGTTGCACAGTAGTTAGGAAGAGATGTTCAATGTACCGATTCCATGGTTTATGAACATACACAAAACAACACCGGATTCAATTTGTATTTGTATGGCCTTCCTGAGTGGCGCAGCGGTCTAAGGCTCTACATTGCAGTGCTTGAGGCGTCACTACAGACCCGGGTTTGATCCCAGGCTGGGTCACAACCAGCTGCGACCAGGAGTTCCATAGGGTGGTGCACAATTGGCACAGCGTTGTCCGGATTAAAGGGGGTTTAGCCAGGGGTGCTTTACTTGGCTCATTGTGCTCTTGTGGCGGGCTAGGTGCCTGCAGGCTGACTTCAGTTGAACAGTGTTTCCATTGGCACAGCTGGCTTGTGGGTTACGCGGGTGGGTGTCAAGAAGCATGGTTTGGTGGGTAATGTTTCGGACGACGCATGGCTCGACCTTTGCCTCTCCTGAGTCTGTTGCAGTGATGAGACACGATTGAAAGAGGGGGTAAAATATAAATAAACACTTTTTTATATATAATTCTTGCTCCCAATATAATTGTGTATATATATATATATATATGGGGGATACAACCATCCCAGCTCTGCAGAATTTGCCGCGAAGAGAGAATCATTAGATTACTTGTTTTGGTACAGCCCATATGTAGCTTGTTTTTGGTCAACATTACAAAATTATTTTCTTGAGAAATTGCTTTACCAGGATCTAACTCTGCAAATAGCACTGCTTGGTGATTTGAAAAGTCATAGTCAATCAATCAATAATATAATAATACTCTTTGCAAAACATTTGATCTTTAATTCACAATCTGTAGAAACTATAAGAATATAAAGGTACAGGTCTTTTGGGAAACATCACACCACAGTTGAAAAATATATGACTAATAGAAATCAAAACTGGATGGTGTTCAGAGATAGATGGGAGGGGTTGAGCAGAGCTGAAGGGTGGGACTAAATATAACAAAAATAATAATCTGAAAATAAAATGTTCCGAAAAAATTAAAGCATAGAGTAGTAGCCTATGGAAGAATATTACTGCCATGTGAAAAATACAAATTAAAACATGCTGATGGATGAAGTACTCTGATACATTTTTTTGAGCAGATAGTACTTTAAAAACGTAAAATACTTTTACAATAAAGTCAAGATTTCGAGAATAAAGTAGAATTTTCATTTTATAAAGTCACATTTAAATGCCGTGAATAAAGTAGCAATATTACGAGAATAAAGTGGGTATATTTCGAGAGTGAAGTCGACATTTTGAGAATAAAGTCGCAGCTTCAAGATTAAAGTAGGAGATTTGGTTATTAATGATTACTGCATCCCTGGCTCCTAGTTGCTTGGCGCGCCACGGTTAAAAAGCCTAAATTCAATGACTGGTGAAACTATACTTTAGAATTTGCTTTAGTAACAACGAAATCCCTGCTCTTGTAGCACATACTAGCCATATTATTATAAGTCTAAGGACCTGTATAAGAGGTTGTGCCACAAATTGGGTATTTTCAGGAGGAACCACACCGACTTGGAAGAGGTATTTCATCCAAGTCCGTGTGGTTACATACACAGGTAGAGACTGTTCGGTTGTGTGTGTGTTTGTGGGCACTAAAAAGTAGGGGCAAAACAAACAAATGGCCATCGATCTAATGATCTAATACACTCGTTCAAACAGGCAGACTCGCAGACGCGCGCACGCACACATACACACACGCGAGTTCCCCCCTGGTAATTTCAGACTATATGCATGAACTCTACTAACGGCTATGGTGCATTATGAGCGCAAACAAAATACTTTTTTTGGCACTGTCACTGAATGCATCGCATCGTCCGGGTTAGGGAGGGTTTGACCGGTAGGGATATCCTTGTCTCATCGCGCACTAGTGACTCCTGTGGCGGGCCGGGCGCAGTGCACCCGAACCAGGTCGCCAGATGCACGGTGTTTCCTGGTGTGGCTGGCTTCCGAGTTGGATACGCGCTGTGTTAAGAAGCAGTGCGGCTTGGTTGGGTTGTGTTTCGGGGCACGCATGGCTTTCGACCTTCGTCTCTCCCGAGCCCGTACGGGAGTTGTAGTGATGAGACAAGATAGTAACTACTAACAATTGGATACCATGAAATTGGGGAGAAAAAGGGGGGGTAAAATTCAACAACAACAAAAAAGTACATTCTTAAACCATGTACCTCTAGGGTGCCTTTGTTTAAAACGTTCATCAAAAACAACCACCGACTTTCCTCATTGCTGCATGTGCCAATTGAATCTCAACATGGAAACAGTCAGTGGTTGTAGATTTTGATGAACATTTTATTGAAAGGTATAGATTTCAGCAAATAAAGGCATGCAACAACAGAGGATAAACATAGGTACAAGGTAAAGGGTTTAAGAATTTACATTTTGAAGCATAGACTGCATAGCGAGCAACTCAGAGGAGTCAGAGGTTCATTTTTTTTTTACTCTAAGGAGGGGTTGCAGGGTCATTCAGCTTTCTTGCCAACATCAAATACCTGAAGGGTTACCCAGAGGAGGCCGTGGCTAATTTGCCTAAAGGCTGAGGAGCTCAGAAGAGAGCACTATGAGGAGAACTGTGAGAAACATCTGTGTCACCTATGGAGACCTCACCTGGTTATGTGTGGGTGATTACATCAAGTGCCAAAGCTACTTTGAGAACTGAAGATCAAGGCAGAAGTTTCTGGTTCTACATCTGTCTTGTACCCTGAGGTCTATCGGGGAGAAAGGCTGGACCTACCTCAAGTTCTCCTATAACAGCTATGACAAAGCTGTAGCGTGCTTCAAGAAAGCTCTGGAACTGGAGCCTGAGGAGAGTGAGTGAAATGCAGGCTATGCAGAACAAGAGCGCTCTTAATTTTGACTCGCCAGCTATCAAACAGCTGAGACGCGCCCTAAATATCAACCCACAAGACACAGTCCTGATGGTCCTACTGGGCCTGAAACTGTCTGTCTATCAAATATTTGGGGAGACAGAGGAGCTAGTGGAGAAAGCTCTGGAGATGTCCCAAGACTGCATGCATGTGACACGATATGTGGGGAAGTTACTCCGACCAACAGGAGCACGTTTGCAAGTCCATTGATCTGTTGAATGGAGCACTAAAGCGTACAAGCCAGTCTGCCATAATATATCATTGATTGGCTTTCTGCTACAAGAGGAAAAATATTGTTCTATGCTAGGAAGCTTCCATGGAAAGGGTAATGAGAACCAGCAGCTACTCCGAAAGTGCATTTATCATCTGAAGATGTCTACTTTACCTGCACACCGGCCAGTTCCACCAGTACTACAACAAATGTGAACCTCTGGCCATCAAGCACGACAAAGGTTTTGGAGCTGCAGAAGGACACTGCTGAAGAGAAGAGATGTATCCAGAAACGGATGATGATCGCAGAGAATCCTTTCTCCAAAGACGCCACAGAAGAAAAGGCCTGTGGTATCCTGGGGGTTGTGTATAAAATAACAGGGGGAGAAACAGCAGGCCAGAGAATGACAAATACCTCTCTGTGCACCGTGAACTCCGTCTCTCACTGCAGTAATGATATACCAGGGTAAAACAGTCATTTACAAAGTGATCTAGTAATAAATCCCTGCAAGGGTACATTCATCAACTTTATTAGACATAGTTTAAATTCTCCCTGAGCGGAGAATGATGTGTTTTTATAATAGCTGAAAAATATATATTTTAGCCAATGTATTTATTGAAAAGGAAAAGGCGCAACACTTGCACACCATAACAAAATATTTGTTTTATTAAGCAAGGTTCAAAAATAAAACTTTCGGCCTTCAATGGTTTTCATCCGAATAATCACACAAAAGGAATGAACAACATCATATACAGTGGTGGAAAAAGAACTAAATTCTCATACTTGAGTAAAAGTAAATATACCTTCTTTGCTCACGCTACAGGTTCCCCAAGGGGAACCCCCCCCCCCCCCGCTCAACTCAAACCGTGGCACACAGAATGCAAAGATATTCTTAGAAATAATTAACCTCCACACATTAACAAGTCCAATAGCTCAAATGAAAGATAAACGCCTTGTTCATCTACCCAGCGAGTCAGATTTGTAAAATGTTTTACGGCGAAAACATAGCACATATGTATATCAAACCACCACAAAGACACAGACGATATGTAGCCATTTTGTCGAACAAAAGATGCAATCACAAACGCAGGATTAAAAGAAAAATAATTCACTAACCTTTTGAAAATCTTCATCAGATGACAGTAGTAGGACATGTTACACAGCACATTTATGTTGTTTTTTTCAATAATATGCCATTTATATCCATAAATCTCTGTTTAGATTGACGCCATGTTCAGAAAATGCTAAAAAATGTCTGGAGAAATTATAGATAACTCCGCCAGATAACACCAGATAACAGCAATACACATCATAAACTTTGACTAAATATACATGTTCTACATATAGTTAGAAAGATACACTGCTTCTTAATGCAATCGCTTTGTCACATTTCTTTTTAACGTTACAGAAATCGTTAGCTATTCAATAATCTGAGACGGCGCTCAGACATAAGCAATATTTCTCTGCTATGTTGGAGTCAACAGAAACACAAAATTACAACATAAATATTCCCTTACCTTTGATGGTCTTTGATCAGAATGTAGTGGAAGGAGTCATACTTACCCAAAACATGGTTTGGTTTCAAGTCCTGTGTCTTTGTTTTAGCAAATGCGACAAATTCCAGCTGAAATGCATCCAAAATTACTTCTGGTCTCGCGGGGTTGCGCATCAAAACCTCAAAATGACATATTATATGTTGACTAAACTGGTCAAACTAAGTGCAGAATCAAGCTTTAGGATGTTATTAACGTACAAAACAATTCTCAAATCGACCGGACAAACTGTGTTCTTCTCGTGCAAGTTGGAACAAAGGGTGCTCTGTGCGCAACGCGCGCCTGAAAGTGCATGTATTTTCTCGCGACACCCAGTATTTTGCCTGCCAAAGGGTCAAAGCTTGCGGGATTTGCACAATTAAACGCTCTACTCATAGAAGACATCTCGCGGAAGACATAGAAACTGATCCCAGATCCATAGCTGGTTGGGAAGGGTGGGGGCGATGACGTCAAAGTTGGTCCAACTTTCCTGATGAGAAAAATAGTTTGGGAGATTGGCTACCCTGTGAGTTCTGCTATACATACAGACATAATTCAAACGGTTTTAGAAGCTTTTATATGCATATATTAGCAATTTTGGACAGATTTTTTTCCAGTTTACTATGGGCACGCAATTCATCCAAAGGGGGCAGTATTATCCCGAGCCTTAACAGGATTTATTAACATGCTAGAATATGCATATAACGTTCTCTTGATAAGTGTGCAAATTGGACCATTTTCTGTCCTGCTAAACATTCCAAATGTAACAAGTACTTTTGGGTGTCAGGAAAAATGTATTGAGTAAAAAGTACATACTTTTATTTCGGAAAGTAGTAAAGTAAAAGTAGTCAAAAATATAAATAGTAAAGTACAGATACCCCAAAAAATGACTAAGGATTATGTTAAAGTATTTTTTACTGAAGTACTTTACACCACTGACAATTGAGGAGAAAACTCTTCAGCTGGAGGTGCTAATGAAAGAGTATGTGGTAGACTATACATGTTGGTCCTCAGGGTGAGGAGTACTGTGGACTGTCTCCACCTTGTGGTAAAATACAGAAATGGAACCAGTAAAACAATTGGGAAGACAGTATATTTCAACCTGCAGGATTTATAATTGATGTTAAGCCATTACTATAGAATACATGTTGAATGTTAGCTATTTGAAGAAAAAAACAAGGCTTAGCAAAACTATGGATATCAAAGGGCCCCTCCTCTTTGTTAGGCCAGTGACAACCAAAGGCCAACTTGTTAATATTTTAGCATTTACTATTTTTTTTATTTTAGTCATATAGCAGACTCTCTTATCCAGAGCGATTTACAGTTAGTGCATCCATCCTAAGATAGCAAAGTGGGACAACCACATATTACAGGCATAGAAAGTACATTTTTACTCAATGTAGCTATCAGTAGGGTCAGAGCTAGAAGCGTGCAATTTAAAGTGCTGGTTAAGTGTTTTTTGGGGGGTGGATTATTTAAGATACTGAAGAGATAGGGTTTCAGATGTTTTCAGAAGATCGGCGGGACTCTGCTGTCCTATTGTTAGAGGGAAGCTTGTTGGGGTGCCTGGACATAGAATATCTTGGACTGGGCTGAGCGGGAGCTGCCTACGGGAGGGCCATGAGACCTGAGGTGGCAGTGCTTGGGTTGGGGTGTAGGGTTTGAACATAGCCTAAAGGTAGGGAGGGGCAATTTCTCTTGCTGTTCTGTAGGTAAGTGCCATGGTCTTGTAGTGGATGTGAGCTTCAACTGGAAGCCAGTGTAGTGTGTGGAGGAGCAGGGTCACATGAGAGAACTTGGGAAGGTTGAAAATTAGGCGGGCTGATGCGTTCTGGAGAAGTTGCAGGAGTTTGATGGCACAAGCAGGGAGCCCAGCCAACAGCGAGATGCAGTAGTCCAGACTGGAGATGACAAGTGCCTGGATTAGGACCTGCGCCGCTTCCTGTGTGAGGTAGGTTTGTACTCTAAGTACACTACCAGTCAAAAAACCGACTCATTCAAGGGTTTTTCTTTATTTGAACTTTTTTCTACTTTGTAGAATGAAGACATCAAAACTATGAAATAACACATGGAATCATGTAGTAAGCAAAATATATATTTGAGATTCTTGAAATAGCCACCTTTTGCCTTGATGACAGCTTTGCACACACTTGGCGTTCTCTCAACCAGCTTCACCTGGAATGCCTTTCCAACAGTCTGGAAGGAGTTCCCACATATTCTGAGCACTTGTTGGCTGCTTTTTGTTCACTCTGCGGTACAACTCTTCCCACTCCATCACTCTCCTTCTTGGTAAAATAGCCCTTACACAGCCTGGAGGTAGCCTATGCCGCACTGACATTGCTCATCCATATATTTATATATTCTTATTCCATTCCTTACTTAGATTTGTGTGTGTTAGGTATTTGTTGTGGAATTGTTAGATATTACATGTTAGATATTGCTGCACTGTCAGAACTGGAAGCACAAGCATTTCGCTATACTCACATTAACATCTGCTAACCATGTGTATGTGACCAATACAATTTGATTTGAGTTGTTGGGTCATTGTCTTGTTGAAAAACAAATGACAGTCCCACTAAGCCCAAACCAGATGGGATGGCATATCGCTACAAAATGCTGTGGTAGACATGCTGGTTCAGTGTGCCTTGAATTCTAAATAAATCACAGACAGTGTCACCAGCAAAGCACCCCCACACCATAACACCTCCTCCTCCATGCTTTACGATGGGAAATATACAGTGCCTTGCGAAAGTATTTGGCCCCTTGCACTTTGCGACCTTTTGCCACATTTCAGGCTTCAAACATAAAGATATAAAACTGTATTTTTTTGTGAAGAATCAACAACAAGTGGGACACTTGTTGGAAGGCAAATCTCCGTCCCAGTCTCAGGTCTTTTGCAGACTCCATCAGGTTTTCTTCCAGAATGGTCCTGTATTTGGCTCCATCCATCTTCCCATCAATTTTAACCGTCTTCCCTGTCCCTGCTGAAGAAAAGCAGGCCCAAACCATGATGCTGCCACCACCATGTTTGACAGTGGAGATGGTGTGTTCAGGGTGATGAGCTGTGTTGCTTTTACGCCAAACATAACGTTTTGCATTGTTGCCAAAAAGTTCAATTTTGGTTTCATCTGACCAGAGCACCTTCTTCCACATGTTTGGTGTGTCTACCAGGTGGCTTGTGGCAAACTTTAAATGACACCTTTTATGGATATCTTTAAGAAATGTCTTTCTTCTTGCCACTCTTCCATAAAGGCCAGATTTGTGCAATATACGACTGATTGTTGTCCTATGGACAGAGTCTCGCACCTCAGCTGTAGATCTCTGCAGTTCATCCAGAGTGATCATGGGCCTCTTGGCTGCATCTCTGATCAGTCTTCTCCTTGTATGTGCTGAAAGTTTAGAGGGACGGCCAGGTCTTGGTAGATTTGCAGTGGTCTGATACTCCTTCCATTTCAATATTATCACTTGCACAGTGCTCCTTGGGATGTTTAAAGCTTGGGAAATCTTTTTGTATCCAAATCCGGCTTTATACTTCTTCACAACAGTATCTCGGACCTGCCTGGTGTGTTCCTTGTTCTTCATGATGCTCTCTGCGCTTTTAACGGACCTCTGAGACTATCACAGTGCAGGTGCATTTATACGGAGACTTGATTACACACAGGTGGATTGTATTTATCATCATTAGTCATTTAGGTCAACATTGGATCATTCAGAGATCCTCACTGAACTTCTGGAGAGAGTTTGCTGCACTGAAAGTAAAGGGGATGAATAATTTTGCACGCCCAATTTTTCAGTTTTTGATTTGTTAAAATAGTTTGAAATATCCAATAAATGTCGTTCCACTTCATGATTGTGTCCCACTTGTTGTTGTTTCTTCACCAAAAAATACAGTTTTATATCTTTATGTTTGAAGCCTGAAATGTGGCAAAAGGTCGCAAAGTTCAAGGGGGCCGAATACTTTCGCAAGGCACTGTACATGCTGAAATCATCTGTTCCCCCACACCGCATTTCACAAAGACACGGCAGTTGGAACCAAAAATCTCAAATTTGGACTCCAGACCAAAGGACAAATTTCCACCAGGCTAACGTCCATTGCTCATGTTTCTTGGCCCAAGCAAGTCTCTTCTTCTTATTGGTGTCCTTTAGTAGTGGTTTATTTGCAGCAATTCGACCATGAAGGCCTGATTCAGATGATCTCCTCTGAACAGGGAAAGGGGGGACCCCTAGACAGTTGTACAACTGAATGCCTTCAACTGAAAAGTGTCATCTGCATTTAACCCAGCCCTTCTGAATCAGAGGTGCAGGGGGCTGCCTTAATCGACATCTACGTCTTCGGCGCCTGGGGAACAGTTGATGTTGAGAATGTGTCTGTTACGTGTACTCTGTGAAGCATTTATTTGGACTGCAATTTCTGAGGCAGGTAACTCTAATGAACTTATCTTCTGCAGCAGAGGTAACTCTTGAACTTCCATTCCTGTGGTGGTCCTCATGAGAGCTAGTTTCATTATAGCGCTTGATGGTTTTTGCGACTGCACCCGAAAAAACTTTCAAAGTTCTTGAAATGTTCCGTATTGACTGACCTTCATGTCTTAAAGTAATGGATTGTCGTTTCTCTTTGCTTATTTGAGCTGTTTTTGCCATAATAAGGACTTGGTATTTTACCAAATAGGGCTATCTTCTGTATAACCCCCCTACCATGTCACAACACAACCGATTGGCTCAAATGCATTAAGAAGGAAAGAAATTCTACAAATTAACTTTTAATAAAGCACACTTGTTAATTGAAATGCATTCCAGGTGACTACCTCATGCAGCTGGTTGAGAAAATACCTAGTGTGTGCAAAGCTGTCATTAAGGCAAAGGGTGGCTATTTAAAGAATCTCAAATATAAAATATATTTTGATTTGTTTAACACTTTTTTGCTTACTACATGATTCCATATGAGCCTCTAGTCCCACTCAACATGCCTCAGATAGCTCTTTTGTCCGACCTCCAAACACATGCGGTGACCTCAGCCTGCATAACTAGTGTGTCCAGAGATGCAACCTCTCTTATCATCAGTCAATGCCTAGGTTTACCTCCACTGTACCCGCACCCTACCACACCCGTCTGTACATTATGCCCTGAATCTATCCTACCACACACAGAAATCTGCTCCTTTTATTCTCTTTCCCCAATGCACTAGACGACCAGTTTTGATAGCCTTTAGCCATACCCTTATCCTACTCCTCCTCTGTTCCTCGGGTGATGTGGAGGTTAACCCAGGCCCTGCGTGTCCCCAGGCGCTCTCATTTGTTGACTTCTGTAACCGCAAAAGCCTTGGTTTCATGCATGTTAAACATCAGAAGCCTCATCCCTAAGTTTGTTTTACTCACTGCTTTAGCACACTCCGCCAACCCTGATGTCCTTACCATGTCTGAATCCTGGTTTAGGAAGGCCACCAAAAATTCTGAGATTTCCATCCCCAACTACAACATTTTCCGTCAAGAGTTAGCCTGCATACAGTTCTGTCATACATTACAGCTCTATGCCCAAACAGTTCGAGCTTCTAATTTAAAAAAATAATTTCTCTAGAAATAAGCCCCTCACTGTTGCCGCCTGTTATAGACTCCCCCCCCTCAGCTCCCAGCTGTGCCCTGGACACCATATGTGAATTGATTGCCCCCCCCCCCATCTATCTTCAGAGTTTTTTCTGTTAGGTGACCTAAACTGGGATATGCTTAACACCCTGGTAGTCCTACAATCTAAGCTAGATGCCCTCAATCTCACACAAATTATCAAGGAACCTACCAGGTACAACTCTAAATCTGCAAACATGGGCACCCTCATAGATTATCCTGACCAACTTGCCCTCCAAATAGACCTCTGCTGTTTTCAATCAGGATCTCAGCAATCACTGTCTCATTGCCTGCATTCGCTATGGGTTTCACAGTCAAACAAACACCCCTCATCACTGTCAAACGCTCCCTAAAACACTTCAGCGAGCAGGCCTTTCTAATTGACCTGACCCGGGTTTCCTGGAAGGATATTGACCTCAGTAGGTCCTGTCAGTAGAGGATGTCTGGTCGTTCTTTAAAAGTAATTTCCATCACCATCTTAAATTAGCATGCCCCTTTAAAATGTACAACTAAGAAAAGATATAGCCCTTGGTTCACTCCAGACCTGACTGCCCTCAACCAGCACAAAAACATCCTGTGGCGGACTGCACTAGCATCGAATAGTCCCCGCGATATGCAACTTTTCAGGGAAGTTAGGAACCAATACACGCAATCAGTCAGGAAAGCAAAGGCTAGCTTTTCCAAACAGAAATTTGCATCCTGTAGCTATTCCTCCAAAAAGTTTTGGGACACTGTAAAGTCCATGGAGAATAAGAGCACCTCCTTCCAGCTGCCCGCTGCACTGAGGCTTGGTAACACTGTCACCACCGATAAATCCACGATAATTGAGAATTTCAATAAGCATTTCTCTACGGCTGGCCATGCTTTCCTCCTGGCTACCCCATCCCCAGCCAACAGCTGCACACCCCCCACAGCTACTTGCCCAAGCATCCCCAGCTTCTCCTTCACCCAAATCCAGATAGCAGATGTTCTGAAAGAGCTGCAAAACCTGGACCTGTACAAATTAGCTGGGCTAGACAATCAGGACCCTCTCTTTCTAAAATTATCCACCGCCATTGTTGCAACCCCTATCACCAGTCTGTTCAACCTCTCTTTCGTATCGTCCGAGATCCCCAAAGAGTGGAAAGCTTCCGTGGTCATCCCCCTCTTCAAAGGGGTTTACTCTATAGACCCAAACTCTTACAGACCTATATTAATCCTGCCCTGCCTTTCTAAAGTCTTCGAAAGCTAAGTTAATAAACAGATCACTGATCATTTCGAATCCCACCATACTTTCTCCGCTGTGCAATCCGGTTCCTGAGCTGGTCACGGGTGACCCTCAGCCAAGCTCAAGGTACTAAACGATATCATAACCACCATCGATAAGAGACAGTACTGTGCAGCCGTCTTCATCTACCTGGCCAAGGCTTTCGACTCTGTCAATCACTGCATTCTTATCGGCAGACTCAACAGCCTTGGTTTCTCAAATGACTGCCTCACCTGGTTAACAAACTACTTCTCAGATAGAGTTCAGTGTGTCAAATCGGAGGGCCTGTTGTCCAGAACTCTGGCAGTCTCTATGGGGGTACCACAGGGTTCAATTCTCGGGCCGACTCTTTTCTCTGTATATATAAACGATGTCGCTCTTGCTGCGGGTGATTCCCTGATCCACCTCTACGCAGACGACACCATTCTGTATACATCTGGCCCTTCTTTGGGCACTGTGTTTACAAACCTCCAAACAAGCTTCAATGCCATACAACACTCCTTCTGTGGCCTCCAACTGCTCTTAAACGCTAGTAAAACTAAATGGATGCTTTTCAACCGCTGTCCCCACCCGCCCGACTTGCATCACTACTCTGGACGGTTCTGACTTAGAATATGTGGACAACTACAAATACCTAGATGTCTGGCTGGACTGTAAACTCTCCTTCCAGACTCATATTAAACATCTCCAATCCAAAATGTAAATCTAGAATTGGCTTCCTATTTCGCAACAAAGCATCCTTCACTCATGCTGCCAAACTTACCCTTGTAAAACTGACCATCCTACTGATCCTCGACTTCGGCGATGTCATTTACAAAATAGCCTCCAACACTCTACTCAGAAAACTGGATGCAGTATATCACACTGCCATCCGTTTTGTCACCAAAACCCCATATACCACCAACCACTGCGACCTGTATGCTCTCGTCGGCTGTCCCTCGCTATATATTCACCACCAGACCCACTGGCTCCAGGTCATTTATGTCTTTCCTAGGTTAAGCTCCGCCTTATCTCAGCTCACTGGTCACGATAACAACACCCACCCATAGCACGCGCTCCAGCAAGTATATCTCACTGGTCATCCCCAAAGCCAACACCTCTTTGGCCACCTTTCCTTCTAGTTCTCTACTGCGACTGACTGGAACAAATTGCAAAAATCACTGAGGTTGGAGACTTATATTTCACTCAATAACTTTAAACATCAGCTATCTGAACAGCTAACCGATCGCTGCAGCTGTATATAGCCCATCTGTAAATAGCCAATCATCCCCATATTGTTTTTAATTACTTTTCTGCTCTTTTGCACCTCAGTATTTCTACTTGCAAATCATCTGCACATCTATCACTCTAGTGTTCATTTGCTAAATTTTAATTACTTTGCTACTATGGCCTATTTATTGCCTTATCTCCTCATGCCATTTGCACACACTGTATATAGACTTATTATTATTTATGTCAGGATTTGGCCAGGGTTGTTCCGGGTTTTGGTCACTAGATGCCCCCATTGTGCTTTTTGACCTTATGTTTTTTTCCCTTGTTCCCCATTATTATTTGCACCTGTGCCTCGTTTCCCCTGATTGTATTTAAACCCTTCGTTTCCCTCAGTTCTGTGCTCTGTGTTTGTATGTTAGCACCCAGCCCTAGTGTTCTGTGTATTCTTGTCGATTCCGGTGGATGCTCTTGTAGAATTCTGTTTTTGTTTTTGAGTATCTCTTGAGGCTTTTTTGTGCTATTCCTACCACCTTTTGGATTTGCCATTTTTGTATTTAAGGACTTCTCCTTTTTACTTTATTAAATACACCGTCTTAAGTACTGCTGTGTCTGCCTCATCTTCTGGGTTCTGCTGACTATTCGTGGCTCAGTTGGTTAAGTGACTGTTTCTCACTCCGGAGACCCAGGTTCGTAACCGGGTCCTGACAGAAACACAGAGCCAAAAATGAACCCAGAGGCAGCCAGTTCCCAGGACCTTTTTGCCATGCTGTCCCACCACCAGGAGACTGTCCAACGCCACGAAGCCGCCCTGGTTCAGCAAGAGGCCTTAATGGCTAGACATTGTCATCTTCTGTCGGAGATGCTGACTTCCATTAACAAATATCTGATCGTCTTACCCCGGCAACAGTTCCCGTCCCAGTACCTCAGATTCACGTACCCATGGCAGTTAACCCCTGGCTGAACCTCGTCTTCCACCTCCCCAACGGTTCTCAGGTGATCCAAGTGCTTGTAAAGGGTTTCTCACCCAATGTTCCCTCTCCTTTGAGCTACAACCCTCGTCGTTTCCCACCGACCGGTCTAAGATCGCTTATATCATCACCCTGCTGTCGGAAAAAGCCCTGGCCTGGGCTACTGCTGTGTGGGATGCCCATAGTTCCTGCTGTGCCAGCTACTCTGCCTTTGCTGAGGAATTCAAACGAGTGTTTCAAGGCCCAAGCAGTGGTTCTGACTCAGCCAAACAGCTCCTGACTCTCCACCAAGGTTGGCGCAGCGTGACGGACTATGCCATCCAGTTCCGCACGGTGGCAGCAGCAAGTGGCTGGAACAACGAGGCGCTCACGGTGTGCTTTCTGAAAGGCCTTTCCGACACTATCCAAGATGAACTGGCCACTCGGGAACCACCGGACAATCTCGAGTCCCTGATCAAGTTGGCCTCACGCATTGACCAGCGTCAGAGAGAGAGAACTCAACCGTAGACCTCTAGCCCCTATCAGTCCCAGCTCCGAGTCCCCACCTTTATCCTCGCTGGCTCCATCGGAACCCATGCAGAATGGACGCATCTCCCAGGCTGAGAGAGACCGCCGGATGAGGGAGCGACGCTGTCTATATTGCGGCAAACCGGGCCATTTCCGTTCCACGTGTCCCGGGCTCCAGGGAAACGCTCTGTCCCGGGCTCCAGGGAAACGCTCTGTCCCGTACAGACCGGGGGGAACTGTAACGGGAAACATAACCTCCTCCCATCCGTCCAACTCCCGTCTGCTCATTACAGTCACCCTCTCCTGGGACAACCACAAGCTTCACCTTCAAGCCTTGGTAGACTCTGGAGCCGCAGGTAACTTCATGGATGGTGTCTGGGCGAAGGAGAATGGCGTTCCCTCTGAACCTCTAAGTGAACCCATGAGGGTCACTACATTGGATGGAAGCCCTTTGGAATCTGGACTTGTCACTCATGTCACTACCTCCTTGCGACTTTCAGTTTCACATCACCAGGAATTGATGAACTTTCATTTGATCTCCTGTTCCGAGTTCCCTCTCGTCCTTGGATACCCCTGGCTTCACAGCCATAACCCTCACATCGACTGGTCTGTGGGCACTATCAAGCAGTGGGGTCCTACGTGCCAAGCTACTTGTATTTTCCAGAATTCCCCGAGTTCTACTCCCAAGTCTTTAGAATCCATCAACCTGACCCGAGTTCCCGAGTGTTACCATGACCTCAAACTGGTGTTTAGCAAACAGAGGGCCACCATGCTACCACCCCATAGACCTTACGATTGCCCCATCGACCTGTTTCCGGGCACTTGCCCCCCCAGGGGTCGGATCTTTTCCCTATCTCCACCCGAACGAGCTGCTATGGATACCTACATCAAGGACGCTCTGGAAGCAGGCCTCATGCGTCCATCCACCTCCCCGGCGGGAGCAGGGTTTTTCTTTGTGGCCAAGAAAGACGGTGGATTACGTCCTTGCATCGACTACCGGGGACTCAATGCCATAACCGTCAGCAACCGTTACCCGCTACCCCTTATGGCCACAGCCTTCGAGCTGCTCCAGGAAGCAGTTGTTTTCACTAAGCTTGACCTGCGGAACGCATACCATCTTGTGCGGATCAGACCTGGTGACGAGTGGAAGACCGCTTTTAACACGCCTACTGGCCACTATGAATACTTGGTGATGCCCTTCGGCCTGACCAACGCCCCAGCGGTGTTCCAAGCGCTCATAAACGATGTGCTTAGGGATATGCTTAACATATTTGTGTTCGTTTACTTGGATGACATCCTCATCTTTTCGAGCTCCCTTCAAGAACACACTAAGCATGTCAGACAAGTACTCAAACGCCTCCTGGACAGCCATCTGTACATTAAGCCGGAAAAATGTGAATTCCATTCATCCCGAGTACAATTCCTGGGATTTGTAGTGGAACCCGGTCGAGTCCAAATGGACCCCAGGAAGGTAGGGGCGGTAGCGGATTGGCCCACCCCCAAATCCGTTAAGGAAGTTCAGCGTTTCCTGGGCTTCACAAACTTTTACCGCAAGTTCATCAAGAACTTCAGCTTGGTGGCAGCCCCTCTCTCAGCTTTAACCAAGGGTGGCAATGCAAGGTTTTTGTGGGGAAGAGAAGCTGAGACGGCCTTCCAAGGACTCAAGCAGCGCGTTCTCTCTGCTCCCATCCTGATACTACCGACTACGGATGAACCATTTGTGGTGGAGGTAGACGCATCAGAGGTTGGTGTTGGAGCTGTCCTGTCTCAGAGGGGTGAAGACAAGAAGCTTCATCCGTGCGCTTTCTTCTCACACCGGCTTACCCCGACTGAGAGGAACTACGATGTGGGGGATCGTGAACTCCTAGCGGTTAAGATGGCATTGAAGGAATGGAGACACTGGCTCGAGGGGGCTTCTCACCCGTTTCAAGTGCTTACGGACCACAAAAATCTGGAGTATATCCAGCAGGCGAAGCGGTTGAACTCTAGACAAGCTAGATGGTCTCTTTTCTTCAATCGATTCCAGTTTATCTTCACCTATCGGCCCGGGTCGAAGAATCTCAAACCGGATGCCCTGTCCCGAGTCTACGCTCCTGCCATTCGAGATGACACGGACATGCCTGTCCTTCCTGCTGCTAAGATTGTGGCTCCGATCTCGTGGCAAGTTGAGGATACCGTGAGACGTGCTCAAGCTAGCGAACCGGACCCGAAAGGAGGTCCTGCCAATCGGTTGTTTGTCCCCAAGGCAGTGAGGACTCAGGTCCTTCTGTGGGGGCACTCCTCTCGCCTCACCTGTCATCCGGGCGTAGGTCGCACCTTGGAGTTCATCCAGCGTAAGTTCTGGTGGCCTACCATAAGAGAAGACGTTGCCACTTTCGTCAATGCCTGTCCCGTGTGCTGCCAGGGCAAATCTTCTCACCTCCGCCCTCAAGGACTCCTTCACCCTTTACCTGTTCCCCACAGACCCTGGTCCCATATCTCATTGGACTTTATTACTGGACTTCCTCCATCCCATGGCAATACTACTATCCTAGTCATAATCGACAGGTTTTCAAAGGCGGCCAGGTTCGTCCCTCTGACTAAGTTACATTCTGCCAAGGAAACGGCTGAGTTGGTAATTAATCATGTGTTCCGAGTCTTCGGCATTCCTCAAGATATGGTTTCTGACAGAGGTCCCCAGTTCGCCTCAAGGTTTTGGAAGGCCTTCTGCCAACTCATGGGGGCTTCTGCCAGTCTATCTTCAGGGTACCATCCGGAGTCCAACGGCCAAACAGAGAGGATGAATCAAGAGCTGGAAACCACCCTCCGATGTATGACTCGTGACAACCCGTCCACATGGTCATCCTTTATTGTTTGGGCCGAATACGCGCACAACACCTTGCGCTCCTCCTCCACTGGTATGTCCCCGCACGAGTGTCAGTTTGGCTATGCTCCTCCATTGTTCCCGGACCAGGAGGCAGAAGTCAGAGTGCCTTCAGCCTTGAAGTTCGTCAGACGCTGGCGGCTTATAATAAAATGGAGGAAGACCCGTCTTAATCTTATGCGTTCCTCACAGAGGTACCAACAACAAGCCAACAGACGTCGCCGTCCCGGGCCTACCCTGCGCCCCGGCCAGAGAGTCTGGCTCTCCACAAGAGACTTACCTCTACGGGTGGAGTCTCGCAAGCTGTCCCAAAAATACATCGGTCCCTTCAAGGTTGCCAGGAGAGTTAACCCAGTTTCTTATCGCCTACACTTACCCAGATCCCTTAAGATTAATCCCACATTTCACATTTCATTGTTAAAACCTGTTGTTTTTTCTCCCCTTGTCCCGGCAGACAGACCTCCCCCTCCGCCTCGTGTCATTGGAGGCCAGCCGGCTTATACCGTCCATCGGATACTGGATTCCCGCCGGGTGCAGCGGTCCTGGCAGTATCTGGTGGACTGGGAAGGCTACGGTCCCGAGGAGCGCTCCTGGGTTCCTGCCAAAGACATCCTGGACCCTGACCTCATTCGTCAGTTCAGGGCCCTCCACCCTGAGAGAGCTGGTAGGAACGTCAGGAGCCGTTCCTAGGGGGGATTCTGTCAGGATTTGGCCAGGGTTGTTCCGGGTTTTGGTCACTAGATGCCCCCATTGTGCTTTTTGACCTTATGTTTTTTCCCTTGTTCCCCATTATTATTTGCACCTGTGCCTCGTTTCCCCTGATTGTATTTAAACCCTTCGTTTCCCTCAGTTCTGTGCTCTGTGTTTGTATGTTAGCACCCAGCCCTAGTGTTCTGTGTATTCTTGTCGATTCCGGTGGATGCTCTTGTGGAATTCTGTTTTTGTTTTTGAGTATCTCTTGAGGCTTTTTTGTGCTATTCCTACCACCTTTTGGATTTGCCATTTTTGTATTTAAGGACTTCTCCTTTTTACTTTATTAAATACACCGTCTTAAGTACTGCTGTGTCTGCCTCATCTTCTGGGTTCTGCTGACTATTCGTGGCTCAGTTGGTTAAGTGACTGTTTCTCACTCCGGAGACCCAGGTTCGTAACCGGGTCCTGACAATTTAACTTTTAAAAATGTATTTTGTGTTATTGACTGTACGCTTGTTTATCCCATGTGTAACTCTGTTTGTGTTGCACTGCTATGCTTTATCTTGGCCAGGTTGCAGTTGTAAATGAGAACTTGTTCTCAACTGGCCTACCTGGTTAAATAAAGGTGAAATAGAAAAATAAAGAAATGTGTTCTTTCATAGTTTTGATGCCTTCACTATTAGTCTACAATGTAGAAAATAGTAAAAATAAAGAAAAACCCTTGAATGAGAAGGTGTTCTAAGACTTTTGACTGGTAGTGTATGCTGTTGAGCATGAACCTGCAGGAGCGGGTCACTGCTTTGATGTTTGCAGAGAATGATAGGGTGTTGTCCGGGGTCACGCCAAGGTTCTTTGCACTCTGGGAGGTTTGGCACTGTGGAGTTGTTAACTGTGATGGATAGGTCTTTGCGCGGGCAGGCCTTCCCCTGGAGGAAGAGCAGTTCTGTCTTGTTGAGGGTGAGCTTGAGGTGGTGGGCCGACATCCAAGTTGAGATATCTGCCAGGCATGCGGAGATGCGTGTCGCCACCTGAGTGTCAGAAGGGGGGGAAGGAGAAAAGTAGTTGAGTGTCATTCGCATAGCAATGATAGGAGAGGCCATGTGAGGATATAACCTTGCTTAAATAAAACAAAGCATTTTTAACCGTGAGTGAGCCTTTTCAATTATGATGTTTTTATTTTTATTTCACCTTGTCTCACATTAGTTGTGCAGATGTACAGTGCCTTGCGAAAGTATTCGGCCCCCTTGAACTTTGCGACCTTTTGCCACATTTCAGGCTTCAAACATAAAGATATAAAACTGTATTTTTTGTGAAGAATCAACAAGTGGGACACAATCATGAAGTGGAACGACATTTATTGGATATTTCAAACTTTTTTAACAAATCAAAAACTGAAAAATTGGGCGTGCAAAATTATTCAGCCCCTTTACTTTCAGTGCAGCAAACTCTCTCCAGAAGTTCAGTGAGGATCTCTTAATGATCCAATGTTGACCTAAATGACTAATGATGATAAATACAATCCACCTGTGTGTAATCAAGTCTCCGTATAAATGCACCTGCACTGTGATAGTCTCAGAGGTCCGTTAAAAGCGCAGAGAGCATCATGAAGAACAAGGAACACACCAGGCAGGTCCGAGATACTGTTGTGAAGAAGTTTAAAGCCGGATTTGGATACAAAAAGATTTCCCAAGCTTTAAACACCCCAAGGAGCACTGTGCAAGCGATAATATTGAAATGGAAGGAGTATCAGACCACTGCAAATCTACCAAGACCTGGCCGTCCCTCTAAACTTTCAGCTCATACAAGGAGAAGACTGATCAGAGATGCAGCCAAGAGGCCCATGATCACTCTGGGTGAACTGTAGAGATCTACAGCTGAGGTGGGAGACTCTGTCCATAGGACAACAATCAGTCGTATATTGCACAAATCTGGCCTTTATGGAAGAGTGGCAAGAAGAAAGCCATTTCTTAAAGATATCCATAAAAAGTGTTGTTTAAAGTTTGCCACAAGCCACCTGGGAGACACACCAAACATGTGGAAGAAGGTGCTCTCGTCAGATGAAACCAAAATTGAACTTTTTGGCAACAATGCAAAACGTTATGTTTGGCGTAAAAGCAACACAGCTCATCACCCTGAACACACCATCTCCACTGTCAAACATGGTGGTGGCAGCATCATGGTTTGGGCCTGCTTTTCTTCAGCAGGGACAGGGAAGATGGTTAAAATTGATGGGAAGATGGATGGAGCCAAATACAGGACCATTCTGGAAGAAAACCTGATGGAGTCTGCAAAAGACCTGAGACTGGGACGGAGATTTGTCTTCCAACAAGACAATGATCCAAAACATAAAGCAAAATCTACAATGGAATGGTTCAAAAATAAACATATCCAGGTGTTAGAATGGCCAAGTCAAAGTCCAGACCTGAATCCAATCGAGAATCTGTGGAAAGAACTGAAAACTGCTGTTCACAAATGCTCTCCATCCAACCTCACTGAGCTCGAGCTGTTTTGCAAGGAGGAATGGGAAAAAAATTCAGTCTCTCGATGTGCAAAACTGATAGAGACATACCCCAAGTGACTTACAGCTGTAATCGCAGCAAAAGGTGGCGCTACAAATTATTAACTTAAGGGGGCTGAATAATTTTGCACGCCCAATTTTTCAGTTTTTGATTTGTTAAAAAAGTTTGAAATATCCAATAAATGTCGTTCCACTTCATGATTGTGTCCCACTTATTGTTGATTCTTCACAAAAAAATACAGTTTTTATATCTTTATGTTTGAAGCCTGAAATGTGGCAAAAGGTCGCAAAGTTCAAGGGGGCCGAATACTTTCGCAAGGCACTGTATTTATGAAGATCTTGCACTTATGGCTATGAAAACTGTATGTTTCTGTGTGGAAATATGGTTTGTGTCATTTAAAGATATAGTTGTGAAATGTATATTATTGTATTCTATATGTGTTTTTTGGGTTCATAGGCTTTTACTGCACTTTTATTTACAATACACTTACAATACACAAATGGCTATATTTACACTACTGTATGATTTAAAAAAATAATTTTATTTAAAGAAATATCAACATAAATTCTTAGGTTTCTTCTGGACATTGTAAGAGAATACATTTAAATTGTGATAGATTCCATTTAGCAGAGGCTTCTATCCAAAGGGACTTACAGTCATGGTTGGATACATTTTACATATGGTCGCTGGAATTGAACATACTACCCTGGTGTTACAGGCACCGTGCTCTACCAACTGAGCTACAATGACATAGTGGTGGCTTTGCAATTAATCCAAGGATACCAGGACACCTCCCCTTTCATCTAACTCCGTTAAACTCTCTGTGGAAAAGGTTCTACATGGAACTGAAAAGGGTTCTAGCTGGAACCAAAAATTGCTATTCAATAGGTTCTCTTATGGGGACAGCAAAACACTCTTTTAGGTTCTACACTGAACAAAAATATAAACGCAACATGCAACAATTTCAAAGATTTTACTGAGTTACAGTTCATATAAGGAAATCAGTAAAATTAAATAAATCCATTAGGCTCTAATCTATGGATGTACCATGACTGGGAATACATATATGTATCTGATACCTTAAAAAAAGTGAGCGTGATCAGAAAACCAGTCATTATCTTTTGTGACCACCATTTCCTTCATGCAGTACGACACATCCCATTCGCATGGACTTGATCAGGCTGTTAATTGTGGCCTTTTGGAATGTTGTCCCACTCTTCTTCATTGGCTGTGCAAAGTTACTGTTATATTTATTTATTTATTTAAATTATTTAACCTTTATTTAACTATTGTTGGTAACTGGAACACACTGTCGTACACGTCGATCCAGAGGATCCCAAACATGCTCAATGTGTGACATTTCTGTTGAGTATACAGGCCATGGAAGAGCTGGGGACATTTTCAGCTTCCAGAAATTGTGCACAGATCCTTGCGACATGGGGCCGTGCATTATCATGCCGAAACATGAGGTGATGGGGGAGGATGAATGGCTTGACAATTGGGCCTCAGGATCTGAAGTCGGTTGCGATGCTGAACTGCAGTCAGGTCAAGACCCTGGTAAGGACAACGACCACACAGATGAGCTTCCCTGAGATGGTTTCTGACAGTTTGTGCATAATTTCTTCGGTTGTGCAAACTGACAGATTCATCAGCTGTCCGGGTGGCTGGTGTCAGACGATCTCGCATGTGAAAAAGCTGGATGTGGCTGGCGTGGTTACACGTGGTCTGCGGTTGTGAGGCTGGTTGGATGTACTGCCAAATTCTCTAAAACGACATTGGAAGCGGCTTATGGTCGTGAAATGAAAATTCTAGTCTCTAGCAATAGATCTGGTGGACATTGCTGCAGTCAGTAGGCCAATTGCACGCTCCCTCAAAACTTGTGACATCTGTGGCATTGTGACAAAACTGCACATTTTATAGTGGACTTGTATTGTCTCCAACACAAGGTGCACCTATGTAAGGATCACACTGTTCAATCAGCCTCTTGAGGGGTTGGATTAAATGCGGAAGACACTTTTCAGTTGAATGCATTCAGTTGTACAACTGGCTAGGTATCTCCTTTTCCTGATATGCCTCACCTGTCAAATTGATGGATTATGTTAGCAAAAGAGAAATGCTTACTAACAGGGATGTAAATGTTGTGTTTATATATATTTTTCAGTGTAGATAACACCTTTTTTCTAAGTGGATCCAATGTGTGTTATGAAGTCATATGGCTGAGATGGCCTATAGCTTTTACGTTAAGCTCAGAAGGGTCAGACAAGGGTTGTTCTAATATGGAACAAGATAATTGTCCTCATAGCCCACTGGTGTAACTACAAAGTAACAAGTGGCAATGTAATAATACATTTTGTATATCTTTACAAAGCTATACATTTGGTGTACACATGTAAAGCAAATCATCCTGTCTTTTAATGTCATCAATTATTGTATAGGAAATTGGTATGAAAATGAATATACCTTTATAAATGAATAATGACTAATTCATTATTAACTTCTAAGTTCCAGTCTTAAGGAAGTTCCCATTATCATTCATTTCAATAGATCATAGTCGTTCACAAAGGAGTGAAAGACTATGGCTGACCTCCCATGTCAATATCAAGTATTTACGAAACAACTGGAAGACTGTTGTCTTCAGAAATAATCAATTACATACACCCTGTCTGAATCTTCAGATATTGAAATTGATCAACTTCTTCCGTTACATTTGGATTGACAGACATGGAAACCCTGAAAGGGAAAGGCACATAAAATGAGCAATAATATCACAGCTTTGATAGACGGATCAGAAGGAAAATTCCATATTTCAGCTGAAGCTGTTCTGGTTCCGGTGGAATTATTTACATTCCATTTAGTGTCCGTTTATAATGGCTCATTCTGAGGAAAATCAATCCCAAACCTGAACTACCACGCTAGATTATGTGTACCAATTGACCATTGTTTCTCATAATCTTCAATATACTTTGGTATTCCAACAAAACAAATGCAAAACTACACAAAAGCGTCCAATGTTAAGAATTTGCTGTGTTGGTTGAAGGGTTCACATCTTTACTTGAGGCTATGTAGAAGTCTGATCGGCTGCCTTGACAAGGATCCTGTTTGGGGTCTGTGTCTTTATTGTTTTTTCTGTGCTTTTGGGACCTGCGACAGTGGCGTATCCCAGTCACTGTGCTGATGACCAGCGAGCTGGAGATGAGGGCAAAGCCACTGAGGAAGAAGGTGGCCGTGTAGGTGCCTGTGGTGTCAACTAGCCAGCCTGCGGAGGGAGGAGGAGGAAGGAGATATGAACATTCACTTAGGCTTTAACTTGATGGATGGAAGACTTGCTGACTATAATGTATGTGTTAATAAATACAAAATAAATCATTTTTAAATCAGAAAAAGTACACTGGTGGGTAATTTAACAAGCTATTGGTGCACTTAATGCAACATTTTTGCATCCAAGACAAAAAAAACATATTTCACATAACGTGAATATCTAACATCCATGGTGTACTCTTCGGGCCAGTTTCCCGGAATGGTTTAGTCTGTTCCCGGGAAACCAGCCCTACATGACAAAAGATTTCTTTAATAACTCTACAACTACTAAATAATTTCCGAATCAGGACTGAATAAGCGGGTCACTTAAGAATGACATAAGGTATACTATAAGTGAGATTGTTTGATGTTGCCTTTTCTCAAAGAGACCAGCAGGCTTGCTCTACCTGATGAGAGGGAGTATATGAGAGGTCTAGAAAGAAGCCCACTGGGCACACAATGGTTAAATCAACTTCGTGTCCACGTGGAATAGATGTTGAATTGACATCTGTGCCCAGTGGGAGGTAAATGTCTGCTCATTGTTTGCTGCTCGCAAATGTGGTATTTGGCAAAGCTTTTAGTGAAGCAATAACAATGGCCCAAACACAGCTTTTTTTACCAGTAAAAGCTTTCATAAAGACCACTTTTGCGATCAGCAAACAACGCGTGGACATTTACTCCCATATCTTTTGTTCACCTCCTGTGCTATGAACGGTTAGTACTTAATCCCTTTCCTTTCAACACAAGGACACTCACCTCCTATTGGAGGGCTGAGCAGGTAAGGAATGGCATGTAGGAAGTACACAATCCCCAGAGCGGAGGAGAGGTTAGTTGTCCCCACAATGTCTGAGGTCACCACTGGTATGAGGGCCACGTAGGCGCCATCGAAGTACCCATAAAGCACAGAGAAAGGCACCAGCAGGGCGAACGTCCGCAGGAGAGGGATGAAGAGGCAGCAAAGTCCCTCCATGCCCACTGCAATCATGTAGCACACATTACGATACTTCTTCAGGCACCTGCGGGGGGGGGAGAAGAGGGCAAACAATCAGTCTAAAAACACATCCTACTGGGCACAATGGTTGAATCAACGTTGTTTCCACGTCATTTCATTGAAATTACATTGAACCAACGTGCACTAGACGTTGACTTGACGTCTGTGCCCAGTGGGATATTTCCCATATTGACCATCTGAATGATCTGCGGCTCAACTGTTCATGTCCTTACAGAAAAACTTCATGATTTAAGGTGGAAATCACGTTATCACATTAACTTCACATAAGATCAGATGTGATCACATGAAAATGTGTTTTTGGAACAATTCACGTGATCATGTGAAATTAATGTGGGTTTTCTTAGAAGTGTGACTTCTTTGATGAAACCAGCTGTTTTCACCTTCAAGATAAAATTGGGTAACAGCTCCATTTCTTAGAGCAGGGCTCTCCAAACCTGTTCCTGGAGAGCTACCTTCCTGTAGGTTTTCAATCTAACCTCAGTTGTAACTAACCTGATTCAGCTTCACCAGCTAATTATTAGAATCAGGTGCACTAGATCAGCATTGGAGCGAAAACCGACAGGATGGTACATTAGGTTTCCAGGAACAGGTTTGGAGATCCCTGCTTAAAGGTGAGACTACAAAAACTAGGTGACAGTTCAGTAAAAAGTGACACTGCAAAAACCAAGTGAAAACTGAATAAGAAAAGGCTAGATCTGTATTTATGTTAAAGCATGGCTTTGATTTCATACAAACTCCAAGTGGAATGTTGCAGAGGAAGACCTACAGAAAGACACAACTCAACAAATACAGGTATGTTTTGGACCTGTCTTCCAGTCCAAATAAAATAATTGCGGGCCTATCAAAGAGCATGGCGGGACAGAGGCACTCTTCATGAAATTAAAATACCTTTGTTGTGGTGGCATGTTCAATGGAACAAAATCTTAACTCAGGCCTACCTCCTGTCTACGAGCCAGCCGAAGGTGATGTTCCCCACGATGTCTATGACCCCCAGGATAGACATGAGGAAGGCGGCCTGGTGGTGGCTTACGCCCACATCCAGTGCGTAGGGCACAAGGTAGACGAACGGCAGGCTGCAGCCGCTGGCTAGGAACAAGAAGCTCACCGCCAGCATCAGGAAGTCCGGCATCAGCAGGAAGCGGTACTCCTGCATAGACTTGAAGCAGCGGCTGTCTTTGCTGTTGTTAATCGCCAGAGGTTCCTCTAACGTGCTCACCACCTGAGCTTTGACCCTATATCCACAGTCGGTATCCAACGGGACCGGACCATGGGCCTCCTCTTCTTCTTTCAGAGTGATAGGGCGCAGTAAGGCCCCACAGACACACAGATTGGAGACAACGCCCCCCAGGATGAGTAGGGCCCCACGCCAGGAGTAGTGCTCTATGAGCAGCTGGACCACAGGGGCCAGGATGAAGGTCCCAATGCCACTACCTGACATGGCGATCCCGTATGCCAGGGCTTTCCTCTCACAGAAATATGACCCCACCATGGCAATGGCAGGGGTGTAACAGAGGGAAAATCCAATACCTGAAAATCAAAAGAGGAAAAGGTTGTTGTTGGTATGCCATGATCCATACTAGGGCATGTTTTTGGTACAGTATGTCTACCCAGTATCCCTGAATTATATGACGTGTGATTTATGGGGGTTCCTAATGATACTGCAGTTGCCCTTTTAGGTGCCTGTCTGAGTGGGTCAGGAGGATGTCAGTGAGGACCCACCTGTGAGGACCCCCAGGCTGAGGTACAGGTACTCCAGGCTGGTAGCAAAAGAGCTGAGGACCAGGCCGATGGAGGACAGGAAGCCCCCAAGGATCACAGCGATGCGGCACGAGAGACGGTTCCCAATGAAGCTGCCTAGAGGAGCTTCAATCACAACACAGTACACGTGTTAGTATGGGACTGTGCAGGCACGCAGCTTGAGCTGGGAGGGGAGGGGGAGGGGGGGCTTTTCATCTGTCTGCATGTATTGCTTTCGTTTGCATTAACAGTTCAGCAGCACGCACTACCCCTCTTCCTCTCTCTCTTTCTCTGTGTGGTGTTTGCTGAGGCGAGGTAGCTACATGTTTGGAAAGATTAAAACGAGTAAAAGTTAATTAACATTTTATACATGTATTCCTATGTTGTTGTGTACCTAGCGAACTATTGGTGATGAGATAACATTGTGTAAAAAGAGTGTTATACCGAGTGATACTGATGCATGCAATGTTAGGTTGGCTATTGTTGCTAGGCTAACGTTAGCTAGCTACCTAAGCTTGCAACAAAAACACAGTATGGTGATCTTTCCCTTTTGAACTGGAGTTTTAGATGAGCAGCACTTAGTGAGTCAGTGTTCACCCTACAGAAAAAGTAGCTTTGCCCGTAATGGAGGTGCCAACATCAAAGAGGAGAAAAGTACAGAGCATAAGATATTTTGGGGGAGTGCAGAGTACTGTAAATCAAAATCAAATCGAATTATATTCGTCACATGCTTCATAAAAAACAGGTTTGGACTAATAATGACATTTTTACTTAGGGACAATTTTCCCTCTAAACTGAGCTGCACCTCGGACTGCCACACAGATTAAATATCAGCCCGCACAGAGAATCACGAGATTGAATTTCACTTAACTTTCTAGAGTATTCTCCATTATTCAGGCCTGTACTCAACACAGACCGGTGCGCCTTAAAAGTACTCGATACATTTCAATGCTGAGCAGGACAGGAAAATTGTCTAATTCACGCACTTAAAGACAATTACCCTGGTAATTCCTACTACATCCGATCTGGCGGAATGACTAAACACAAATACTTTCTTTGTAAATTATGTCTGAGTGTTGGAGTGGGAACCCTGGCTATCCATAAATTAAAAAAACAAGAATATCGTCCAGTCTGGTTTGCTTAATATAAGGAATTTGAAATTATTTATACTTTTGATACTTAAGTATATTTTAGAAATTACATTTACTTTTGATACTTAAGTATATTTAAAAACAAATACTTTTAGACTATTACTCAAGTTGTATTTTACTGGGTGACTTTCACTTTTACTTGAGTCATTTTCTAGTACGGTATCTTTACTTTTACTCAAGTATAACAATTGGGTACTTTTGCCATCCCTGGCATGTAGCCACCTGTGCACATTTGTTCATATTCGTTGCTAGTTAGTTGTTAGCCCAGTTCTAGCTAATTTCAACAATGGGTGAGTGGTTGCTTCCTACAAGAGCACAAAATGTGTGCATTTCTAGCCATCTTTGAAAATAGCTTTGTTTTGTCTTAAAGGGGCAGTGTTGTACTTTGAGACGGTCTTGATTAAGCTCAGTAGCCAATAGGCAGAGGGTAGCATAATTTATCTGATTCTCTGTATTCGTGATATGGGAATAATAATGAATTATATTTTATAAAGTGGTTTCTTGCATCAAACAACACAACATTTTCAGTCACCTCGTCTGAAGGACAAGTGGGTAAACAGGTTAATATCAAGCCCTGCATGTTTTTTTCAAAGGTCTCATGGATTGTAGGTCTACATTGAACACCACACATTTGCTGCTACTGTAGACTGAATGATAGAACAGCTATTTCCATGTTAAAATGTCATGGGATGCATTTTTCTCATTGTTGTTTATGTTAGGCCACTCTGCTAGGCCTACATTATGATCAATTAGCCTACTTGGCCACTGCTAAAACTGTAACTTAAAGCGGGAACAGCCTCAGTGTTTACAGTAAACGCGCGTCGGAAATTGCACAGAAATTTCACAATGTTCAAGTTTGTGTTTCGAAGACCTGAAATTAGCTCAGTGTGGAATTTGTTTTGAGGGAATATTGCTTGTGGGCCCTTCCCAACAATGCATAGAGAAAGAAAATAGAGAAATAATAGAAAAGTAAAACACGGAATAATTGAAGTAATAATAGATACACAATGAGTGACAATAACTTGGCTATAGACAAGGGGTACCAGTGCTGAGTCAAAGTGCAGGGGTACGAGGTAATTGAGGTAGATGTGTACATATAACTAGGAACAAAGTAGCAGATAGTAAACAGTAGCAGCAGTGTATGTGATGAGCCAAAAAGTTTAGTGCAAAAACTGGTCACTGCAGATGGCTATTTGGTTAACAGTTTAACTAACTATTTAGCAGTCGTATGGCTTGGGTGTAAAAGCTGTCTAGGGTCCTGTTGGTTCCAGATTTTGGTGGCTGGAATCTTTGACAATTTGTCAGGCCTTCCTCTGACACTGCCTGGTATAGAGGACTTGGATGACAGAGAGCTCAGACCCAGTGATATACCGCGCCTTACACATTACTCCCTATAGCGCCTTACGGTCGGATGCCGTGCAGTTGCCCCACCAGGCGGTGATGCAGCCAGTCAAGATGCTCTCAATGGTGCAGCATAGGGTGTGTGTGTCTCAGTCACCAGATCTCAACTAGAGGTCGACTGATTAATCGGTATGGCCGATTAATTAGGGCCGATTTCAAGTTTTCATAACAATCGGAAATCGGTATTTTTGGACACCGATTTGGCCGATTTATTATTATTTATTTTTTTACACCTTTATTTAATCCTTATTTAACTAGGCAAGTCAGTTAAGACAACATTCTTATTTTCAATGACGGCCTAGGAACGGTGGGTTAACTGCCTCGTTCAGGGGCAGAACGACAGATTTTTACCTTGTCTGCTCATGGGATTCAATCTTGCAACCTTACTGTTAACTAGTCCAACGCTCTAACCACCTGATTAGATTGCACTCCACGAGGAACCTGCCTGTTACGCGAATGCAGTAGAAGCCAAGGTAAGTTGCTAGCTAGAATTAAACTTACCTTGTAAAAAACCATCAATCAATCACGATCACTAGTTTGTGATCATATAATCAATACGGTGCGTATCGTTTCTCCAGTGTGTACCTAACCATAAACATCAATGCCTTTCTTAAAATCAATACACAGAAGTATATATTTTTAAACCTGCATATTTAGCTAAAAAAATCCAGGTTAGCAGGCAATATTAACCAGGTGAAATTGCACGCAGAGTCAGTGTATATGCAACAGTTTGGGCCACTTAATTTGCCAGAATTTTACGTAATTATGACATAACATTGAAGGTTGTGCAATGTAACAGGAATATTTAGACTTATGGATGCCACCCGTTAGATAAAATACGGAACGGTTCCCTATTTCACTGAAAGAATAAATGTCTTGTTTTCTAAATGATAGTTTCCGGATTCTACCATATTAATGACCTAAGGCTCGTATTTCTGTGTGTTATTATGTTATAATTCAGTCTATGATTTGATAGAGCAGTCTGACTGAGCGGTGGTAGGCAGCAGCAGACTCATAAGCATTCATTCAAACAGCACATTCGTGCGTTTTGCCAGCAGCTCTTCGCAAGCACAGTGCTGTTTATGACTTCAAGCCTATCAACTCCCGAGATTAGGCTGGTGTAACCGATGTGAAGCTCTGAGACTTGGAGTGGTTGTTCCCCTTGCTCTGCAAGGGCCGCGGCTTTTGTGGAGCGATGGGTGACACTGCTTCGAGAGTGGCTGTTGTCTTTGTGTTCCTGGTTCGAGCCCAGGTAGGAGCGAGGAGAGGGGCGGAAGCTATACTGTTACACTGGCAATACTAAAGTACCTATAAGAACATCCAATAGTCAAAGGTTAATGAAATACAAATGGTATAGAGAGAAATAGTCCTATAATTCCTATAATAACTACAACCTAAACTTCTTTCCTGGGAATATTGAAGACTCATGTTAAAAGGAACCACCAGCTTTCATATGTTGTGAGCAAGGAACTTAAACGTGAGCTTTCTTACACTTACTTACACTTTGTTTTTGCATTACTTAAACCAAATTGAACATGTTTCATTATTTATTTGAGGCTAAATTGATTTTATTGATGTATTATATTAAGTTAAAATAAGTGTTCATTCAGTATTGTTGTAATTGTCATTATTACAAATAAATTGTAAAAATCGTCCGATTAATCGGTATTGGCTTTTTTTGGTCCTCCAATAATCGGTATCGCCGTTGAAAAATCATAATCGGTCGACCTCTAATCTCAACCCAATGTGTGTGTGTGCGCGTGTCTTAGTCACCAGATCTTAACCCACACACACACTTATGGGAGATTCTGGAGCAGTGCCTGAGACAGCGATTTCCACCACCAGTAACAAAATGGTAATCACCAAAGCTTATTCCAGACACTTGTATAATCTATGCGAAGGTGCATTGAAGCTGTTCTGGCAGCTTGTGGTGGCCCAATACCTTTATTTTGTCAGTTATCTGTAGCTAGCTAGCTAGCTAATTACACTGTACAATTCGTAATAGACTGGTACTAGCTGGCTAGCTACAGTGCATTCGGAAATCATTCAGACCCCATGACTTTTTCCACATTTTGTTACATTACAGGCCTGTTCTAAAATTGATCATCAATGTACACACAATACACAATACACCATTTAAAAAAAACATTTCTGCAAAAATTGAGCTCAGATTGTGTCCATTGATCATCCTTTAAGATGTTTCTACAACTTGATTTGGAGTCCACCTGTGGTAAATTCAATTGATTGGACATGATTTGGAAGGGACATACCTGTCTATATAAGGTCCCACAGTTGACAGTGCATTTCAGAGCAAAGACCAAGCCATGAGGTCGAAGGAATTGTCCGTAGAGCACCGTGACAGGATTGTGTTGAATACTTATATAAATGTCATATTTCCCTTAAATTCTTTAAATACATTTGATAAAATGTCTATAAACCTGTTTTTGATTTGTCATTGTGGGGTATTTTGTGTAGATTGACGAGGGCAAAAAAATATTTAATACATTTTTAAATAAGGCTGTAACATAACAATATGTGGAAAAAGTTAAGGGGTCTGAATGCATTCCGAATGCACTGTACACATAATGCCAGCCAGTAAATCAATTATTTATCTAATAAAAGCAGAATCTAATTAATGTAATTAATGTTAATAAGCTAACCCCATTGTTAAGGCCAGACATTTTTGTCATATGATAATGGTTTTTGGTCATGTGATTATGGCAGGGATCAAAGGCAGGCAGTAGAGAGAGTGACAGAGAGAGAGCATCGACCATGCTGAGGCAGGGAGAGGACAAACGGGTCATCATCAACTCCCCATCTTTGCCGACTGTAGCCCAAGTGCTATAACACATGTTGTTGCCTACATTCTGATTTCATTTGGTTGTCATGGCAGGGGTCAGAGACAGGCAGTAATGTGACGGCCTTGAATTTGTCTGAACCGTCTCAGTGCTTCTCCTTCCAATAGGGCGGTTCCCCTTTTAATTCCCTATTAAATAGCCAGCATCAGCTAAGCAAAAGTGGGGTTGTGATGGTGGTGCAAATGAGGATGTGTTCAACCCTTAGTTCCGAAGCTTTTTTACTCTGTTTTGTTCTATTTAAATGAGTGCTTTGTAGCCTTGTCTCAAGTTTAACCACCAGGATCGGATCCATTCACATCTCAGTTGGTCTCCGCTGTTTCTTCATGGCCTTTCTCAGCTGGAGATCTGTTGGCTGATTGGATTGTCTGACTGACCGACTGACTACAACTTACTTGCATATGGTATTTCATTTGTTTGAGTGTGATTTATACCGTGTTGAGTTATGTGGTCAGTTGTAGTTGAAGACTACTGAGATTTGATACTCTTTATGGTTGTGTGGCAAAAGAGATTGATATTGTGATTGTATGATTGAGACTGGGTTTAGCTACAGTTTATTAACGGACAAACATTGCGTGACTAAGGTCACTTGGGTTCACTGAACTCCTTTACCGAGCTGGACTTTTTATGCCTGAGATACGGGACTTTTCTTGAGGAACCAGAGATCATTGATTGTTATATTATTATGTGTGTGTGTGTGATCATTTATTTTGGTCAAAAGCCGTTACAGTAGAGGGAACGAGAGCACCGCCCATGTTGATGTAGGGAGAGGACAAACAGGTCATCAGGTGAGAATTTGAGTTACAAGGCACTATCAGTCCCCCAGACCCCCTTAGAAGGGGTGTTGACACCGAAACATGTTGACCCTGACCCCCACCAATATGCAACATAAAAAGTTATGCACTTTGGATTGTGTATTGCACTAGAGCAGTACATAGTGTCTTACTTGTTTTTATCCAAGCAAATGTCTGGCAAACTGTTGCCAAAAGACCGGTGTATGAATGATTTGTAGCCCAGGGGGAATATGGGCAAACCAGCTCTTTACTTTTCTCACACCCTGACACGATAAAACACATGCAGATACAGGAAAAAAGGGTGGAACACCAATTTAGCATAATATTAAGCTCCAATAAGATACACTACATGAACAAAAATATTTGGACACCTGCCTGCTGAACATCTCATTCCAAAATCATGGGCATTAGTATGGAGTTGGTCCCCCCTTTGCTGCTATAACAGCCTCCAGTCTTCTGGGAAGGCTTTCCACTAAATGGTGGAAAATTACTGCGGTGACTTGGGCAATTCGGCTTGGCTCGTAGTCGGCATTCCAATTTATCCCAAAGGTGTTCAATGGAGTTGAGGTCAGGGCTCTGCGCAGGCCAGTCAAGTTCTTCCACACCGATCTCGACAAACCATTTGTGTATAGACCTCACTTTGTTCACAGGAGTATTGTCATGCTGAAACAGGAAAGGGTCTTCCTCAAACTGTTGCCACTAAATAGGAAGCACAGACTCATCTAGAATGTCATTATATGCTGTGGTGTTAAGATTTCCCTTCACTGGAACTAAGGCGCCTAGCCCTAACCATAAACAGCCTCATTCCTCCTCCACCAAACTTTACAGTTGGCATTATGCATTGGGGCAGGTAGAGTTCTCCTGGCATGCACCAAACCGAGATTTGTCCGTCGGACTGCCTGATGGTGAAGCGTGATTCATCACTCCAGAGAACACGTTTCCAGCTAACAGTACACTTTAACTTGACATTAGGCTTATGCAGTTTTTACTACACAATAAAAAATAAATCAAATAAAAATCCGCGTTCGACACGATTATCTAAACATACTGCATACTGACCAGCTCCAATAGACGCAGGCTATATGGCAGACAAATACAAACTCATCTCTTGGCATGTCCGGCTCACTCATTATCTCAGCCAATCATGGCTAGCAGGAAGGTTACTGACTTTTTCTGTAGCTAAACCAACTAGACTCGTAATTTAACAATTGTATTCGTATTTACAGATGGCATACAAGTTTGATAGTAAGGCACATGAAAGTTCACATGTTCGAGAAGGCATTTCTGCCAAAAAACGCATTTTGATTAAAAAAATACTTTTTACATTCAAACGGCTCTACTGTGAAGTCGTGACTTGTGACATACGCCTAGTTTCCTGAATCGGGTCACATATAGTGTACATCACTGCTAGTTTCAAATAGATGCAAGTACATTTTTCTCTTTTGCCACTTTTTTTGTCACTTTGGACCATTGATACTGTGAGTAAACACAAGACAAAGAGTTGCAAAATGTGAACCTAGAAGAGAGGTTTGTGATCCGCCGCAGTCCTCTGTGACCCGTGCTGACTTGCCTTGGCATACACCTGCCTGAACATGTTACCTAAGTCAGCCTTGAGTCTGCTATTGGTCAGTTTAAGGGTCTATTTTTACATGCTTTTTCAAAACAGTCTCTATCGTGGTGTCAAATTTCACTGGGCGCAAGCGAAATAAACAAACTCCCTCTGTTGGGTCATAGTGTTGTGACACTGTTTTGGTATTTCAAGATGTTCTCTGTGTGTTGCTGACTTTGTTCTCTCAAGAGCTAAATCAACAGGAAAAGAAGCAAACTCCTCTCTCTGGTGTCTGCTTTAGTCAGACATGTGGTTCTCAGTACTTCATTCTTAAATACGACTGCACTAATGTGTACCTACTAATAAAATACAATCCTGTGATTCATCCCAAAAACTTTTTAAAGAGCAATCAACATGTCCAAAAGATCTATAGAAGATCCAAAGAAGATCCACGCACTTAAAAAACACTAAAACATAACTTCTGTTCTATGTAAGGGGGTCAAACAGGGAACATCCCAATTTAAGAGAAGCAGCAAAAACTGACCAATGGGTTGGCTGAGTTGCAAGGACACATTGCCAGTCAGCGGCCTGTGACTTTCTCAACTTAAGCATACTGTAACTTCGCTGTGTGATTGTAAAAAGCACATTTACATGACATTGTCTTCATCATGTGTCCTAATTGGAAGCAAAATGATGTACAAAATATCAAACTTAGTTGTCTTAGTTGTCAAACTGGCTTAACTTCTCCTTAACTGTCTTTTAAAAGCTTATATGTTTACATTCAATGAACCAAATCCACTTCATGACTACCCTGGGCATTGAGCAACCTGTCTAGACCACACATTCCAAGCCAGTGCCAGGCCGAGTTTGATGCCAGATCACTGTTGCTGAAGCAGCACTTTACTGATGGCCATTTGTATTTATATGTATTATGTATCCCCATTAGCTGCTGCTAAGGTATAAACTACTCTTCCTGGGGTCTGGCAAAATTAAGGCATATATACAATTTTAGAAACATTACAATACATTCATAAATTATTTCACAACACACTAAGTGTATGCCCTCAGGCTCCTACTCCACTACCACATATCTACAACACAAAATCCATGTGTACGCATGTTATTGTGTGTGTATATGCATGTGTCTGTGCCTATGTTTGTGTTGTTTCACAGTCCCCATTGTTCCATAATGTGTATTTTTAAATCTGATTCTACTGCTTACATCAGTTACCTGATGTGGAATAGAGTTCCATGTAGTCATGACTCTATGTAGTACTGTGCATCTCCCATAGTCTGTTCTGTACTTAGGGACTGTGAAGAGACCTCTGGTGGCATGTCTTGTGGGGTATGCATGCATGTCAGAGCTGTTTGCTAGTCGTTTAAACAGACAGCTCGGTGCTTTCAACATGCCAATACCTCTCACAAATACAAGTAGTGATGAAGTCAATCTATCCTCCGCTTTGAGCCAAGAGAGATTGATGTGCATATTATTGATGTTAGCTCTCTGTGTACATCTTCCACTGCAAATCTACCATTCCAGTGTTTTACTTGCTATATTGTATTTACTTTGCCACCATGGCCTTTTTTGCCTTTACCTCACCTATCTTACCTCATTTGCTCACATTGTATATAGACTTATTTTTCTAATGTATTATTGACTGTATGTTTGTTTTACTCCATGTGTAACTCTGTGTTGTTGTATGTGTCGACCTGCTTTGCTTTATCTTGGCCAGGTCGCAATTGTAAATGAGAACTTGTTCTCAACTTGCCTACCTGGTTAAATAAAGGTGAAATAAAAATATATTCTTTAAAAACATCCAAGGGCCAGCCGTGCTGCCCTGTTCTGAGCCAATTGAAATTAACCCAAGTCCCTCTTTGTTGCACCTGACCACCCGACTGAACAGTAGTCTAGCTGCAACAAAATTAGAGCTTGTAGAACCTGCCTTGTTGATAGTGCTGTTAAGAAGGTAGAGCAGCACTTTATTATGGACAAACCTCTCCCCATCTTAGCTACTGTTGTATCAATATGTTTTGATATGTTACTCCAAGCAGTTTAGATATGTTTGATATGTTACTCCAAGCAGTTTAGTCACCTCAATTTGCAAAATTTCCACATCATTTATTACAAGATTTAGTTGAAGTTTAGGTTTTTGTAAATGATTTGTCCCAAAGACAATGCTTTTAGTTTTTGAAATATTTAGGACTAAAGTATTCCTTGTCACCCATTCTGAAACTAACTGCAGCTCTTTGTTTAGTGTTGCAGTCATTTCAGTCGCTGTAGTACCTGACCTGGATAGTGTTGAGTCATTCCTATACATAGACAGACTAGCTTTACTCAAAGCAAGTGGCATGTCTTAAGTAAAGATTGAAAAACGTAAGGGGCCTAGAAGGCTGCCCTGGGAAATTCCTGATTCCACCTGGATTGTGTTGGAGAGGCTACCATTGAAGAACACCCTCTGTGTTCTGTTTGACAGGTAACTCTTCATCCACAATATATCAGGGGATGTAAACACCTATGTTTTTGCAGCAGCAGATCATGATCAATAATGTCAAAAGCTGCACTGAAGTCTAACAAAACAGCCCCCACAATCTTTTTATCATCAATTTCTCTCACCCAATCATTAGTCATTTGTATAGTGCTGTGCTTGTTAAATGTCCTTCCCTATAAGCTTGATAAAAGTCTGTTGTGAATTTGTTTACTGTAAAATAACATTGTATCTGGTCAATTTTACCCAAAATTTTACTAAGGGTTGGTAGCAGGCTGATTGGTCGGCTATTTGAGCCAGTAAATGGGGCTTTACTATTCTTAAGTAGCGGAATGAATTTTGCCTCCCTCCAGGCCTGATGGCACACACTTTTAGGTGGTGGTAATTTCGTCCGCTATTATCTTCTGTAATTTTCCATACAAGTTGTCAGACCTTGTCATTGTTGATAGACAACAATATTTTCACCTCTTCCACACTCACTTTATGGAATTCAAAATTACACAAGAATGGGCTTTAGGTGATGCAGATGAACCTGTAGCCATATTACTTCAGTATTTAACATGACGACTTACCACACAGCATAGTGGTGCAGTCCACCAGACTGTGGATCCAGGCTGTCCCTGAATAGTCCCCACCAAAGTGCATCTGAAACTCCACAAAAAAAATTGAGATGCATCTGGAACAGAAGAAAAAGATCAAGATGAAGAGAAATCATGACAAAAAAATATTATCTTGCATATTTCAAAATGTCTCAGAACTTAAAAATGTATGTTTCCTAGTGGTGTATCTGACACAAATTATACACAAGTCACAATGGTGTGCATACACGCACACACACACACACAGTCTGACAAGCACACACACACCAACACACCATTTTGGTGTATACAGCACATGTTCTCAGAACACACTGAGGTTTCTTCGATTATGTAATTACTCTTTTCCAGCTAGACATGGTGATGACCTGAGCGGTCGGAGGGAGCGATGCAACCGTAATGAATTGTGTAATCACGAAGCTGAGGGGAGAGCTGTAAAAAGCCTGGGACGTGTGGGAAGAACGCCTGCTTGGGGGGTAATGAACCACAAGCTCCTACGTCCGAATCTGCAGAGAGGCTGCACCTGTACAAACAGAGGAATAGCACCAGTCAGGCGATAAGGCCCAGATCACTCAGTGTGAATGTGACGGCCATCTGATCCTCATGTCCTCCCCAGCACTGGCCAGAGAACGCACATGTGGGGACCTACACAGGGCGGCCCTCCGTCAGCCTGGTGTTTCCTTACACACACACACACACACAAACGTGTATACACACGCTGTCCGCTACAGCTGGTATAGGGGTTTAAACTCACTCATTAGACCTTAAAGGACCTTGGGATCACTTATGCATATCACGAAAGTAGAGGATCAGAACTGCCTAGACTTATTATCTTTGGTTACTCTCAAACCCTTGGTAAAATTTCACCCATTCCTTCCAATTCCAACCTAATATTGCAATGTGCAATAGGGTAAAGGTTCAAGGTGACAATCTGGGCAGGCATTATCAGGTTACAACCAGGTTGCTGTTTGAAAATGATTGAATAATGTTGGGAGGGACATTCCAACATACTCTTCCTTGTTTAAATGTTTTCCAATTATAATCTACACAAAGGATTGCCTTATGGAAATGTGAGACTATAATCTCCTTCTTTATCCCTCACCCAACAGGTCTTCATCTGACTGAACCATTTTTTTTCAGTAACGCAATTCACTAAACCCCCTTCACCTGGGAAACAAAGCATGAAACGTGAAACCTTGAAAAACAACATTTTAGAGGAGACCTACAAAAATGTATTAGTTCCAGCAAACAGTTCGCTTGAGTTTTTTTTCTGGCAAGCAATTCTCTCAAGATTCTATTTGAATCTGTGGCAAACCTGTGGCAACAATATTTATTGCCATTAGTGACAAACAGTTTACCAGAAGCCTTTTCTGGTGAACACATGAGTTCCAAGACCAGTAATCATTGGTGACCAGTCAGGGGGAGAAGGAAAATCAGTTGGAAAGCCATCTACCTAGCTACCTACCCAAATTGTCCAGTGAGCAGGGGTTGGAACCGGTTCAGGGAACAGAACCAAAAACGGAAAAATAAGGACCATTTTTAGAGGAACAGAACCGAGAACTAAAGTGATCAATACTGTTCCGGAACAGAAACATTATTTTAAAAGCATTGGAATCAGTTAATAATGTTATTTTATGGGCATTTTTTTTCAGTCCCACAACTAACGCAACAAAGTGCCTGTGCAAAGCCCTCACTGTCTGTGCAAAGCACTCACTGTCACTCAAACTTGTTCTAGAGTCTGCCTGCCAGCTGAAAATCTTTGCCAATGTGTGTGTGGTGTACTTGCCCCTCCCCCTCCTTCTGAAGCATACATAGTCTACTGTAGCTACTGACGTTTACAGGGGTGATTCAGAAATTAGGGAGAGCAATGTTTAATTAGAAAATAATGGATTAACTTTTTCAATGCTAGTTAAGGATACTATAGTTATCATGTTTCACATTGGATTTATTATCTACAAAAAGCTAAGATGTGTTATTATTTTAATTCTGGTTATTATTTTAATTCAAACTTGTTAGCTAGCTAAGCTTGTTAGCTTATGATCAATTTGCCTTTTAAAATGACAAACTTGTATTAGCTAACACAATGTGCCATTGGAACACAGGCGTGATGGTTGCTGATAATGGGCCTCTGTACGCCTATGTAGATATTCCATCCAAAATCAGCCGTTTCCAGCTACAGTAGTCATTTGCAATGTTAACAATGTCTACACTTTCTCATAAATGTTATGTTATTTTAATGGAAAAAAAATGTGCTTTTCTTTAAAAAACAAGGACATTTCTAAGTGACCACAAACTTTTGAACGGTAGTGTATATTAATTTCAGAGTTTAAAAAGAAACAGGAACAATATAAACCGTAACTTTTGGGGGATTTGAACTGGTTCAGAACTTTATTTTGCTAGTCGGAACAAAACGATTTGGAAATAATGTTGGTTCCAACCCCTGCCGTTGAGTGTCTAACTTATTCATTAAACATCCTAAGAAACTTTAAAATTGTGTGAGCTAATTGATGCTTAGTTAGCAATGTCATGTTTTGGGGCCTCCCGGGTGGCATAGGGGTCAAGGGCACTGTACTGTAGCGCCAGCTGTGCCACCAGAGACTCTGGGTTTGCGCCCAGGCTCTGTCGTAACCGGCCGCGACCAGGAGGTTGCACAATTGGCCTAGCGTCGTCCGGGTTAGGGAGGGTTTGGCCAGTAGGGAAATCCTTGTCTCATCACGTACCAGCGACTCCTGTGGCGGGCAGGGCGCAGCGCGCACTAACCAAGGTTGCCAGGTGCACGGTGTTTCCTCTGACACATTGGTGCGGCTGGCTTCCGGGTTGGATGGCGCTGTGTTAAGAAGCAGTGCAGCTTGGTTGTGTTGTGTATCGGAGGACGCATGACTTTCAACCTTCGTCTCTCCCGAGCCCGTATGGGAGTTGTAGCGATGAGACAAGATAGTAGCTACTAAACAATTGGATACCATGAAAAAGGGGTCAAATAAAAAAATAAAAAAAGCAATGTCATGTTTTATCGGATAGAGTGAAACACATTTTGGCTAGTGCTTAACGTTAGCTATCATATTTTTTTCACAATTAATGTGATAGCTAGCTAACTAATTATTTGCAACTTGCTGTCTTAGTACCAATATGCATGTCAATATGCTAGTGTCACCGTTCAGTAGCATGTTAGCTAGAACAGCTAAGGTAGCAACAATATGAGCTAACTTGACATCAAAGCCAAACTTTACTTTTGCAGATGGATACCGTTCCCCTACCCGTGGTGTTGGTTGACGCTGCATTGGGAGGAGGATGCATCAACAACCTGGAAAGATGTTAGTGGTGCACTCCCTCATAACACTTTTTTTTGAGTGATAAATGAGTGTGTCGTCTTCAAGCTTGAAAGGGACGCTATGTAAATGCATGTATTATTCTGATAAATGAATACATTCATTCTTTGTAACAATTAGATCTCTCATTGCTTTAAACTAGTAGCGAGCTCATCTTAATCACGTGTTGTTAATTCTCCCTTTCTTTCCAGAAGCAATCCGTTACAATGCACCTGGTCAAGGTCAAGGTTTCTTGTATGCATGGATTTGTTAACAATAATTAATTTTAGAAAATAATATGAATTCCCATACTAGGCATAAACACATTTTATGTTGCATTTCTTCCACCCAAGCCTTGTACACCTGAGTCGGGAAGAAGAGACAACTAGTATTTTACATTTAGCAGATGCTCTTATCCAGAGCAATTTACAGTATTGAGTGCATACATTTTCATACTGGTCCCACGTGGAAATCAAACCCACATCCCTGGCAATGTAAGAGACATGCTCTAGCAACTGAGCCACACAGGACAACTAAACTCAGCAAAAAAAAGAAACGTTCTCCCACTGTCAACTGCGTTTATTTTCAGCAAACTTAACATGTGTAAATATTTGTATGAACATAACAAGATTCAACAACTGAGACATAAACTGAACAAGTTCCACATTTGCCAGTTCTTGCTGTGAGATGTTACCCCACTCTTCCACTAAGGCACCTGCAAGTTCCCGGACATTTCTGGGGGGAATGGCCCTAGCCCTCACCCTCTGATCCAACAGGTCCCAGACATGCTCAATGGGACTGAGATCCTGGCTCTTCGCTGGCCATGGCAGAGACTGCCTGTAATGACAACAAGCTCAGTCCGATGATGCTGTGACACACTGCCCCAGACCATGACGGAACCTCCACCTCGAAATTGATCCCGCTCTAAAGTACAGGTCTCGGTGTAACGCTCATTCCATTTGACGATAAACGTAAATCCAACCATCACCCCTGGTGAGACAAAACCGCGACTCGTCAGTGAAGAGCACTTTCTGCCAGTCCTGTCAGGACCTGCCTTACAACAGGCTACAAGCCCTTAGTCCAGCTTCTCTCCGCCTATTGCGGACAGTCTGAGCACTGATGGAGGGATTGTGCATTCCTGGTGTAACTCGGGCAGTTGTTTTTCCAACCTGTACCTGTCCCGCAGGTGTGATGTTCGGATGTACCGATCAGGTGTTGTTACATGTGGTCTGCCACTGTGAGGACGATCAGCTGTCCATCCTGTCTCCCTGTAGCGCTGTCTTAGGCGTCTCACAGTGCAGACATTGCCATTTGATGCCCTGGCCACATCTGCAGTCCTCACGCAGATGAGCAGGTGCATGTTCATTAATTGTTTATGGTTCATTGAACAAGCATGGGAAACAGTGTTTAAACCCTTTACAATGAAGATCTGTGAAGTTATTTGGATTTTTACGAATTATCTTTGAAAGACAGGGTCCTGAAAAAGGGACATTTATTTTTTTGCTGTGTTTAGTCGATAACTGGCTCTTAACGATCAAGTCCCCAGTCTAGATTGAAGATCATAATTAGTTGATTAGTTTGAATCACTTGTGCTAATGCTTGGCTGGAGAAAAATATTGTATACTGTGGCTCTCTAGGAACAGCTGGCCACACATTTAAAGGTAGCAATAGTAAGCCTAAGCCTCAGTTTACACTAGCTACCTTGTTTGTTTATATAGCATTTATACATGACAGAAACATAGCTTCCTTGCTGAAAAATATATAGAATGGATGTTTCAGTGAAAAGCATAGCAACATCAAGGTAACATTGGAACAGCTGATGCTGTTTTTCCAAAGCCAAATCCGCCCATTAGCCGCTGAGTCTACCATTAAAAATGTTTTCAGTAATTGTTTTCAGTATCCTAATGTTGTTTTTGTTTGGTGTGTTCTGATTGTTTCAGTGCATGCATTCAACAAGCGTTGGACGAAGGACATCCACAAGGCCGCTATCTCCAAAATTCACTCAAAAAGTTATCTATTTAAAAAAAAAATTATATATATATATATATATCTTTTAAAATTCCATTGGTTAAAAGCTATTGCTCAGTCATCACTTGGCTCATGTAAATTCTGTAGTTGCTACATTAAACATCCCATGGTCAACATCCCCAATGTGTTCACATTTCTCTTATGTAAATGTTATTTGGGAAATATTTGGTCTTTATTTTTTTCTTCATTAGCATGCTGATGATTTCAAGTTGTATTGTTTTATTTTGATCTGTTGAGACATCGAATACATGTTGTTTAGTATATTTATTAAGTTTAGTTCAGTTTTCTCTGTGAGAAGCAAGTTCATTTAAAGTTATATGTTATTTGGTTTACATAGACACAACATTTCAATGTTAATACAAAATTCAAAGGGCACTCGCACATCTGAGCTATCTTTGTTGCAGGTACGTGGTAACACTTGAATATGATGAGAAAAAATAAGAAACCCGCACACTGCTCTTGCTAGTATCACTGCTCTTTAAAAAGCTTTACGTATCGGCCTCAAGGCCTTTGTCAGAGCTTTTGTGAGTGTTAATAATTTGCACCCTTATGTAGACATTACTCCCCCCACATCTCAATGCATCGAATGGGGTTGGAGTCGAGGAAAATTCCCAAATGGTCTTAATGACGAGATGCCCATGCATGTTGTGTTGTAAATGTGAACATGAATTAATGTCACTAATTCAGACTACTCTGACGTTTTTTCTTGCACTGTACCGAATGATTTATGAAAAGTTACATGATAGGTTGATGTCCTCATTGTGGTTTTACAGACGTGCTTAATGCGTTTTTATGTACACACTTTATTAGAATACTTATGAAATGCACATTGTTATATTTGGTAACACTTGCTTATTTTCCCTGGACTCCAACCCCATCCGATGCATTGAACAGATGTGGGGGGAGCAATGTTGTTAATATACAAAGTAACCAAAAACCTGATATTTGTATACATAATGCTTGTTTGCCAGAAGTTCACAAGTCACCACAAATTTGCCACAACAGTTTGCCAGAAAACTAATTTGCGTGTGAAAATATTGTCAAAAATTTGTCACAACTATTTGTCAGAAATAAGCCTGTTTTTTTTCCGTTAAGGGTAGATGTTAAAACACAACCATCCTCACTCAGGGTGTATTGTGCTTCAATGTAGTTCTATACTGAAGGCCTTCTTCTGACCTGCAGGTTGTTTACCAGGCACCCAGTGTAACCTGAACTGGGAAGTGTGATGGCAGAAACACAAGATACCTCTTGCCACTTTAGTAAACCGGAGTCTTGTTCTAAAGTCATACTCAGTCCAAGTTGAACTATATATAGAGTTGAATTTGACCTGTTTTACATATATTATAAACATTTCATCATACCATAACAGTGTTATTGTTTGAAAATCATTTTCAGATGTATTTAAAAGGACGTACAATATTTCTGTATAAGATGATAATAAGTATTGGAGAATAAGTATTTTTGTATACCTTTCAACTCACACACTTTATTAAGTACGTAGCCCACCATTACAGAAAGGATGGATAAGCTGCATCAAGTTTGGTTAAAATTATTGTTGAGTTTTGTTTGAAATCATAATTTGTCCCACAAACTTAACTGTACTCAAACATGTAATAACATTGCTAAGACTGATTTGTTAGGATGCCCATATATACTGTAAAATAAACACACATGCTTATCACTCCACAGTTCCCAGAGTTGGGTCAGGTCCCAGGGGATCTGCAGTGACTCTCTCCAGCTGCCAGACTTACCTAGTGACGGCACGTGTGCAAACAGTGACCATGAAGCAGCCGGCCACGATCACCCAGCCCCAGCCCCCATCAGGAGGGGGGACCGCTGGTCTCTTCTTCCCCTGAGCCATAGCCGCAGCATGAACCATGCTCAGATCCTTCTCCTGTTCTCAGCCAAGAACCCCCAGGTACACCTCGCAGACAGACAGCCTCACACAGTCACACCTAGAATGGGTTGCACTGATTGTTGAAGAGGCTGTTCAGTTCACTTCAGTTACACTGTTGTAGAACACAGGGAGAAGCAAATATACTAGCTAAGACTCTATGAATAAGGAAAAAAAGAGACTCGGAATCATTGACAGGCATCAATTGAGATGCAGTACCCATAAACAAAAAACCTCAGACATCTTCTCTGGGTCTAAAACATGTCCAGCCCATTCATCATTTGTTGAAGAGCTAGCCTACGAACAAGGCTAGTCACTGCTGATGTGCATGTTGAAATACTTTACTCCCCGGCCCAAGCAGCACAGTGAGGCGACAGGGTAATGACGTAGGAGTCCATGAGAGGAGGTGTTTACTGGCAAGGTGTCAGGGCTAACTCGGGGTGGTACAATATTAACTTCAGACACCAGCAGCCGTCTGCTGGCATGACTTCGGACCCTGTTGAAAAGCTGTGGCATGTGCTACCCTAAAACACTTTCCATCTCTGCAGCTTTGGTTCCTCAGATGTCAATTGACCAGGTGATTTGGCTACCCTTCATTTCCCTTAAATGTACTCCCGCAAGTAGCAAAAAATGATTTGATTGATGAATGTCAATACTTAAATCACTAATCTTAATCAATAATCCAGTGTGATTTAAATCAGTAATCGAAATGCACTAGCTCTATGATATCTTTATATGGAAACTAAATAAAGAGTTAACATATTTAAATAAGAATGTGGAGGATATACAGCGCCTTCAGAAAGTATTCATACCCCTTGACTTATTCCACATGTTGTTGTTTTACAGCCTGAATTCAAAATTGAATAAATAGATGTTTTTCTCTCAGCAATCTACATATAATACCACATAATGGTAAAGTGAAAACATATTTTTGAAATCTTTTCAATTGTATTTAAAATTAAATACAGAAATATCTAATTTACATAAGCATTCCCGCCCCTGAGTCAATACTTTGTAGAAGCACTTCTGGCAGTGATTAAAACTGTAATTCTTTCTGGGTAAGTCTCTAAGAGCTTTCCACACATGGATTGTGAAACATTTGCCCATTATTGTATAAAAATTCTTAAAGCTCTGTCAAATTGGTTGTTGATCATTGCTAGACAACCATTTTAAAGTATTGCCATAGATTTGCCATAGCTTTAAATCAAAACTGTAACTCAGCCACTGAGGAACATTCACTGTCTTCTTGGTAAGCAACTCCCGTGTAGATTTGGCCTTGTGTTTTAGATTATTGTCTTGCTGAAAGGTGAATTCATCTCCCTGCGTCTGGTGGAAAGCAGACTGAACCAGATTTTCTGGATATTGCCTGTTCTTACCTCCATAACATTTATTTATTTTCCTGAAAAACTTACCAGTCCTTAACAATTGTGACCCATTTGGCAGAAAAGCCTTCTCGAACATGTGAACTTTCACATGCCTTTATAACAAACTTTATGCCATCTGGAAATACGAATAAAATTGTAAAATTATGAGCCTAGTTGGTTTAGCCACAGAACTGCACAACCAAGCAAAAAGACAGTAACTGCTCATTTGGTCGAAAATGAGTTAATGTCATTTTTGCTACATTAAATACATGCTTAATCATGTGGACAAGTATCCTGCCTCTATTGTGTTGTGTTTTGGAGAAAATGGGGGTCACGTTAGCAGTAACTGCATAAAGTTACTGTGAAACCAAGGTAAATAAAAGCCATTTTTCTCAGTTCTACGCTATAAGCAGCTACTGCCTTTCTGCTTGGTAGGGCAGAAAAAGTGGGCAACCTTCCCTCTAGCCACGATTGGCTGAGATAATGAGTGGGCTGGATATGCCGAGAGATAAGTTTGGATTGGTCTGCCATATAGCACGCTTCTGTCTATTTGAGCTGGTCAGTATGTCTAGTTAATCCTAACGCTGCTTTAAAAAATATATATTGCATAGTAAAACTGCATAAGTGTGGCTCTCCACTTTCCAGAGGACCGAGTTTTGAAATCTGTGGAATTCGAGTATGATAGCTAAGGAGATGAAGAAACCACCTGTCTCCGGATTACATCTTCAAACTAAGGGCAGCCATGGCATCCGACAGGAGATGCGTCCATCCATGATGGGTAAGATGGTCTAGCTAGCTACATCTTCAGATATTACATGTTTCTAATTTTGACAGAAAGTGGTTTCATTTCAAGTTAAAATGCACTGTTAGCTAGCTAACATTAGCTGGCTGGCTCACTAGCTACCGTTGCGTGTATGATATTGTTATTCGTATATCAGAGCCATTTGCTTGGCTAGTTATAGCCTAATGTTAGCTAGCTAACATTGAACCTGGTTGGTTAGCTACCTGCAGATTCATGCAGGGTAGTAATGCCATGAGTTGGGATTATGGTTCATTGTTTAGCTAGCTAACTAGCGACATGTCTTAACACAAGACTCCACTATTCAAGTAACAATTTTGGGTGCATTCGATTTCAGTGCACTCTGGTCTGAGTGTGCCAGAGCGCAGAATAACAGATGAATTTACGAACGCTCAACACACGTTGAATATGACCGGTGTCAGTAAACGATGGCAAAAAAGCATCATTAAATTGTTGCCAGCAGCACAGTTACAGTAACCAACACTCTGGATAACAAGAAAACAGCCTAACCAGCTCTGCTAGGATGAGTAAAATGCTCAGAGTTTGGGTGTGGACTAAAGCTTAAGAGGGTGTAAACAATGCTGAATGGCTGTAGACAAAGAAGAGTTCTCCGGTAGGTATCAAAACTTTCAAAGGCCATTTTCTCAAAAGTGGGGTTACAAGTTTATCAACTTTCAAAGCATAATAACTTTCCCATTATGCCTCAAATGCCGTGTATGATATACCATTTTGTAGCTCTGTGTCTCTGCTTTTAACCAATGTAAAATACACTTTCACATTTTGCTACATAAGACCAAATCAAGGCTGTCGGTCACAATTACAAGCATTTTTTTGCAGTATTACTTTAGTGCCTTGTTGAAAACAGGATACATGTTTTGGAATATTTTTATTCTGTGCAGTCTTCCTTCTTTTCACTCTGTCAATTAGGTTAGTATTATGGAGTAAATACAATATTGTTGATCCATCCTCAGTCACCATTGGCCTTACGGTGAAATTCCTGAGTGATTTCCTTCCTCTCAGGCAACTGAGTTAGGAAGGACACATGTATCTTTGTAGTGACTGGGTGTAAGTGTAATTAATACCATGTTCAAAGGGATATTCACTGTCATTTTTTTTATCAATCTACCAATAGGTGCCCTTCTTCGCGTGGCATTGGAAAACCTCCCTTGTCTTTGTGGTAGAATCTGTGTTTGAAATTCACTGCTCAACTGAGGGACCTTACAGGTATGTGTGGGGTACAGATTTAAGGTAGTCATTAAAAAATCATGTTAAACACTATTATTGCACACAGAGTGAGTCCATGCAACTTATGTGACTTGTTAAGCACAGTTTTATTCCTGAACTTATTTAGGCTTCCCACAACAAAGGGGTTGAGTACTTATTGACTCAAGACATTTCAGCTTTTCATTTTTTATGCATTTGTAAAAATGTGAACAAACATAATTCCACTTTGACATTTTGGCGTATCCTATGTAGGTCAGTGAAACAAATATCGATTTAATACATTTTAAGGCTGTAAAACAATTGTCTGCATTTCTAGTTGGTTAAAACCTGTCTGACTCCCATTGCTTCAGCTGCTGAGCCCATGGCAACCACATGCCTGGTTCAACATGGCCAGAGCTACATTATTGCACAGCAGGGAGAATAATCTACTGAATATCCTTTTGAGTTCATTGAATCCAAACTATTACTACATAGCCCTATCTAGGTCAATTGTTCATCTAAATGTTGCTGATAAATAAATAAAAAGATAATTTCATGGCATGTTTGTTTATCATTGTTTTGTTAACCTTAGAACTTAGACATTTGCCACAGTCGGCAAAATTTAGATTCTGAAGTTTAGGAGATTCAGTATTGCACTTCAAATTCATCAAGTAAAAACATGGGATCGTGCGATAATGTTTGAGCCTCAATAAAAAACATAAGACAACGCAAGCAATATATCGTATGTGTCGAATTGACAGATGGCAGATATTGTGTGGTGGGTTCACGCGGTTGAACTATCGACAATGTGGACTGGGTCTCATGTTCACCATATTTCCTCCTCAGGAAATGGCAAGTTCTCAAAAAACGTGCAGCTTTAGTAAAATGTGTAAAACTTTTTCAGACCTTCTTTTCTCTTTGTGTTATCTTAGCGTCCAATAATTTCCAGTTTATATCAAGCAAAACATGTGAATCAGTAAGTTACGGAATAAACAACTTCGGCGACTTTGTAACATTCTGTTCTTCTAATGAATACCTTTCGTTCTCATCAGCATCGGTCAAAGTACCAATAGAACTCCAGAGGCTGCTGGCTTCGTAGGCAACACATTTTTTTTAAACAATCAATTGTAAATAATACACATAGCACCAACATTTGAAAATATTTCCAATAAACATTTTCCCCAGTTTCTAGGATGGAGCAATAAGGTTCTTACCTTTCCAGACACACACATCAGCTGTTGTTGAATTGCATAGCTCAGTCAAGTCATTTACAGCCAACCTTGTCTCATAGCATTTCGTATTATTTGGTACGAAAACCCAAGACACTCCATTTGGTATGATATGTTACGTTTCGTATGGTATGTTTTAATTTGTTGATGACCATCAGCCATTGTGTATGATATGTTACGAATTTACAATTCGTATGATTTGTTACACATTTTCTAAAATATGTTACGAATTGGAAATATTTACAAAATGTTACCAATTTTCAAATCGTACAATATGTTATGAATTTGCAAAACTAATGTTATGTTACAAATTCCAATTTGTTGTGGCTAACGTTAGCTAGGCTAGTGGTTAGGGATAATGTTAGGAGTTAGGTTAAAGTTTTATGGGAAGTGTTAGCTAAAAGGGTTAGGGGAAGTGTTAGCTAACATGCAAAGTAGTTTCACATTAGCTAAAACGTAGTAAGTAGCTGAAAAGTTGCAACTTATTTCAAATGCTGAAGTTGGCTGTGATGAGATTCAAACACACAACCTTTTGGTTGCTAGATGTCCGCATTATACACCCGACCAACCACCCTCCATTCGTTTTTGCCCTAAGTAACCTTTTGTCCTATGTAACTATACTAAACACGCTGGCCTCCCGAGTGGTGCAGCGGTCTAAGGCACAATTGCGATGCACAATTGGCCGAGCGTCGTCCGGGTTAGGGGAGGGTTTTGTCGGCCGAGATGTCCTGGTCCCATCACTCTCTGGCGACTCCTGTGGTGGGCCGGGTGCATGCATGCTGACGCAGTCGCCAGTAGTACTGTGTTTCCTACGACACATTAGTGCGGATTGCTTCCAGGTTAAGAGAGCAACGTGTCAAGAAGCAGTGCGGCTTGGCGGGGTCGTGTTTCAGAGGATGCGTGGTTCTCGACTTTCACCTCTCCCAAGTCCATGCAAGAGTTGCAGCGATGGGACAAGACTGTAACTACCAATTGGGCACATTCTTCTCTTCTTCTCTAACCTGCAACTCTTCCCTGGGTACTTGGTGTACAAAATATGTGTTTGCTGTCATACCTGGTAAAATCATGGTTAATAAACAACTGCAAGGGGGCAAAATCAAATTATATTTCTGTTTTCTCTTTTTTATTTTTCCTTGTTTGAAATTTGTTTCAGTGTTTTACTCTCAATATTATAATTATTCATAGAGAAACAACGAAAATTGATGTTCTACGTCCATGTCAAGGCTTAAATTACAACAGAAGACCATTTTGGAAAAATAAACTGACAAATGTAGATTTAGTGTAATTCCCCTTTAATTGGGCATCTAGCAAGAGAGGAATGTGTTGATCTAGCTATGTTTCTGCTGATAGGACTACTGCTGCAGCATATGGCAGAGTTTGCAAACAATCACCAGCCAATTGATACAAATAATCATTATATTGTTCCCCCGGTTAAACCTACTTTGCAGTTAACATTTTATTGAGAATGTTTTTGGGGAAAGTCTTTCTGTTGTCTACCCACAAAGACGGTTATCATTTGCATCGCTAACTGGCTAAATATGGAGTGATAGACAAACATGCGCACCAAACAGACAGACAGGAGCAATATTGCTGCAAATTAATTGTCTAGTTAAATGAATTCAAAATCAAAAACAAGGATGTCTTGATTGCGTAGGTCTTCACACCTAAGAGTTCATTTGTGATTAAAGCTGTAAATCATTTTGTCAAAATTTCTCAAGCTCAGTCAATTTGGTTGGGAATCATTGATGGATAGCAATATTCAAACCTTGTCTCTGATTTTCAAGCAGATTTAAGTCAGCACTGAGACCTTCAACACATCTTGGAAAGCCATTCTAGTGTGCTGGCTGAAAAATATAACTCTAACCCAGGGTTAGGTTTTCCGAAGACTGAAACAGATTTTCCTCTATGTTTTTACCTGGACTTTGCTCCTTTCATATTTATTTTGATCCTGACAAACTCCCCAGTCTCTGTCGGAGACAAGCATACTCATAACAAGATGCTGCCACCATAGATATCCCATTAAATAAAGTGTTCTAATTCCTAATTATATGGCTGCCACCACAATGTTTAAAAATACAGAGCATTTTACTCTAAATGGATTTGACCCATACCTGACATTTTTCATTTAGACAAAAAAGTAGATTTATTTAAAATGTTGTCTTTTAGTATTGGATGATTTGCAATATATATATATATATTAAACACAGGCTTTCTTCTTTTCAGTCTGTCATACAGGCCATTAATGTTGAGTGAATGGAATGTTGTTGATCCATGCAGTTCTCTCAGCTCCGCCAATAAATTATGTCAGCTTTAAAATAATTTTAAACCTCAAAGTGATATCAGTTTCCATTCTCTCCCGCAGTTAGGATGGCCAGATATTTGCAGTGTCTGGGTGATATGATACACCATCCGTAGATTTATTACCATACTTGACCATACTGAAAGGGACATTCAGTGTCTTGGAATTATTTATTAACCTCCCCTGATCTATTCCTGCCTAAACATGTATCCCAGACATTCTCATGAATCTCATTGGTGGCTCTGAGGTTAAATCATTTTGAGAAATTCACTATACAACTGAGGGATCTTACACAGACAGTTGTTCTGGAATCATGAGAAGCATAAATTTGTTTTTTTTTACTCATTTCAGAACATTAAAAAAAAACACTGAAAATGTGGAGTAGGTTGGCAGGATATCCCAATGTAAACCCTTTTTAGATTGAATTTTAAGGCCTCAAAATGTGAAATCTGTGCAAGAGTGTGTAGATTTTAACTAGGCACTGAGTGTACAAAATATTGAGTTACATCCTGAATAACTCACCACAGGTTAATGAGAAGGCTGTGCTTGAAAGGATGCACATAACTCTGCAATGTTGGGTTGTATTGGAGTCTCAGTCTTAAATCATGTTCCACACACAGTCCATGCCTGTATTTAGTTTTCATGCTAGTGAGGGCCGAGAATCCACTCTCACATAGGTACTTGGTTGCAAAGGGCATCAGTGTCTTAACAGCACTACTTGCAAGGCAGGATACTCTGAGCGCAGCCCTCTCCAGAAATCTGGCAGTGGCTTCTGAGTAAATTATATTTTCACATAACCGCTTGTTGTAATTTTGATGAGGCTCTCTTGTTCAGATATCGGTAAGTGTTTGTGTTGTCCGTTTCGGGAAAGTAACTGCGTAATTGCGCACCCAGCTCACTCGGGTGCTATGCTATATCACATTTGACATTTGCACACAAAAAATCATACAATGATGAAAAGGCCTGTGTGCTGTCCTTGTTAATGCAGACAGAGAAGAGCTCCAACTTCTTAATCATAGCCACAATTTTGTCCCGCACATTGAATATAGTTGCGGAGAGTCCCTGTAATCCTAGATTCAGATCATTCAGGTGAGAAAAAAACATCACCCAGATAGGCCAGTCGTGTGAGAAAGTCGTCATCATGCCAGCGGTCAGCCAAGTGAAAATTATGGTCAGTAAAGAAAACTTTAAGTTCGTCTCTCCATTCAAAAAAACTTGTCAATACTTTGCCCCTTGATAACCAGCCCACTTCTGTATGTTGTAAAAGCATTACATGGTCGCTGCCTATATCATTGCATAACGAAGAACATACACAAGAGTTCAGGGGCCTTGCTTTAACAAAGTTAACCATTTTCACTGTAGTGTCCAAAGCGTCATTCAAGCTGTCAGGCATTCCCTTGGTAGCAAGAGCCTCTCGGTGGATGCTGCAGTGTACCCAAGTGGCGTCGGGAGCAACTGCTTGCACAAGTGTTACCATTCCACTATGTCTCCCTGTCATGGCTTTTGCGCCATCAGTACAGATACCAAAACATTTTGACCACCAAAGTCCATTTGATGTCACAAAGCTATCCAGTACTTTAAAAATATCCTGGTTTCCAGAAGAGGATGTCTTCCTTAATTGACCACCCATAAACGTAACAGACATATACCAGGAGCTGTGCCAGGCCTGCCACGTCTGTTGACTCATCCAACTGTAATGTAAAGAATTCACTGGCTTGTATGCGAAGCAGTAATTGTTCAAAACATCTCCTGCCAAGTCACTGATATGTCATGAATTTGTATTCATTTTATTTAACCTTCATTTAACTAGGCAAGTCAGTTAAGAACAAATTCTTATTTACAATGATGGCCTACACCTGCCAAACCTGGACAACGCTGGGCCAATTGTGTGCCGCCCTATGAGACTCCCAATCACGGCTGGATGTGATGCAGCCTGGATTCAAACCAGGGTGTCTGTAATGATGTCTCTAGCACTGCGATGCTGTGCCTTAGACCGCTGCACCACCCGGGAGCCCATGAAACAGTGTTGTTTGATGAAGAAATCGTCTGTATAGTTTTCTGGCCTTTTCCCCCAGCATTGTCCCAGCCATGTCCACAGCAGCAGGAAGAATTAAGTCCTCCAATAGCATGGGGCTTGCCTGTCCTAGCCACTCGGTAGCTCACCATATAAGACGCTTCTAACCCCTTCTTAGTAATGGTATCTGTTGCTTTTATACATCATACTACTCGAAAGTCGTCTTAATTCTCACCTCAAAAAACTCCTGTGGCTTATTTTTCAAATTGGCATGTTTTGTTTCTAAATGTCTGCGCAAGAGTGAAGGTTTCATCGAGTTGTGAGATAGTACTTTTGCACATATAACACACTGTGGCTGAGGAAAGGCACTACTCCCAACATAAGTGAACCCCAAATCAATGTAGTTCTCATCATACTTGTGCCTCTTCGAGGGTCCAACGTCCCTGTCATTTGTTCGGTGCTTTCCCGGGTAAGGGGGCAGTAGCTCTTCAGCTGCATCAGATTCACAACTTCAGTGTCTGTGATAGCTGGGCTAGCAACAAATGTAGCATTGGATGTGCTCGTGGAAGCAGAACAACTTGTGTCGTGGTGCAGGTGTAGTACTGCTGGTAGGTAGTAGCAGTACTACCAGTAGAGCTAGTATGTGTCTTTATGGACGCGGGCCTTACTTTTTTAAATCAATTTTCGAGCAAATGGAATGAGCAGCAGCTACGTTTACCTACTTACGGACCATTAGTGGAATTCCCATGAGAGAGTAACGGTTAATGGGATTGGATGTTCATTATTTGACTAGGCTACCTGTATTTGACATTGTGTTGTTATTTCACTGAACACTAGATGGTTTAATTTGATTTTTTGCAGTGAAACGAGGCTACTCAGGCGAGAAAAAAACATCACCCAAATGTCTAGCCAGTTGAAAAATCTAAATGGACTGTTTGAAAATGTGAATCATATTTTTATTTGGCGTACCCCCGACGGCATTGTGCATACCCTCAGTTTGGGAATAGTCGGTCTATGTCATGGAAAGAGCAGGTGTTCTTAATGTTTTGTACCAAGTCTTCACTCGGCAAGACTTATAAACACACACAACAGGACAAGGCAGTACATCAGAAAGTGAATGCAACAAACTCAACATATCATCAGGTTAGAGAACAGTTTTAATGACGACAAGCAAAACTGAATTCATAGCAAGACCCAGCTCTGTAATCCAGTTCAATCAGGTTCAGGGTTACATATATTATTCGCCATGACATGTATGATGCAGTAATTCAATTAATAAAGCACATTTAAAAATCTGTCCTAATTTATAGCTGAAAACTCCACCAGGTTAAATTGGGATAAAAAATAAACGTATGATGTTAGGGAAGTCAGTTTGGGGATGAGTCCAAGATGGCATCATATTCCTTATATAATGCGCTACTATTGATCAAAATCATCGCCCTGGTCAAAAGTGGTGACCCGTCATTCAGGGTAGGTGGAGCAGATGTACAGTGGCGACCCGTCATTCAGGGTAGGTGGGGCAGATGTACAGTGGCGACCCGTCATTCAGGGTAGGTGGGGCAGATGTATTTTTTTGGGGGGGGGGCTGTTTTGCATGTTTTTTTTGGCATCAATACATGTCACATATCAGTTTGCAAACAATGCAACAAAAAATATATCATTGAGTTAATAAAGCCGCATACAGACAGGCAGCTCCAAAATACAGGTGTTTCAGCCTAGCTCAGTGCTTTCTGTGGTGGGGCAGGCCAGCAGAAATTAGGAGCATTGCACTGTGATTGGCTCAGTGTTCTGTCACTCATGGGGACACTACATCACTAGCCTTTAGCAAGGGTATACATCAAGAATGTGAGCCCTTTGGGTACTGCCCATAGTTACATTAGAAGTCCCCTTCCAAGAAGGCTCAACGTCAATGACCACAGACGAAATGACATCAAATCACGTTATATGTACAGTAGCTTTGATTGGACTGATCATGTCAACATCTTACTTTCAAAATCTTAGCTAGCAGTCATCATCATAAATCAACTGGCAAATCCTTTTTAATCCTTGTCATATGAAGATAAATAATGAAGATAAATGTCTAATACATAGACATAAACATTACACAACTTGGAAATCGCAAATTCAACAATGAGTTGTTTGGAAGGAATCGGTGACAGTGGCTAACAGCAAGCATTGCAACTGGGAAGTCAGACTGGGAAGATACGTTTTGAACAGTCATCCAACTCAAAATTGTAAATCTTTTTCTTTGATGACAAAATTTGCCAACATACGACTGCCGCACACAGCAAGGTGAGTCCAAAAATGTCTTAAATGCTGCTGCATAAATGATGTAATATGCCAACGAGATATGGTCATATCAGCTATGTTTTTTTAAAGACAGTAAACCAGGCTGAATGAATTGTTTTGCTGCCAGACAAGGCTCCGCTGATAGCCAGGTGTAGCGGTGGTAAGGATTCACTCCATGGTGCTGAAAAGAAAGCTCTGCTGTCGGGACAGCTTTATGTGGACCCTAACCGTTTGTGGGCACCGCTTGTTACCGTTATAGTGCAATTAATGTATTGTTTAATGTTGTGTCGTGTAGTGGCTTTGCTGGCATGCATCTAAAAAAAATTGGGGGGGGGGGGAGTTTTCCACACCAAGATTTACATGCTAAAATCACCACTGGTGAATTATATATGGAAAAGCGTGATCTGTTCCAAAGTATCGCACTATAGGGAATAGGATGCCATTTCAGATATAGCATGGATGTATTGTTTGGATGAGGAAGTTGGTCGTGGGACCCTCTGAAATGGACAGGAAGGCAGAAGGGTATGCAGCTCACAGCGGTTCACAGGCCAGCTATGCAGTTTCACTTGAAACCAAAATGCCATCATGAAATGTCATGAAATTTAACCAAGAAATCCAGTAGGAGAGTCAAATCTCCTTTCGACTAGAGTACTCAGCACAGTACATCCAAAACAAATATGAAATTACTATCATAAAGCACATACTGATTATTACAGGTAGGGAGTCAGGCATTAATGGTCCCCATCTTTGATGACAATGAAAACAACTGTAGTAAGTAAATATTGTTAAAGTCTCTTTACATAGAGGTGGACACTTTGCGTAGCACTGCTTAGTGAGTCAGTGATTTGGCTTTGCTGAGGAACATGTACTTAATAATGATAATTAGGTGGTTGCTTATATTTGTCTTATTTCAAACACGTGCATGTGTGTATTAATACGCATGTGTGAATTGAAAATGTGATTTTCTGCATATCCTAACTCCCCTGGAAAGTGTAGTCACAGACCGGGTCTATTTTGTGAGGTTTCTAAGGATAATTTATTACTGAAGGCTTGGTTCCAAAGTTAACTGTTTCAGTAAAACAGCAATGGAATTATAAGGCATGGGACAGGAAAGAATATACATAATACTGGATTCAAGTGAATACAGACTTAGGATTTTGGGCACTGGTCATTCTACTGCCACTGATAAAAATAGATGCATGATGTAAAATGTTCTAAGGTGTTTCAGCGTATTATTAAGCAAAATCAACCCGCAACATTATCAGTCAAATTTAGCTATTGCTTAATGGTCCATATTCCACAAATTGGCAAATCCACAGATGACAGGTTGACAGAATGGGTTGATAAGAGTAACTGCGTACGATTCACATATTCAGTAGGGTAATACATTTGATTATATCTCAAATCATATCACAGAACATTGGAATAGGACGATTGACTGGAAAAAAAAGTGCAAAAGCTAGTTGTAAGCTAATGCTTTAAGTTAAAGATCAATGTAACTACTTGCATCTTGTAAGTACTTTATACAATTTAAATTAAACAAATAAGGGACCAATAAGATATTTGGGGGTTTTTTTTGGGGGGGGGGGGTCTCAGATCACAAAAAAAGTAAACAAAAGCAAATACACACGAAGGATCAGGGGTCAGTAGCGTTTGGCTTAATCACACATTCAATATACAGTTAGGTTTTTTATAAACAATAAGTACCCAGGTTTGCTTTTCAGTGGCAAATAAAACACCAACCTCATCTCCTCCAGCCTGCATTCATAATATTGAAAATCAATTTTCTTAAACATCAGCAGACGAGGAGGAGGATAATTAGTCAAACCTCTTAAAACAGTTAAATTATTCAAATGTATTTTCCCCATTTCGTTCAGTCAGTAGCAGTGTCTTGTGGTGAGAGTTAGGGTTTCGCCTCAGTCTGTCTCAAAGGTCATCCGTTATCCTCAGTAGTTCCAGGAAGGCACCGACGGCCCCAAAATAACCCTGAAAAAAACAGAGCGGCTTTATCTGTTTAGGTATTCGGCCAGGTTATCATCAGCAACCTTGATATTCCTGCTCAGTGCCCAATTGTAACCTATCCAAATATATGCAGATGATCTGTTGTTTACCCTTTTTATTGTATAATTAGACTAAAACAAGTGTGCTGAACATCCCTCACATAACACAGAACGTGGGCGGCAGGTAGCCTAGCGGTTAGAGTGTTGGGCCAATAACTAAAAGGTTGCTGGATCGAATCACTGAGCTGACAAGGTAAACATCTGTCGTTCTGCCCCTGAACAAGGCAGTTAACCCACTGTTCCTCGGTAGGCCGTCATTGTAAATAATAATTTGCCGAGTTAAATGAAAATAACACATATATATATGTATATTGCAAACGACTTACCTCATGCTCTAAGAAGAGAGCTTTTAATTGTCCTTTGGACCAAAAGTCCATGGCATACGCAAGCAGCTTCGTTGACACAGTATTGATTCTCAGGAAATTCCCAACAAACACCACTCTTTCAATTTTCTGAAAGACAAAATTGAACCATTGGTAAACCAGACATTTTTAGAGCTTGCAAGAATGACCGTTTCATAAAGCAAGACAGAATTAGACATTTCAAAAGTAAGATGTAAAAAAAAAACTATTTGTTTAAAGACCTTAGGCCAGCTGTTTAAAGACCTTAGGCTAGCTCTCTCGGACTAATAGCCATAGAAAAGGGAAGTCAAATTCGTTCCATGGAGGGTTTAGTGTCTGCTGGTTTTAGTTATTTTCTTTTGAATAAGACCTAGGCAACCAGGCTTAACATTTACATTTTTAAATTTTACCTTTATTTAACTAGGCAAGTCAGTTAAGAACAAATTCTTATTTACAATAACGGCCTACCCCGGCCAAACCCAGACAACACTGGGCCAATTGTGCGCCGCCCTATGGGACTCCCAATCATGGCCGGATGTGATACAGCCTGGATTCAAACCAGGGACTGTAGTGGCGCCCCTTGCACTGGGATACAGTGCTTTAGACCACTGCGCCACTCGGGAGCCCTAGGTGAGGGGAGTTCCTTCAGTTCCCAATCAGTGACCTTAATTCATCAGTCAAGAACAAGGGAGGAGCGAAAACCCGCAGACACTCGGCCCTCCATGGAATGAGTTTGACACGTGGCATAGATGGATGTATTGTTGCCATCTAGGGGAGAGAACCTGACATTACAGCAGTGGGAGGAGCTGTCTCACGCTTCAGTGACTCAGCAGCAAGGGAGAAAAAGATTGAGCAACAGCCAAGAATGAACAGCTCAACTCCTGTGAATGACATTGTTGCGTGGCTAACAGAGTAAGTCCGCTCATTCTAAGTAAAGCTCTACCGACAAAAAAAAGCAGCGCACTTTGCAGGCTGGTTTTAAGACTTCTCCCAATTGATACACTGTACACTATATGCATAGATATCTAGAAAGCTGAATCAAATGTACATTTGTGTTCCTCGTGCTCAAAACACTACACTTGATATTTGTGTCAGAAGGCTTTCTGTTGTTGTTCTATGTGCTTTGATAGCCCTGTACAATGCTGCTTGATCTCCATGCCACAAGGCAACACTGTAAAGAAGCTGAAAGCACACAGAGTCCATTCCCATCATCCATCACACTGGCTGCTGAATCCACTTCACTCCTTTACTTTATGGTGAAAGAAAAATCACTTTGAGAAATTTGACCCCGTACGTTACAGTCGCAACCACAGTGTGGTATATTCTCACAGTTTGAATCAGTGTTCATTTTGGCAGCTATTTTAAATTGAGTTTTAGTCTTGAAATACATTTTAGTCTTAGCCGCGTTGTAGTCATTTCATCCTACGTCGGTTTTAGTTATTATCAGTCGGGGGGTAACAGTGGTGTCCTTGAAAAGAGGAGAATATGAAAATGCTGGAAGTATTACTTCACTCCTAATATCCAACAAATATAATTTGTTTTTCCCATAAGGAACAAGCTGCCTCAACTCACATTTGCAGATCACGGCGTGAGAGCAGCAACACAGGCGAGTGAATAACAGCACACATGGGAAAATAGAGCTTCTGTTGTGATCAAAGCAAAAACAGCCTACATGAAAGTACAAGAGAGAGTAAACATCGTTGTTTCTAGTTGAGGTTAGTTACAAGTCAAGTGTCCTGGCTTTTCATCAGTTGAAAAGACTAACGAGTGATTGAAGTGACCACCTGGGAGCTGTGTGGGACAGCTGGGCAGATCAGCTCAGACCGTGCAACTGAAAGATGTTAATCCTGCCAATGAGAGGATTGCATGAGAAAATCTGCATGCATGTATGCTTCGTGTCAAATTAAATGTTAATTCGTTTCATGTGGAATTCTCATCTTGTCACATTTCCGTAGACTAAAATTAAAAGTAATTAGTAATAGTTATCAGGGGTTTTTCAGGGCATCTCGTTTCATTATCGTCACAGTTTTAGTCAGGAAAAATAGATTGTCGACAAGTAGTTTTTGTCAGTTATTGTTGACGAAATTAACACGGGTTAGAATTACTCATTGAAGTAAGACTTCCACTGAAACAGAAGTAAATACATCTACTTTGTACCTCATTCACCGCACACATACGAGCAATAGAACCAATGTTGTTGGTGATGGTGACGAGAGTGGCTCGGGCTAGGTCCTCCTTACTGATGCTGACACGCTTCTCCTTGCTCATCATATGACCAAAACTGCAATGAATTATTCACGGAGTTAGTTTCCATAATACTCCGTTTTCAAAGCATACTGTTACTGGAAGTCTTGAGGTTACAACACGTATCATGTATCAGCTAACTTAGAGCTCACCTAGATGCAACTGCAGACCCCTGGAGGCCGAAGCGTTCATAGTCTCCTCCGTAGATGTCCTTCACCAGTTTGTCCACGTTGCTGCTGTCCCCCTTCGCTGCCATTTCCAGGGCCTCCTCGAAAGTCTCACAGCCAGTCAGCAAGCAGCACAGACCGAGGAAAGTACCACCTCCCAAACTGTGGGGGGGACAGGTAATTAATGTGACCTACTACTCTATGGGTTGTACCACTGTTTAGCTTGCAGGAAACAATCCACTGGGCACAGACATCATTTCAACATCTAGTTTTGGTTTACATTTGATTGAGTTGTCAATTCATGTGAATTCAAGAAAAAATATCACCATGTCATTGGATTTAGGTTATAAATTTGGTTTTAAAAAATATATAAAATTCCCTTACGTTGATTGCTTTGTCTTTCATCACATTACATTTTTTCTTTGTTGAGATTACATGGAAACACCAGTTTTTGCCCAGTGGGAAAGTTGTATTTGACTAAGAAGTTATTAACTAGTTACCGCGGTAACTATTATCTAGACTCAAAACAAGGATACTTTGAATACAGATGAACGCGAGCAATGACAGAACTGTGTTACCAATGACAGATCAAATAAATACAGCTATCATGATGTGGAGTGACACAGGATTACCTCTGTTTGCCTACACTAAAACAGCAACAGATTACATTTATTTACCTGGTGCCTGTGACCCGTTTGTAGTTGTCCTTCGAATAGACTGCCAGGATGCTGACCCCTGAGCCAATGTTTACCAACAACATGGGGAAGGGGTTGTCAAGGCAACATGCTCTCTTGACACAGTTCTCACTCTCGGGATCAGAGGGGTTCTCGAAAAAGTAGCACTTTGGATGGCCATTGAACCCCACTGAGTCCACATAGAGAAGACCATGGATAAGACAGTCCAGTTCATCTAGCTTCTGTAGCTCTAGGTTGGCGATCTGGGAGATGGAAAGCAGAAGATCTATAAGACTATAGGACAGAAAGAAACTGGAGTGGTTTTGATATGCAAAGGTAACTCCTCCAAGAGCATGAACTGTCTATAACACACCTCAACCAGGCAAGCCTAAACCATCAACACCTACTCCCATCTAATCACATTAGAAACCATGTTGCCTGTAATGATCACGCCACAATATAGTTGACTGACTAATGACATGTAATAACATGCAATAAGACATGAATTCACATCGCCTGTCACTTTCAGTCATTCTCCCTGGCCGACAACACCCAATCGTTCTAGCAACCACCACGCACCGTCCTAAAGTCGTCCTCAAACTTGTACGCCCCTCCGCCGGTGGCACAGAGTGTGGTGTGCAGGCTGGAGAAGTTCTTGTCTCTGCCCATCTGGATGAAGCCCAGCATGTCTTGGGTGGGGAAGCGGATGAAGTGCAGGTTGCCCTTCCGGCCGCACATGGTCAGGTTTTTCAGCTCTAGGTGGACATCGCGGATGCCTGTGTCGCCGTAGGCCACATTGGAGGTCAGGTAGTGGCGGATGCTCTTCAGGCTCTCCACCTCCTCCTGCTCCTCCTCCGCTGTGATGTCCTTAGGCTCAAAGTAAACCAGCTTCACCAGGGTGCCGCCGATGTCCATCCCAAACCAGGGGAAGGCTGGAACAGAAAACAAAAGGTGTTTTGAGAGATTAGTTGGTAGATTCAGGAAAAGCTTGGTCACCATTGCCTGTAGAAAAGCGCTGTTTAGCTCTTGTGGAATTGTGCAAAATCCTCTATGGAGAAATGCATACTCTCAAAACAGAGGGCTCTAGTATTCTGTCTATGTCACAACTAAGCTATTGCTCCATATAAGTCTACCAATGAACTGTGCAAACTGAAACTTACTCAAACCTGTTGCATTTTCTAACTTGATTTCACTGAAGATGAAAGCATCATGGCATATTATGCACACATCATGTCTTCATATTAGTAGATCATTGTGACATGTTTCTCTCTTTTTTTGGAGATAGGAAGGAAGGGAGAGGAAGAGGTTCGTCTTAAATTCACAGCAGTGTGTTTGCTCTGCAACAAAAGATGAGGGCTTTGTTGCCATGGAAACCCCGGCATGGAGAGAAGATTGCCTGGATATCCTGCCTAACTCTCAATTAACTCTTGAGTGTACAGTACAATGAATATGTAGTCAATACATGGGCAGGCAAACTGGTTCAATAGCACTTCATTTGGAAGAGGGGTGTATAGTCCCTTATTGCTCATTCCACAAACCAGCCTGGTTACATTCAACTATGTGTGAAGCTACAGAAAAGCAGTAACCAAAAGACATGCTTGAGGTGCTTAAAATAGTCAAATTTGAGATGTAATTGTTGATTTGGTTCTGGCTTGTAATGATACCCAGATTACAACACCATTACACCTCTGATATATGGTCGATCCAATATATCAAAGGTGTACTGGTGATGTAATTTGGGTTGGACAATCAATTTCTAGAAGAGGAACGTGACATAAAATGAATATATTGATCTCAGCAAATGTGTGAGTGTCTACTCTGGAATCTTCACTGACTGGAATCACGTGCTTTCAATATCTTCAGTCAGTTGTGCTACAGACAGATCCTGCATTGCAATGGTTTCACTGTAAATTGACAGAGGACTGAATGCTTGAATTTCTGCCACTCATTCTCAAGTAATGGCTGAGCTATATTGCTTTTACTATAATTTCACAGTGGTCACATGCATGTGCAACAAAGGACCAAAGCTCAAGTCAATGGAAATGATTTCACGGCATACATTTTCATAGTTGAGTCTGATTGGCAAAGCCTAGCTCTATTTGGGCTCCCGAATGGCTCAGTGGTCTAAGGCACTGCATCTCATTGCTTGAGGCCTCACTACAGACACCCTGGTTTGAATCCAGGCTGTATCCCAACCGGCCGTGATTGGGAGTCCCATAGGGTGGAGCACAATTGGCCCAATGTCGGGTTTGGCCGGGGTAGGCCGTCATTGTAAATAAGAATTTCTTTTTAACTGATTTAACTGATTCTGCCGAGGTAGCAGATGTAAATAAAAAAATAAATGAAAGTAAGCAAATAAGTATATTTCATCCATTTAAAATAGAGTAAAAACTCGTACCTGTTTTTTTTAAACAACAAACTTAATTGTGATCCTCTGGTCAAGTTGCTTATGGTCAAATACACTTCATACCAAGACTGAAAAGTAGTATCACTCAGTCCTAATGAATTGTGGCATGATGTCATCACAGCAATAAGGCAGACTACATTTTCCTGACATAGTGACACATTTGTTTTACAGTGTTATATTGGAGACAAAGAAAGATCTGTGCTATTCATGGTGCTGGCTGCTCTGTCAGTTTCTTCAGCCAACTTCCTTAGGCAAGTACTGGCGGCTGATTGGTCGACATTATGTGGCTCTCATATCAGCAGCGATTTCAGCACACCTCCTGACTTTGGAACGACCAATGAAAAAAGGCTCGACGGACAACATCAAAGATCTCACAATAACAAAGGGGACGAGAGAAAGCGAGGCTACAGCTCTATTACCAGGAGGGTTACATTCGTGTAAAATACAAATTATTATTGCATAGTATGATTAAAACATGTAGAAATAATACAGAATATGGTGCTTGATTCTTATTGATTGCTAAATTCTGCATTTCTCATAGACATAAATAGCTTATGGAATGTACTTTGAGGATAAAGGAAAACAAAACATTTCTCCACATAGGAGTACAGGCCCATTATTCATTACTGAAGCAGTATCAATAGGAGAATTGGGCGGATAGGCGTCCTTATTTACATTCTTGGAAAAGCCTCGCAACGCGATAAAGCGATATTCTATCCTGCAGCATAATGTCTTAACTGGTTCATTGTGTCATCCAAATAGACTAGATATGGCACCATAGGAAATCTAGGCGACTGTCACTTTGGACACCCAGAGCTATGTGCAATCAATACTTAGGCCGAACCCCCCTCCCTTTCATTCCTGAGAGGATGCTTTGAAATTGTGTAGGGCAGAATTTGACCGAATGTGTAGTTTCAATGTCGTATAATTTTCATTTTAGACAGCCGAGATGATTGACATCATCGATGCTGAAACAGTGTGGAAACGATTCATATTGTGTCCTACTTACGCGGTCGGTTCTTTTTGCCAGAATCCATTCTTCTCCTGAGTCTGCACCGCTTTGGAGGCGACCCATTATTATGGGCATCCTCCTGAAGATGGTGGACATTTTCAATTCCATTATGGCTACAACCACCACCACCACTACTACTACTACTACACCCGCCACTACCACTGCTACTGGTTCCGTTTGAACCTAAAACATTGCAGCTCCCGTTGTCAGTTTGTGTAGGCTTGAATCCATTTGTCAAACCATTCTCTTGGCAAGCGCCTGTTCTTTTCTGATCCGATGCTTTGCCATTATCCATTTTTTTTTTGCGCAGGGAAACACTAGCGGGCAGTCTCCGAAAGGCGAAATCTGTCCGCTTTCCTCGGCGATGTTTCTTCAAAAGAATGTCAGGCTAGTTGATAAAGATCTATTACGACGATAAAAAAATAATGATGTTTGGTCGATGTGGATAATGGGACAACAACTGCTAGAACGTTTGACTAAGGTCACTGTCTTTATACAATCTATGGGTCATTGTCGGTCATCTTGCTTCATCATGCTCCTCTTGCGGCAGCTTCAGAATTAAAACAGCCAGCAGCCTACGTCATTGTATACAGGCTGTTTCTTACAACCCCCAATTTCCCCTGTGGGTATTATTATTACATTGCTTTATCATGCCCCTCTTGCCGCAGCTTTCCGAGTAAAGATAGCCGGCAGCCTATGTCATTGTACAGGCTGTTTCATCAGCCTAGTCTCGGAGCATTTTGTATTATTCTGTACGTAAATTCTGTGCGTAGATACTACTTTTCGTATGATATATTACATTTGGTATAGTAACATCATTTTACAGTCGATCGGTGGCTATATAACACCAACGTGTATTAGCAACCCAGAGGTTGAGAGTTCAAATGTCATCATGGGCAACTTTAGCTTTTTAGCTAATTAGCAACTTTTCAACTATTACTACTTTTGAGTTATTCTGCAAACTACTTTGCATGTCAACTAAACCTTCCCCGAACCCTCACCTTAACCCTTTTAGCTAAACTTACCCTTTAACCAACTTCTAACCTTAACCCGGACCCCTAGCTTTTCTAACGTTAGCCACCTCGCTTGTTTTTGTAACATGTGTAACAGTATAATTTTAAACCGTCCCCTCGCCCATACCAGGGCGTGAACCAGGGACCTTCTGCACACATCAACAACAGTCACCCTTGAAGCGTCGTTACCCATCGCTCCACAAAAGCCGCGGCCCTTGCAGAGCAAGGGGAACCACTACTTCAAGGTCTCAGAGCAAGTGACGTCACCGATTGAAACGCTATTTAGCGCGTACCGCTATCTAAGCTAGCCGCTTCACATCCGTTACACATGCAATGTTACAAAAATGTTAAATATCATACGTTTTGCAAATTTGTAATCCGTTGTAGGTTTCACAAATATGTACGTTTCGCAAATTCATAACATATAAAACTAATTGTAATTTGTAACATATCATTGATGGACATCCACAAATTAGCACATATCATGCAAAACATAACATATCATACTAAATTGTGTCTCAGATTTTTGTACAGAATAATACGAAATCCTCTGAGACCAGGTTGGTTTATTACATTTCTAAACGACTCTTATTGCTGTCTCCCTTGCCCAAATCAGTTACTGTTATATTGTTACACATGGTCTCTGACATTGCTCATTCTGATCTTTCTTAATTACAACTTTTTTTGTGGTTGGGGGGGGGGGGATTATGTGTGTGTTGTTTTTTTTTTAATTATTACTAGGTATTAGGCCTACTGCCCTGTTGGAGCTAGAAACGCAAGCATTTCCCTGCATCTGCGATAACATCTGCAAATCTGTGTACCCAGCCAATAAAATTTGATTTGATGAACTGACTAGGCTAAATTAACAGTGTATTACTGTGTAATTATTCTTGTAGTGCAGCCTATCAAGAATTGGGCTAATTATGCTACATTGTTATACTCTAGGTCTACTTAAGAACAATGTACAAAGCCTCATTACAATTATTGGCTGTGTTGTATCCTACCTACAAGGCCTAATAAGAACCGAGTACTGCTAGAACAAAAGGTGTGTCCAGTATATTTTGCAAAAACGTAAATAGAAAAAATAGCTATCCTACATTTGATTAGGACAACATTTATAGATTTAGCCTACCCAAATTTCCCCTTGCCATTAAAATAGATTCCCCTAAAACAGGCTATAATATGCCCTATATAAATCTATGTGGGAAAATAATGATATTGTTACGTATACCTAGAATAAAGCCACAGGATGGCGCCAAATGATGTGTTTCAAAGTGTATCAATCGCGCCCCCCCCCCCCTCACACACACACACACACTTGGTTTATGTGTTGCTCCGTAAAAAAATAAATAAATAAAGCATGAAATTCTGTGATAGGCCTATGAATATACTTTATTTTGACTGAACAATGTCCAACCAGACTAGGCTACATCTACGCGGGTTCTTCTGACGTCATCCCGGTATATTCCCTTTCGCCAATAAAACATTTTCTCAGTGAGTTCTTTGCTGCGGTAGCCACTCGCGTGGTGGTGACCAATGAATCGCATTACATTTAACAATGTATTACAAACCAAGCTTGTTAACGGGAATCTGTTTATCCTATTAATCTACTCTATCCCATTAACCTGCTGATTTGGCGCTGGTGGATGGATAACTGGCTTACCGGGTCTGGTAATTTGGAAGTTGTGGAAAAGACAAAGGTATCAATTTATTTGGGAGGAAATTATAATTGTGATTTGATGGATACCCAATGCATTATTAATAACGGATTAATAGGCATTAAAATAATGGTTCCAATGAAATAGTATTAATCTTATGAGATCATATTTGACCAAAGACCTGATGAAGGAATTTGACAGGACCAGCATGACTACAGCGGGGATGGATCTGCGTTTGCTGAGAGCGCCCCAAACAACCATCGCAATTTTGCCAACTCTGAGTTTCAAAGAAAATGACACCAGCTGCGGGGAGCAGATTCTTAGCCACGGGAATGTGGAGAAGGTGCTTATCGGAGGGGTTCTCACTGTGCTCACTTTGTTCACTATTTGCGGGAACTTACTTGTGGTGATATCCGTGTGCTTTGTGAAGAAGCTGAAACAGCCCTCCAATTATCTAATTGTCTCTCTGGCGGTGGCAGACCTGTCCATAGCGGTGGCGGTGATGCCCTTTGTCAGCATCACGGACCTCATCGGGGGGCAGTGGATCTTCGGACAGGTGTTCTGCAACGTTTTCATTGCCATGGACGTGATGTGTTGCACTGCTTCGATCATGACCCTGTGTGTAATAAGCATAGACAGGTGAGTCAAGATGCCTTCATTAATGATAAACCAACAAATCTTTCATTATTGCAAATGTTCTTGTTTTTTTCCCCAAAAACCATTATCTATGCAGGTTAGTCTAATTTATACAAAATATGTCAACAGCAATTAACACCAAAGTACTTGCTTACATTTTTTATTCTACCATTGATGAATACTTAAGAATGGATTTTCATATGTATACCCAACTCTATACCATGGATGGCCAACCCTTCTCGAGAGTCACTGGGGTGTGCAGGGTTTTACTCTAAGCCTGCTTGAACACACCTGCTTCTAATGAGCTGCTCATCAGGATCTTGATTAGCAGAATCAGGTGTGTTAAAGCAGGGCTGTAGCGAAAGCCTGCACACAGCAGCTCTCCAGGAAGACAGTTGGACACCTCATGATCTATACTATCCTGTGTGTGCTATATTTCAATCACATTACTTTCATCAGAGACTTCACAATATTTTTAACTAATCTATTTGCTGTCACAGGTACCTAGGCATAACTAAACCCTTGACCTACCCTGTGCGACAGAGTGGGAGATGCATGGCGAAAGTAGTTCTGTCTGTGTGGCTGCTGTCTGCTTCCATCACCCTGCCCCCGTTGTTCGGCTGGGCCCAGAACGTTAACGATGACAAGGTGTGTCTGATCACCCAAGACGTGGGCTACACCATCTACTCCACCGCCGTTGCATTCTACATCCCCATGTCGGTGATGTTGATGATGTACTACCGCATCTACCGAGCAGCCAAGGTGAGTGCCGCCAAGCACACCATCCAAGGCTTCCCCAAGGCGGAGGACGAGCGTAACAGTGTTGACTGCGTGGCCGCGGCCTTTAAGCTCCAGAAGGAGGTGGAGGAGTGCGCCAGTTTCTCTCGTCTGCTTAAGAACGACAGGAAAAACATCTCCATCTTCAAGCGGGAGCAGAAGGCGGCCGCTACGTTGGGGATCGTTGTGGGGGCCTTCTCTGTCTGCTGGCTGCCCTTCTTCCTGATGTCCACGGCCAGGCCCTTCATCTGTGGGGTAGAATGTAGCTGCGTTCCCCTCTGGGTGGAAAGGTTTCTCCTCTGGCTGGGCTACGCCAACTCCCTCATCAACCCATTCATCTATGCCTTCTTCAACAGGGACCTGAGGACCACCTACCGTAACATCTTGCTCTGCAGGTACAGGAACATTAACCGCAAACTCTCCGCCGCCTGCATGCACGAGGCCATCAAACTGGCTGAGAGACAGGATCTGGAGATCTAGAACAGAACAGTCTAGAACAGTTTCTTAAACTTCTCTAACACTTTGCTACACAAGGACTGGCAAACTATGGTTTAGATCGGGGTGTCAAACATTAGACTGCGGCCTGTGGGTGGTTTGAGTAATAAATAAAAAACTCAATGTAGTGATAATGGACTTACATTTTTACAGTCTCTTCACTCTGTCCATCTTGTTAACAATCAAAGCGAAAGCCTAACAGTCAGGGAGCATCAAAATTACAAAAATGAGGTGCAAAATGAGTTTGACACCCCTGGTTTAAATGAAAATTTGGGCTTGACATATGACTAATTTGGAGCAGACAACCATCTGTGGTCCACAGGTCCACAGACCAGGGGTTGAAAAACACTACTCTAGACTGAGGAATCCTATTCAGTTCATGAGTAGAGAAGGCTACATACATGTGTATAGAATAACTGACATTATTGTTCATACCTGGCACACACAAGAACATTAGATCCACATCTTGTCAGGTTATACACAGTACATTTTGCAGTGTTCATTTCACTTAAAGAGTTCATTTTAACACTACCTCAGATAACATATAGTCCCACTCTACAGAGTGTAAAAAGTATTCTGATTGTAGTGTTACATTTTGAGTGTTAATGTAACAATTCATATTATAAAATATTAACATTGCATTTCACGTGCCACTGTTACAGTAAGTGATTTTGGGTGTTGTTTTAACACTATTTGGTGTAAAAGCCTAATTTTCATATTTCCCATGGTGCCTTTTCTTTTCAATTGAATTGTATTGTTACCACCCATGACTATATTTGTTAGTGACAAAGACATGGTTGTTGAATTCTTTCTTTTTAAAGACCTGTTATAAGAAAACATGTAACTTTATGACAATAGATTACATATATCATAAGGCTTTAATTTGCTAACAAATCCTAACTCGCTAACAATTGGTTTACAAATTACAGGCCACATCAGGCCTGCAAGTCCCATTATGCTGACTGGCAAAGGGATGTATAATTCCTTTTTTAAATCCAGCCAGTTAGGATATCCAACAGTTGGAATTTCTATTTACCCTCAACCTGCATTTAGAATGACTACCAGGGCTAGCAACCTGGTCTCAGAACATTTCGTATTATTCTGTATGTAAATCTGCGACACGCCGTTTAGTATGATATGTTACATTTGATATGGTTACATAAGACAGATGGTTAGTTAATGCAAAAAAAAGGACGGTAGTTGGTCGGGGTGGTTAGGTGGGCGTATAACATGGGATGAGTGGGCGTAAAACATGAATATCAGGAAACCTAAACAACTTTGCAACAACTTAGCATGTTTGCCCTAACACTAACTTTAACCCTTTAACCTAACTCTTAAACCTTAACCCTAACCCCTAGCCTAGTTAACGTCAGCAAGCTAGCTAACGTTAGCCATCTAGCTAGAATTCATATCATACATTTTTCAAATTTGTAACATCTGAGAAATTTTTCAAATTCGCAACATATAATACGAATTGTAATTTGTAACACATAATATGAACTGGGTGATGGACATCCACAAATGAATACATAACATATGGAACGCAACCTATCATACTAAATGTGTGCCTCAGATACAGAATATTACAAAAGAGTTCAATCAAATCAAATTTCATTGGTCACCTACACATGTTTAGCAAATGTTATTGGGGGTGTAGCAAAATGCTTGTGTTTGGTCTTAGACCAAGTTGGGGTTAGGAGCTATAAAAAAATAAACTATAAAAAGGAGACTACCTAAACCATGTAGACCGGAACAACCATTTCTCTAATGGGTGCAATAAATCAAACTAATTGATTGGATTAGTTTAGAAACATGTATGTTATTTATATTGTATAGCATAAGATTAATCAATCAATCAATGTACATGCAAAAACACAGATATTAAAACAATCCAACAAAAAAAAGTCCTGCATAGCATGCTGGGAAATATGATAATGATGGTTGTGGTTTTGATTGTACTGTTTTACTCTCCACAGTGTAAAACAATAACTCTGGTTATTAACACCAAGACTGAGGTTCTTTTACACCAATGAGTGTTAATTTCACTCTAACAGAGAGAATTTAAAGGTGCATTATGCAGAAATTGTTCCACCTTTTCCTGGTTGCTAAAAATATTGTGTTTGAAGCTGGTGTACAAAACCGAACGTGAAAAACAAAAAACAAATCTTAAAAATGGGAAGCATGAAAATATTTGGTCATGTCGCCCAACAAGTTACATGTTCCAGCTTTAACTCCTGAAACTATTGTGTGCAGTAGCTTGGAAAATAAATAAATATGACTCTGGATGACAACATAATGATGTTTGTTTCCAACATTAGGGCTGTTTTCCTAAAACAGTTAAATAAGGTTTGTGTTTTGTTTCCTTGCCAAGATACTAACGAGTATTGTGATACTAGTATCGTCCCGGCCCTAACTGAAATGCAAATAACATTTGTAGATAACATAGCACACTATTGTATTTGATGATTGGGCAAATAATAGTCTACGATTGTGACAAGACAAAATGATGCTGTCATGTTATTTTGTTTTAATATATCTCTGTGTATTTGGTACTTGAAATTGAAATCATTCTCAGTGCATAAAGTTTGTGTGAGTAATGTACTTGGTTAAAAAAAGAAAAAATGTCAGAGTTTAACAGCATCCGACACAGATGGTGAGTCATGCTTCCAGTTGTGTATTGAGTAACAAGTAAATTGTTCATTTTATTGTGTGTTCAAGGAACAACCTTCAAAACCATGTGAAATTGTAATTATTATGTATAGAATGTTGACCAATATCAGAAAGTCATGCAAGACAATCATGTTAGTACCCTACTTATATCTGAATAGTATGACAGTTGTTGATATGGACGTTTGGTTAAATTGACCGTGTACGTTTGTTTATTTGTTAATTTATATTAGCTTTTTTCGACTTGTGTGATAACAAGAAGGAACACGTTGCACACTGTACTGATGTGTTGATTAACATTTTTGGTAGCCTTTTTTTTGTTGCCTGATAGTTTTGCATTTGAAATGGTTTATATTTTACATCAATACACTAGGTCAATACATCATGTTATAATTCTACATTTTGGTCATTTGACAGTGACGTGCTTGCTTCATGCCAAAGCCTAGTTAAACAAAGTATCTAAATGTTGAAGAACCAAAAGGAACACAATGTACTAGAAGAGACCAGAGGATCATAGATCTCTCCTCCCACAGGTGATCAGCATGTTCCTCTTGTCCCTCCACACAACCATCTGATAGGAGTGCTGATCACAAGCTTTAATGTGGAAACGTGATGGGCAGAGCTGTACTCACCAGAGGAGATTAGTATAATTATTAGAACCAAGGCATTAATTGCCTTGCTGGGAGAAAGGCGGGGAAGGGCACAGACTAGAGTCAGACTAAGCAGGTGCCTCTCATTCCATTCGTCAGGCACAACAACAGATGGCAGCCATTAAATCAACAAGCGGTGGTCATGCTGACTGTAACAGTAAGACATGGGCACTTTCCCTCAAAACAGCCTCAATTTGTCGGGGAATGGACTACAGTACAAGGTGTTGAAAGCATTCCACAGGGATGCTGGCCCATGTTGACTCCAATGCTTCCCACAGTTATGTCAAGTTGGCTGGATGTCCTTTGGGTAGTGGATCATTCTTGATACACACGGGAAACTGTTGAGCATGAAAAACCCAGCAGCGTTGCAGTTCTTGACACACTCAACCCGGTGCGCTTGGCACCTACTAAATACCATACCCCGTTAAAAGCCACTTAAACATTTTGTATTGCCCTTTCACCCTCTGAATGACGCAGACACACAATCCATGTCTCAATTTTCTCAAGGTTAAAAAAAAATCCTTCTTTAACCTGTCTCCTCCCCTTCATCTACACTGAATGAAGTGGGTGATATCCATAAATGATCATAGCTTTCACCTGGTGAGGTATCTTTGTTTTTGACCACTGGATGTATAATGAGTCTCAGATTGAGGGGGAATGAATTCAGGGGACTCAGCTGCCGCCTGGATCGCTGCTTCCAAAGCAATTGGCTTGGCTGGTTCTTTAAAGTGATATTTGTTTTGAGGTGTGAATCATAGACTAGTGAGGGACAGCTTAATTTACAGAATTTTTATTATCCTGTGGCGCACCCTATAGATCACCAATAATAAATAGCAAATCTGCTGAATGGGAGAATTTTAGATACCTCCATTCTCCTGTGCTAGGTTGTGAACAGAGCTACCATTGACGCACATATGACCTTAAAACAACAATTGCATCTTGATGAGACAGTGGAACCGAAAGACAATATTACCGCAACTTGAAAACCGCATGGGAGAACTATTCAGACCATTTACCTTTCCTAAGGAAAGACAGAGAGGAACACACAGGGAGATTACATGAGGACAAACAATAATACAGCAATAGAGGTTGAATGATAATCAAATCAGATTTGATTTGATTTGATGCTCGAGTTGGAGCCACGACAATGAATCTGTCTCTGACAATAAGCAAGCTTTGTACTCTCGCCGGCTTTTATTGCTAAAGCAGACATCAGGGACTGTGCCCTCTGAGTAAATGAAATGTGTCTTTGGCTACAGTGACAGTAGCATCGCTGAGACAGTGAGGATATTGGAACCAAGGTGTGAAAAAAATGACCTTGAGTTTATTGTTCATATTGTTCCTAGATGCACTTGCACCATAAATCTCTTTGAATTATCCTAGAAAATTGATTGATTCATCCTCTTAAATGACCCAATGATGTTTCCTTGTGCCTCTTGAGGGGTAATGCTCAGTGATCGTTGTTAGGAGTGCTGGATGGACATTGCATTCTTGAGAAATTGCCCTGCCTGGCAGGTCCTTTTTTAAACTTCTGTTAATAATTCTCAATCATTAACACTTTTAAAGAGCCCAAAATGTTGAATTCTGGCTGGTCCACAGTCCATATTCTGAATTCCAGCACAGATATGCACATTCAAGGTATAACTGCAGTATGACAAATGGCATTCCATGAAATAGCTTGCCACATTAAATCCTCTCTGTGGGGAAAAAATAACAAGATATTGCTTGTTACTATTAACCAGGTTTCCATCCAATTTTTTAATGCGAGTAAAGTACATGTCGGGTGAAAAGTAATGACAGGCCTGATGAAAATTTGGCGGTAAAATTTCAAAAAGTCGACAAAACAAAATACGCCAGACAGGGTGGGATCTTTTGGTGTCTGTAAATAAATTATGTGAGAAATGTCGGTGGAAACGCTTTTATGCTCAAATATTTATGTAATAATCATATCAAAGTAAACTTGGAGTCATGTGATGACATGTGTTGTTGTCCCATTACGACTCGTCGGGTAAGCGTTCAGTTTATTTGGCGACAAATGCAATTCTGTACACCGCCTGGCATGGCAACTGCTCGGCAGAGGGTAGAGAGTATGAGGGTAGAACGTATGGCCCAATACATCACTGGGGTCAAGCTTCCTGCCACCCAGGACCTACAGTACCAGTCATAAGTTTGGACCTACAGTACCAGTCATAAGTTTGGACACACTGTTACATGGAATGATGCTGGAGAGACGAAGCAGGCAGGGGGAGTAAAACATTTAATAAATAACGGACATGGAATGAGACAGGAACAGCATCAGCAAACAGGTAAAACAAACAAAAGACAATCAATGCAGCAGCAGGTACAGAGCTGGGGAACTGACAAATATAGGGGAGGTAATAAACAGATGATGAGTGAGTCCAGGTGAGTCCAATATCGCTGATGCGCGTGACGAGGGGATGCAGGTGTGCGTAATAGATGATAGGAGTGAGTGATGCAGGGCAGCCTGGCACCCTCAAGCGCCAGGGGGTGGGGGAGAGCGGAAGCAGAGAGCAGGAGCAGAGGTGACACACACCTACTCATTGAAGGGTTTTTCTTTATTTTTAATATTTTCAACATTGTAGAATAATAATGAAGATATCAAAATGATGAAATAACACATATGGAATCATGTAGTAACAAAAAAAGTGTTTAGCAAATATTTTATATTTGAGATTCTTCAACGTAGCCAACCTTTGCTAATGAAAGCTTTGCAGACTCTTGGCATGCTCACAACCAGCTTTACCTTCTAAAGAAATCACTGACAGTGTCACCAGCAAAGCACCCCCCACACCATCACACCTCCTCCTCTATGCTTCACGGTGGGAACCACACATGCGGAGATCATCCGTTCACCTACTCTGCTTCTCACAAAGACAAGGCGGTTGGAACCAAAAATCTCAAATTTGGACTTATCGGACCAAAGGACAGATTTCCACTGGTCGAATGTCCATTGCTCGTGTTTGTTGGCCCAAGCAAGTCTCTTCTTATTGGTGTCCTTTAGTAGTGGTTTCTTTGCAGAAATTAGAACAGAGTCCTCTGAACAGTTGATTTTGAGAAGTGTCTGATACTTGAACTTTGTGAAACATTTATTTGGGCTGCAATTTCCGAGGCTGGTAACTCTAATGAACTTATCCTCTGCAGCAGAGGTAACTCTGGCTCTTCCTTTCCTGATGCGTTCTTCTTGAGAGCCAGTTTCATAATTTTTGCGACTGCACTTGAAGAAACTTTGAAAGTTCTTGATATTTTCCAGATTGATTGACCTTCATGTCTTAAAGTAATGATGGACTGTCATTTCTCTTTGCTTATTTGAGCTGTTCTTGCCGTAATATGGACTTGGTCTTTTACCAAATATGGCTATCATCTGTATACCTCCCTACGTTGTCACAACACAACTGATTGGCTAAAATGCATTAAGAAGGAAATCAATTCCACAAATTAACAGGGCACACCTAATAATTTAAATTAATTCCAGGTGACTACCTCATGAAGCTGGTTGAGACAATGCCAAGAGTGTGCAAAGCTGTCATGGCAAAGGTTGGCTACTTAGAAAAATCTCAAATCTCAAATATATTTTTATTTGTTTAGCACTTTCTTGCTTACTACATGATTCCATATGTGTTATTTCATAGTTTTGATGTCTTCACTATTATTCTACAATGTAGAAAATAGTAAAAATGAAGAAAAATCCTTGAATGAGTAGGTGTGTCCAAACTTTTGACTGGTACTGTATATACTAGGAGGTGTCAGAGGAAGGCCCAAAAAAATTGTCAAAGAGTCCAGTCACCCAAGTCATAGACTGTTCTCTCTGTTACCGCACGGCAAGCAGTACCGGAGCGTCAAGTCTAGGTCCAAAAGGCTCCTTAAACCTCTTGGAACTCCCCATCCCGGATCCGGGATCGTGACTAAAGCCTCAGGCTCATTAGCATAACGCAACGTTAACGATTTCTGAAAATCGCAAATAAAATGAAAATAATGCGTCTGCTCTCAAGCTTAGCCTTTTCTTAACAACACTGTAATCTCAGATTTTCAAAATATGCTTTTGAACCATAGAAATTGACTAATTTGTGTAAGAGTATGCAAAGCTAGCATAGCATTTTGAGTAGCATTTAGCACGCAACATTTTCACAAAAACCAGATAACCAAATAAATAAAATCATTTACCTTTGAAGAGCTTCTGATGTTTTCAATGAGGAGACTCTCAGTTACATACCAAATGCGCAGTTTTTCCTGAAAGCGTCTGTGTGTAGGAGAAATCGTTCCGTTTTCTACATTGCATCTGGCTACCGAAACGAACCGAAAATTCAGTCACCTACAACGTAAAACTTTTTCCGAATGAACTACATAATATCGACCGAAACATGGCAAACGTTGTTTGCCTGTGCCATTAAACCCCTACAACTCATCCAGAACGCCGCAGCCCGTCTGGTGTTCAACCTTCCCAAGTTCTCTCACGTCACCCCGCTCCTCCGCTCTCTCCACTGGCTTCCAGTTGAAGCTCGCATCCGCTACAAGACCATGGTGCTTGCCTACGGAGCTGTGAGGGGAACGGCACCGCAGTACCTCCAGGCTCTGATCAGGCCCTACACCCAAGCAAGGGCACTGCGTTCATCCACCTCTGGCCTGCTCGCCTCCCTACCATTGAGGAAGTACAGTTCCCGCTCAGCCCAGTCAAAACTGTTCGCTGCTCTGGCCCCCAATGGTGGAACAAACTCCCTCACGACGCCAGGACAGCGGAGTCAATCACCACCTTCCGGAGACACCTGAAACCCCACCTCTTCAAGGAATACCTAGGATAGGATAAGTAATCCTTCTCACCCCCCCCTTAATGACTTAGATGCACTATTGTAAAGTGGCTGTTCCACTGGATGTCAGAAGGTGAATTCACCAATTTGTAAGTCGCTCTGGATAAGAGCGTCTGCTAAATGACTTAAATGTAAATGTAAATGTAAATGTAATCAATCCTCAAGGTGTTTTTTCACATATCTCTTCATTGATATATCGTTCGTGGAAGCTTGCTTTCCTCTCTGAATCGCATGGAAAAATACTGGCAGCTGACTTTTGCGCACCAATTTCGGCGCAGGACACCGGGCGGACACCTGGTAAATGTGGTCTCTTATGGTCAATCTTCCAATGATCTGCCTACAAATACGTCACAATGCTGCAGACACCTTGGGGAAATGACAGAAAGGGTTGACTCACTCCTCTTGCATTCACAGCCATATAAGGAGACAATGGAAAACAGAGCCTCAAAAATCCTGCTCATTTCCTGGATGCCGTCTCATTTTGGTTTTGCCTGAAGCTCACGTTCTAGGGCACGCACAGAAAATATCTTGGTAGTTCTGGACACGTCAGAGTGTTTTCTTTCGAAAGCTACCAATTATATGCATAGTCGAGCATCTTTTTGTGACAAAATATTGCGCTTAAAACGGGCACGTTTTTTTATCCAATAATGAAATAGCGCCCCCATAGATGTAAGAGGTTAACAGCTTCAACCACCAAGCCATAAGACTGCGGAACAATTAATCAAATGGCCACCCAGACTTACATGGACCCCCATTCCCTTTTTTTTACACTGCTGCTACTCGCTGTTTATTATCTGTGCATCGTCACTTTACCCCTACATGCATGTGCAAATTACCTTGACTAACCTGTACCCCCACACATTGACTCTGTACCGGTACCTCCTGTAGATAGCCTCATTATTGTTATCTAATCTTATTATGTTACTTTTTAATTAGATTTTTTTACCTTAGTTTATTTTGCAAATATTTTTCTTAACTCGAATTCTTAAACTGCATTGTTGGTTAAGGGCTTGTAAGTAAGCATTTCACAGTAAGGTCGACACTTGCTGCATTTGGCGCATTTGACAAATAAAATTTGATTTGAAGTTATGATGAACTTCACAGAGTGGTGGTGAAAGTGCAGGGTGATGATCCTGATGCTCCTTTCCAATAAATATGGAGGGTCTTATTCTGCTGACATGATCATCGATGATTGGCTGCTGTTTGACAACTAAAAATATTCTTTCTCTTTTGTTCACAATAATCTCATATAGTCTATACCTGCACTGTATCTGTGAGCTGTTGGCTAGAGCGCATGTGCCAATACAAGAGTGGGCATACTCGCTATATAACCATTTTGGGTGGGAGAAAACCATCTTTTGAGTTGAAAATGCGATGAAAACCCATTTAACTTGTGTTTTTTTTGGTACATGGAAATTTAACCGCAAATTTGTTTTTTTTTATGTTCACTACGTCATCATGCACAGCCTTTTATCCACAAGTCAATTTGATGGAAACACATCTCTGGTAGGAAAATGAGCATACCGTTTTTAGATTAAGTTTTGAATATTCGCATCCTTGCTGGAATATCCTTTTTAATTTACCGTTCCACTTTATAGGGCAGAGATGGAATGTCCACGGGGCAGGCAGTATCACAAAATCCTCTTCTAGGGTAGACTTTTATGCTCTAATTTCTCAGTCTAATAAACATCCTAATAAATCAGACCTTATTATTATTAGACCTTTTTAAAAAAAGAAGTAGAGGGGGAAGTTGGAGCTTAATTGTAAAAATCCTGCAGACACGTGGTGCATGGTGCTCCCGTGGGCCATGTCTTGAAGCAGTGTCTACTCCCCTCCACCCATGGTGAGGTAAACATGGGCAAGGCCGTGGTGCTCAGAGACAAAGGAGTCTCAGGTCCTATAAATCATACAGTCCAGTGGAATATTCCCCCATGCATTTAGAGAAGCAGACTTGTGTATTAATAGACCACCACTAGTGGAGTTCTGACACAAATTGGACATGAAGCTCGCTGAAGATTCTCATTAGGTGGAGAATGAAGAAGGTGACACTGGGTGTTGGGATCGTCAGATAGAGGGTGTACATGCAATCCGTCATCGGCGTCATTACCATTGGATGAGTGTGGGTGGGACAGGCTGGTAGCAGCAGCTTCTGTGAACTGTGGACAACATGTAGGGCTTTTGCATTGACATTGAGATATTAAATTGACCATTACTCAAATGGATCAGAAATCTCTGTAAATGATATAACATGGCTGAAACCTCCCAGGCCTCCCTGTGTCTGTCCATCTGTCCAGTGTCTCACTGCCACCCAGACCTCTGTCCTCTGCCCTGCGGACTCTGGGGGACATTGAGAGGAAGTGTGGGATTAATTCCAAACGACAAAAGTCAGGGATAAACAGCTGACAGCAAAACTCTGAAGGTAATGCACTCAGAAAACCCGTAATTCATCCGTATTGAATTCATCACACCTGGAGATGAGATTGAATTAAATATATACACTTCCATCACTTTTTTTCTTGTAGGTGCAAACAGGATTCATTGGATGACTTATTTTAATACACAAGGGACTGATAGACAAGATTGAATAGTTCAGAATTGTGATGAGTCAAATAAGTTATTTCACCCTATTTAGAGACAGAGAAAGAACAATGACATGTACTGTTCCAACGTAATAATTTCCTCATGGCAATAGCACTTCATGCAAATTCAATGTCAAATGCTGAGTAATGGTGGGTAGTCAGGCACTAATCCATTTTAGATGGCATGATCAACTGAGAACCAAATTCAATTATAGGTCCTTCAATGTATTTTAAGGTCCTGCTATGCATGTCGGATAGCAGAGATCACAGTCCTAATTGTCCCATTATGTTGTCTCGCCTGCCTAGCAGATGCATGGTTGGAAGTCCCCGAACAAAAATATAAACTCAACATGCAACTATTTCTAAGATTTTTACTGAGTTACAGTTCATATAAGGATATCAGTTTATTAATAAATTAGGCCCTAATCTATGGATTTGACATGGCTGGGAATACACATATGCATTTGTTGATCACAGGTACCATACACGTCGATCCAGAGCATCCCAAACAAGCTCAACGGGTGATATGTCTGATGAGCATGTAGGCCATGGAAGAACTGGGACATGTTCGGTTTTCAGGAATTGTGTACAGATTCTTGCGACATGGAGCTGTGCATTATCATGCTGAAACATGAGGAGATGGCAGTGGATGAATGGCACGACAATGGGCCTCATGATCTCATCACATCACATTCAAATTGCCATCGATAAAATGCAATAGTGTTCATTGTCCGTAGCTTATGCCTGCCTATACCATAACCCCACCGCCACCACGGGGCACTGTTCACAACATTGACATCAGCAAACCGCTCGCCTACAAGATGCCACACACACAGTCTGCCATCTGCCCGGTACAGTTGAAACCGGGATTCATCTGTTAAGTGCACACTTCTCCAGCATGCCAATGGCCATTGAAGGTGAGCATTTGCCCACTGAAGTATGTTACAATGCCGAACTGCAGTCAGGTGAGGATGACGAGCACACATATATGAGCTTCCCTGAGACGGTTTCTGACAGTTTGTGTAGAAATTCTTCGGTTGTGCAAACCCACTGTTTCATCAGCTATCAGGGTGGCTGGTCTCAGATCATCCTGCAGTTGATGAAGCCAAATGTGGAGGTCCTAGGCTGGCGTGGTTACACATGGTCTGCGGTTGGAGGCAGTTTATGGTAGAGAAAATAACATTCAATTCTCTGGCGACAGCCCTGGTGAACATTCCTGCAGTCAGCCATCAAAACATCAGACATCTGTGTGTGACTAAACTGCACATTTTGGAGTGGTCTTTTATTTTTCCCAGCACAATGGGGAAAATCAGTTTTTTTCAGTTTTTGATATGCCACACCAATCAGGTGGATGGATGGATTATCTTGGCTCACAAACAGGGATGTAAACAAATGTGTGCACAAAATTTGCAAGAAATAATATTTTTGTGCATATGGAACATTTCTGGCCTCTTTTATTTCAGCTCATGAAACATGGGACCAACACTTTACATGTTGCGTTTATATATTTTTTTCAGTGTATATTACCACACTCTTATTTCATTGAGGTCTCTGGACAGCCCCATCAACTGAGACACTGCAGGCCACCAAGCTCAAATATAGATCTTCAAAGACGAGCTCTACTATATCGTGTTTCTCATATCATTACCAATAAGATTTTTTTTACCACGTTGACATTGCCGATAAAAGGTACATATCAAATCTGTACAGTAAATTAAAACAATGTCATGGAAAGGAGTACGTCTTCATCACGAGTGTGTCATTTTAATGAGGCCATAGCAAACTGGGCCAATCAGAGGAGGACCTCCACACAGCACACACCAGCCGGTTCTCACACACGCCCTGTGGAATCCTAATCAGAACATCAAGGCTGCTGCAGACCCCAGACCAGACAGCATGGCAAGGTTGTTACAGACCCCATCCCCCAAGGCCCCACCAGTGTCCAATTCCACCTTACAAGTTCAGATGATGATCACATAACCAATGCAACAAGCGTGTCAACAAAAACATTAATCAGTGTGGCGGGGCGTCTGTGCTGCACTGCCTGCAGTGTCTTGTTTGAATATTAGGCGACCTAATTTAGACAAGAAATGTACAGGGCATGTTGCTAGTGTCCTATGAACAATTAACATTGCCAGCACTTCTATCGACTTTTAAAAAGTATCTCCCACTTTGCTGCTTGGCTGAGTTCAGTGTTCATTTGACTAGTTCTGAATCTATAAAAACGAATGGGCAGAACGCAAATAAACACTTGTTACGTTCCCAAGCAAGAAAAGCAAATATTGTTGCTCAAACAGAAGTGAGAACAAACAAAGAATCACTGAACAACATCCAAAACCAAACTGGTGGGGTTTTATGAGGGGTTCTGAAAGACGCTCATGAGGGTGTCCACTGAAAGTTGCATAGCAACAACAATTGGGACCTAAAAGACACCCACTCGCCCACAAAATTTGCCTAAGTTGAGGCCAACCAAAAGAAAAACACACACCAAACTTCAAGACAGGAAGCAAACCAAAAAGGTGGAGCAAAACAAAATCAGATAAAGGATTGTTTGCCACTCTTAAATAGCACCAAGGCCAGCCCAGCTGAAATACCTTCCCACCAATGAGATAACAACCAGCAAGGGTGTAGCACATACGGACTAAATCTAGAATCGTCTTCCTATTTCGCAACAAAGCCTCCTTCGCTCATGCCACCTAACATACCCTCGTAAAACTGACTATTCTACCGATCCTTGACTTCGGCGATACAAAATAGCCCCCAACACTCTACTCAGCAAACTGGATGTAGTCTATCACAGTGCCATCAGTTTTATCACCAAAGCCCCATATACTACCCACCACTGCAACCTGTATGCTCTTGTTGGCTGGCCTTCACTACATATCCGTCGCCAAACCCAGTGGCTCCAGTTTGTCTGTAAGTCTTTGCTAAGTAAGGCCCTGCCTTATCTCAGCTCACTGGTCATCATAGCTACACCCACCTGTAGCACGCGCTTCAGCAGGTATATTGCACTGGTCATCCCCAAAGCCAACACTTCCTTTGGCCGCCTTTCCTTCCAATTCTCTGCTGCCAATGACTGGAACAAATTGCAAAAATCTCTGAAGCTGGAGTCTTATATCTCCCTCTCTATCTTTAAGCATCAGCTGTCCGATCACTGTACCTGTACACAGCCAATCTGTAAATAGCACACCCGACTACCTCATCCCCATATTAATACTTACCCTCTTGCTCTTTTGTACCCCAGTATCTCTATTTGCACATCATCACCTGCACATCTAAAAACTCCAGTATTATTGCTAAATTGTAATTATTTTCACATCAATGCCTTATTTATTGCCTACCTCCCTACTCTTCTACATTTGCACACACTGTACATAGATTTTTCTATTTTTCTTTTGTGTTATTGACTGTACGTTTGTTTATGTGTAACTCTGTGTTGTTGTTTTTGTCGCACTGCTTTGCTTTATCTTGGCCAGGTCGCAGTTGTAAATTTTGTTATGTTGATTTTGTTCTCAACATGCCTACCTTGGTAAATAAAGGTGAAATTAAAAATTTAAAAACAGTAAATTGAGCTTTCCTCATAGTCTCAAGGAAGACCATAGTCAATGGTGACTGCAGCAGCCACAGGCAGAACATCACTACCAGTTTACACTGACTTCTCCGCCCAATCATTTGGTTTCAACATGTTGACATGACACAGGCAGGTTTTCTTCCTGCGCTCCGGTGTGGTAATGATGTAATCTAGGTTACCATTTTTTTTACTATGGGGTAAGGGCCTGAAAAGCGAGCCTGCAATGGTGGGCAACGAAACCAGGTCTTGGCCACATAGAAATTGTCTCGGGGTCTCGGGCCTTTCGATCGTACCAAACTTTAATTTTCATTTGCGTCTTCTCCAGATTATCACTGGCAAACTCACAGGCGTGGTGTAATCTGTATCGAAAAAGCGCTAATGTTCTCCAAAAGATTAGTTTTAGTGTTTAAGGTGTCGTCCTGCAACAAGCTCTCTCTCAGCAAACTCAACGGACCTCTGACATGATGTCCAAACACGAGTTAATTCGGACAAAAACCGAGAGATTCCTGAATAACCTCCTGCGCCGTAAACAGCACAAGAGGAGCCTCTTCATCCCAGTCTTTCTCAAACTCAAAACAGTAAACTCTCAACATAGACTTCAAAGTCTGATGAAATCTCTCAAGAGCACCTTGAGAGTCAAGGTGGTAGGCAATAGAGGGTCAATGGGTGTTGTAGGAATTTATTCCTATATGTTCATTAACCAATTCAATTGTAACAAAGCAAAACACTTTGTCCGTTTCTAAGAATTTGTAAGGTTCTTATTTGCATAAAATAGACAAAGATCAGTCTCAAAATATACAATAGTCTTCATTCCCGAGAGCTCTGCTCAAAATACCATGTACATTAGTTTATATACCATTCTAACCTATGCACATACATACACACTAACATTTGGATTCTCTCTTTTTCTACTGAAGTCTCACCACAGTTTATTACCACTCAGCTGACAGTTCCAGTCACCCAAACCTGGAGGGGCACTCCCTGTCCTAACTTATCTCTCCAGAGTTATAGCTGGGTCGGTTCAAACATAGGTTAAGGATCCTATTTGTTTTCGTTAGGCACACACATGCATTCCTCTCTTCCCCCCCTCCAACCTAGTTGGAGCTGTGTTTATTATTTTTAATTACTCCTTGTTCATGCTACATAAATGCTAATCCCTACTAATGGTTAAGTTTCTGGGTAGAAATTATTTAATCATTTATCTTAAATCTTGATAAAATATCTTAACAATGGGTTACACTCAACTGTTGTAGCACTTGCTGGAATACCTTTGACATGTAATTATATCCTTGGTCTGACTGCACTAGCTGCAGATGTCCAAATGTTGAAAATAATTTCACCAGGGCCTTAACAATACTGGGAGCCGTGATTTTCCTCATTGGAATGGCCTCAGGAAAACAAGCGGGAGCACACATTATGGTTAAGAGAAACTGGTTATCAATCTTGGCTTTGGACAAAGGACCAATACCATCCCACAGAACCCTGCTGAAAGGTTGGTCAAAAGCAGGAATAGGCTGCAAAGGTGCAACTAGTACAGCTTGGTTTGGTTTACCCAACCACTGACAAACGTGACACAATTTACAGTAAGCCACAACATCCTGTTTCAGACCAGGCCAGAAGAAGTTATGCAACATACGGTCATACATCTTGTTGACCCCAAGAGGGCCTGCCATACTACCATCATGAGCCAACCTCAGTATCTCTTGTCGAAGTGTAACTGGAAAGACAATTTGAGATACACTGGGCCAATCGTCTTTCCCAGAAGTAGCGCGAGAACATAATTTCCTCATTAGAACCCCATCTCTGTCAAAGTAACCCTCACAAACTTCATCAAACTCCTCCTCCGGACATATTTCAGCAAAAAGAGGGTAGAGGGAAAAATCTTTACTCTGTTGCACAATCAGCTGCTTCCTTGAGATCGAAGTGTCAACTTTAGGGTCCCTCTCTTCCTTTGGGGTTTTCAAAGGAGAAGTCAACTCAGGAGGTTTAGCAAAATCAGGATCACCCATAAAGGTATCGGACAGATTGACCATGATGGAATCGCTGACATCCTCCAGAACACTAGACCTTCTTAGACGTACCACGTGTAACGGCACATTCTGGGAACAATCTAGGGTACTTTTCTGATAACCCATCAGTTTTCTCTACTCTTGGTTCCTTACAAATGGCAGGATTCGGCACAACCTTCCCTCCAGCCAAATTATTTCCCAAAAAGAATGATACTCACTTCACCGGTAGGCTAGGCCTCACTCCAACGACGACAGAAACAAGAAATAAGATCAGACTCGAGTTCCACATTATACAAAGGAACTTCCATGCAACCCATCCCCACACCTTGTACCAACACACTGTAAACAGTTGCTGAAGTGTCAGACAAAAGCAAAACACCCCGCTTAGTGAGTCTGCCAGATCAGAAGCAGTAGGGATGACCAAGGATGTTCTCTTGATAAGTACATGAATTAGACCATTTTCCTGTCCTGCTAAGCATTTAAAATGTAACTAGTACTTTTGGGTGTTAGGGAAAATGTAAGGAGTAAAAAGTATACTATTAGGAATGTAGTGAAGTAAAAGTAGTAAAAAATATAAATAGTAAAGTAAAGTACAGATACCCCAAAAAACTACTTGAGTAGTACATAAAAGTATTTTTATTTAAGTACTTTACACTACTGGTTAAAAGGTCCCCTAACAACCAGCTGAAATGCCATAGACGCACCAATTCCGATCATTCCATATGTAAGGTGAAAGGAAATGAAAGGCCGATTTACCTAACTCTCGAGACACCAAAAGAGTGAACGGGTTTGATAACTTGTCATTTTAAATCTTAACAGCAATGTTAGGTAAGTCAGAAGTTTGTGGAGCAGGGCTTTGTAAACAAAAATAACGTAATAATGTGGGTTTGTGCCTTGGGGGAGATCTTCGTGGGCTATACTCAGGATAGTAAGTTGGTGGTTGAAGATATCCCTCTAGTGGTGTGGGGGTTGTTCTTTGGCAAAGTGGGTGGGGTTATATCCTGCCTGTTTGGCCCTGTCTCTGGGTTTCGTCGGACAGGGCCACAGTGTCTCCCGACCCCTCCTGTCTCAGCCCCCAGTATTTACGCTGCAATAGTTTGTGCCGGGGGGCTAGGGCCAGTCTGTTATATCTGGAGTATTTCTCCTGTCTTATCCTGTGTCCTGTGTGAATTTAAGTATGCTCTCTCTAATTCTCTCTCAACTGTTCTGCCTGCAGCTATGGAACCCTGACCTGTTCACTGGACGTGCTACCCTGTGCCGGACCTGCTGTTTTCAACTCTCGAGAGACAGCAAGAGCGGAGACACTGAATGATCGGCTATGAAAAGCCAACTGACATTTACCTGAGGTGCTGACTTGCTGCACCCTCTACAACCACTGTGATGATTATTATTTGACCCTGCTGGTCATCTATGAACATATTTGCCGTGTTTAATTATTATTATTATAATCTCCACCCGGCACAGCCAGAAGAGGACTGGCCACCCCTCAAAGACTAGTTCCTCTCTAGGTGCCAGCGTTTCTATAGAGTTTTTCCTAGCCACCGTCCTTCTACACCTGCATTGCTTGCTGTATGGGGTTTTAGGCTGGGTTTCTATACAGCACTTTGTGACATCAGCGGATGTAAGAAGGGCTTTATCAATACATTTGATTGATCTGGCCAGGTCACAGTTGTAAATGAGAACTTGTTCTCAACTGGCCTACCTGATTAAATAAAGGTGAAATAAAATAAATAAATACAATCTACGTGACTTAAAAGATGTCTAGCCAGCCTTTAGGTAAATAATACAGTGATGAGTCTTCTGTGATAAAGCAAAGGGTGCTATGAAAAATGGCATCCAAGGATTAAAGAGTAGAGGCATCTGCACTTTGATAAATAGTGTTGTGGAATGTCTTATAATGGACACTCAAAGGCAATATTACATGAATTACTCTTTATTGTCAGGAGAGGTCAGAGAGAAACTTAGATGTATAAAGTACCGGTCTGAAGTGAGATCTAAAAGTGCGTTCCTTAAATAGAGCCTTTACACGGCTACATAAAAACCTACATAAACAGGATTCATTGGATTGGTTTCTACATGTGACTGGCTCAGTCTCCTACCTTAACTTAAAGAACATATTCTAGGCGTCCTGCCAGATGGTCCTACGGAGGGGGTCATGTCGGCCCTCCCTCGTAATCTTTACTAGAAACAGGCAGGAACCAAGAATAGTTTATTACACCAAAGATAAGATGCACAAAGTAACATTTTCTTCCCAATAGTATCACCATAATCAAGAACAGGTAGAAAGGTCGACGACACAATCTGCTTCCTGCTGACTAGAGAGAAACCAGATCTGTTTTTGTAAAAAAAACAAATCCACGTTTCCATTGGAACACAGGAGTGATGGTTGCTGATAATGGACCTCTGTACGCCTATGTGGATATTCCATAAAAAAATCTGCTGTTTCCAGCTACAATAGTAATTTACAACATTAACAATGTCTACACTGTATTGCTGATCAATTTTATGTTATTTTGATGGACAAATAAAATGTGCTTTTCTATCAAAAACAAGGACATTTCTAAGTGACCCCAAACTTTTGAACGGTAGTGTACAGTACAAGGAAATGTTTATAAAGTCCTCCAACTGACTTTAAATCAAGGTGTTGGGAAACGGAATTAGGGTGCGGTAATTCAGTCTCAGATGACCATCATGTTAATGACAAGGTTAGCACATCCTTAATGCCATAAGCAATGTTAATGTTTCAGTTCAGCTGTCCATAAACTAAAGCTTGTCTCCAAAGCTTCCTCAACCCAACTTCAAATGCATCAGCAAACATTTCCTCTGTATGTTGAAATAAGCAAAGCCATTTTTTTTCAAGTGTCAGGGAGTGACATGGTAATAGAATTCAGAAACATTTTCAATTACGAAATGGAATGACTGGGAAAATAAGATGAGAGAATCAAACTGCATCCCAGAACTCAGGATGAGGATATGACTCAACTCCAAATGCATGTTTTCCCCAGATGAATGTGAAAGGCCAATTTAATACCTTATTTATTTATTTATTGGATGGAAGACAGAATATACTGTTTACAGCTACTGTAATCCAATATTCATAGTAAACCAGGCCTTCTACACTACCGGTCAAAAGTTTTAGAACACCTACTCCTCCAAGGGTTTTTCTTTATTTTTACTATTTTCTACATTGTAGAATAATAGTGAAGACATCAACACTATGAAATAACACATATGGAATCATGAAGTAACCAAAAAAAGTGTTAAACAAATCAAAATATATTTTATATTTGAGATTCTTCAAATAGCCACGCTTTGCCTTGATGACGGGTTTGCACACACTTGGCATTCTCTCAACCAGCTTCACCTGGAATGCTTCTCCAACAGTCTTGAAGGAGTTCCAACATATGCTAAGCACTTGTTGGCTGATTTTCCTTCACTCTGCGGTCCGACTCATCCCAAACCATCTCAATTTGGTTGAGGTCGGGGGATTGCAGAGGCCAGGTCATCTGATGCAGCACTCCATCACTCTCCTTCATGGTAAAATAGCCCATACACCAGCACACCATAACTCCTCCTCCTCCATGCTTTACAGTGGGAAATACACATGCAGAGATAATCCATTCACCAAGGGACTGAAATTGTGACTGAAATTTCACACCCCTTGGATTTTTTCACATTTTATTGTGTTACAAAGTGTGATTAAAATGTGTAATTTTTTTGTCGACAATCTACACAAAATACACTTATTTTAATATATATACAAAATTCATAACTAAAATAGTATTTGCATAAGTATTCATCCCCTTTGTTTAGGCAAGCCTAAATTAGTTCAAGAGTAAAATTTGGCTGAATCAATCACATGGACTCACTCTGTGTGAAATAATAGGGGTTGACATGATTTTTGAATGACTAACCCTTCCTCTGTCCCCCATACATACATCAGTAAGGTCTCTCAGTCAAGTATTGAATTTCAAGCACAGATTCAACTACAAAGACCAGGGTGCTTTTCGAAAGACTCAAAGAAGGGCAATGATTGGTAGATGGGTAACAATAACAAATCAGATATTGAATATCTCTTTAAGCATAGTCAAGTTAATAATTATGCTGTGGATGATATATTAAACTACCCAGACACATCAAAGACAGTGTTCCTTCTGAACTGAGCTGCTCAGGGACGTTACCATGAGGCCATTGGTGATTTTAAAACAGCTACAGAGTTCAATGGCTGTGATGGGAGAAAACTGAGAATGGGATCAACATTGTAGTGACTCCACAATAATGACCTAAATGACAGAGTGAAAAGAAGAATACAAGTATATACAATACAAATATTCCAAATTATACAACAGGTGGGTCTAATCGTGAATGCTGATTGGTTAAAACTGCATTCCAGCCTGTGTCTATTCCACATATTACCACCGGCTAAATCTATGACGTCAAAATGCTGATTTACTCTGTCCCATCTGACTGCGCAATCCACTGTCTCATCAGCCCAGCAAGACAATTTATACATTTGATCTCCACTATAAAAAGCAGATAGACATTACGAATCCCCGAGGTGACAAGGTAAAAATCTGTCCTTCTGCCCTTGAACAAGGCAGTTAACCCACTGTTCCCCGGTAGGCCATCATTGTAAATAAGAATTTGTTCGTAACGGACATGACTAGATAAATAAAGGTTAAATCAATTTAAAAAATAAATACATCCTTTCATTTCGTTTTCAACAGCGGAGATTTGTATTAACCTTGCTGTCTGTCTCTCTGACATTTGCAACATTGTTTCAATATTCAAATTGAATCTCCAGCTGTCACATCGTAATGAACATGTCAGGAGTCGGGACGAGACAAACAGGCAGGTAGTTTTTCTCAGCCCGAAAAAAATCATGAATCAGTCATATTTTTATGGATATATACAAAAAGAAATATCAATAGAAAACAGGTCAAACGAAACCAAGTGCAGCTAGTTTGCAGTCTTTCCAGATTCAGTTTGAAGTGATTGTGTTAGCTTGTGTTGTTGGCTAGCTCCTCTGAACAACAGTGTCTTGACAAGAGACCACATTTTCTATGCCAGATAAAATCTCGCCTCGTTAGCTCATTGTTATGGATGTATAAATGTCACTGGAAATCAGCATAAACAAATGCAAATGCAGCTACTATGAGGAGAGGTTGGATTAATACTGGGAAATGATGATAATGCCCTTTAAGTGTAAGCGCTTTTTGAAAAGACTGAAATTCAGCCTGTTTTGGTGGGATTGGGTTTTGGCCTGTCACTAAGCGTTTAATTAGTTAATGGACCAATAAGAAAGAGAGTTCAAAACCTCTCTGCCAATAACAGCTAGTATTCCCCTCCCCACTCCCAGAAAGTCAGAACAAAATGATTTCTGGAGAAATTACTCTTGCACCATAGTCCCCTTCAAACTCAGGACCCTGGTACTGAACACCTCCCTCTGCAACTGGATCCTGGACTTCCTGACGGGCCGTCCCCAGGCGGTGAAAAATGTAAGAATGCTGAGAATGATGAGCTCCAAGCTCATCATAAAGCTGGAGGCCCTGGGACTCAACCCCGCCCTGTGCAATTGGCTCCTGGACTTTCTGACGGGCCACCCCCAGGTGGTGAAGGTAGGAAACAACATCTCCACTTCACTGACCCTCAACACTGGGGCCCCACAAGGGTGCATTTTCAGCCCCCTCCTGTACACCCTGTTCACCCATGACTGCGTGGTCATGCACGCCTTCAACTCAATCATCAAGTTTGCAGATGACAACAGTAGTGGGCTTGATTACCAACTACGACGAGATAGCCTACAGGGAGGAGGTGACGGTACCCGGAGTGTGGTGTCAGGAAAACAACATCTCACTCAACGTCAACAAAACAAAGGAGATGATCGTGGACTTCAGGAAAAAGCAGAGGGAGCACCCCCCTATCCACATCGAAGGGACAGCAGTGGAGAAGGGCTCTCGAGAGGGTGATGCGGTCTGCACAACGCATCACTGGGGGCAAACTACCTACTCCCCAGGACACCTACAGCACCCAATGTCACAGGAAGGCCAAAAAGATAATCAAAGACAACAACCACCCGAGCCACTGCCTGTTCACTCCGCTACTATCCAGAAGGTGAGGTCAGTACATGTGCATCAAAGCTGGGACCAAGAGACTGAAAAATAGCTTCTACCTCAAGGCCATCAGACTGTTAAACAGCCATCACTAACTCAGAGGCTGCTGCCTACTTACAGACTTTAAATCATTGGCCACTTTAATAAATGGACCACTGGTCACTTTAATAATGGCACTTTAATAATAATGTTTACATATCTTGCATTACTCATCCCAAATGTAACATACTATATTTTATACTATCTATTGCATCTTGCCGCTCGGTCATTGCTCATCCATATATTTATATGTATATATTCTTATTCCATCCCTTTACTTAGATTTGTGTGTATTAGGTAGTTGTTGTGGAATTGTTAGATTACTTGTTAGATATTGCTGCACTGTCGGAACTAGAAGCACAAGCATTTCACTACACTTGCAGTAACATCTGCTAACCATGTGTTTGTGACCAATAAGATTTGATTTATTATCGAAGATCTAGTGTAGACTTTACTTTTTGAGCATACCCTCTTCCTTTTTTGTACACTGAACAAAAATATAAAATGCAACAAGCAAAAATGTCGAAGATTTTGCTGAGTTACAGTTAGTAGAAGGAAATCAGTCAATTGAAATAAATTCATTAGGCTGTAATATATTGATTTCACATGACTGGGAATACAGATATGCATCTATTGGTCACAGGTACCTTAAATAAAAGCTAGGGGAGTTGATCAGAAAGCCAGTCAGTATCAGGTGTGACCACCATTTGCCTCATATAGCACGACACATCTCCTTTACATAGTGTTGATCAGGCTGTTGATTGTGGCCTGAGGAATGTTGTCCCACTCCTCTTCAATGGCTGTGCGAAGTTGCTGGATATTGGTGGGAACCGGAACATGCTGTCATACACATCGATCCAGAGCATCCCAAACTTGCTCAATGGGTGACATCTCTGGTGATTATGCAGGTCATGGAAAAACTGAGACATTGTCAGCATCCAGGAATGGTGTACAGATCTTTGCGACATGGGGCCGTGCATTATCATGCTGAAACATGAGGTGATGGCAGCAGATGAATGGCACAACAATGGGCCTCAGGATCTCGTCACAATATCTATGTGCATTCAAATTGCTATCGATTTTACAGCAATTGTGTACGTTGTCCGTAGCTTATGCCTGTCCATACCATAACGCCACCTCCACCATAGGGCACCCTGTTCACAATGTTGACATCAGAAAACCGCTAGCCCACATGACGCCATCCCAGGCATCTGCCCGTGACAGTTGAATCCAGGATTCATCTGTGAAGAGCATATTTTTAGAGCGAGCCAGAGGCCATCGAAAGAGAGCATTTGCCAACTGAAGAAGGTTACGACACCGAACTGCAGTCAGGTCAAGACCCTGGTGAGGAAAACGAGCACGCAGATGAGCTTCCCTGAGACAGTTTCTGACAGTTTGTTCAGCAGTTCTTAGGTTGTGCAGACCCACAGTTTCATCAGCTGTCTTAGTGACTGGTCTCAGATGATCCCGTAGGTGAAAAAGCCAGATGTGGAGGTCCCGGGCTTGCGTGGTGACACGTGGTCTGTGGTTGTGAGGCCGGTTGGACGCACTGCCAAATTCACTAAAATTATATTGGAGGCGGCTTATGGTAGAGAAATTAACATTACATTATCTGCCAACAGCTCTGGTGGATATTCCTGCAGTCAGCATGCCAATTGCACGCTCACTCAAAACTTGAGACATCTGTGGCATTGTGTTGTGTGACAAAACTGCACATTTTAGAGTGGACATTTATTGTCCACAGCACAAGGTGCACCTGATAATGCTGTTTAATCAGCTTCTTGATATGCCACACCTGTCAGGTGGATGGATTATCTTGGCAAAGGAAAAATGCTCATTAACAGGGACGTAAACACATTTGTGCACACAATTGGAGATAAATAAGATTAGGAACATTTCTGGAATCTTTTATTTCAGCTCATGAAACATGGGACCAACACTGTGTTTACATTTTTGTTAAGGGTAAATTAATTGGAATGACTGGAAATCTGACAGACTGATTTTTAATGTAAAGATATATCCTAATCATATTATTATCTGTAGTAGATGACAATGGGTTAGAAAAAGCCTGTAAATCAACCCATAAAGTAAAATGCAACATCCATTTATTGCCAGCTGTGTAAACTCTAACATTGATTTATCCTGCAATAGAGGTTGTTTAATTGGTAATATTAATTTAGTCTTCCAATGCATCTTAAGGTGAAAGTAACGTAAAAATAAATGAAAGTAATCAGATTACGATACAGAGTTTGGTTAATCCAAAAGTTACCTTGATGAGTACAGTTTTGTACATGTAACTAACATTACATTTTAAAAAAGTAACCTATCCAACCCTGTCTACCTACACTAAGTGTACAAAACATTAGGAACACCTTTTGAGTTGCACCCCCTTTTGCCCTCAGAACAGCCTCAATTTGTCAGGCCATGGCCTCTTTAAGGTGTCAAAAGCGTTCCACAGGGAAGCTGGCCCAGAGTTAGGGTTACCCTGACCCAGTTGTGTCAAGTTGGCTGGATGTCCTTTGGGTGGTGGACCATTCTTGATACACACGGGAAACCCAGCAGCGTTGCAGTTCTTGACACACTCAAAGCGGTGCGCATGGCACATACTACCATACCCTGTTCAAAGGAACTTCAATATTTTGTCTTTCCCATTCACCCTCTGGATGGCACACATACACAATCCGTCTCAAGGCTTAAAAATCCTTCTTTAACGTGTCTCCTTCCGTTCATCTACACTGATTGAAGTGGATTCAATAGGTGGCATTAATAAGGGATCATAGCTTTTACCTGGTCAGTCTATCATGGAAAGAGCAGGTGTTCCTCATTTTTTTTGTACACTCTGTGTATATGTACACAGCTACCTCAATGACATCGTACCCCTGCACATCAACTCGGTACTGGTACTCCCTTCGTATAGCCATGTTATTTTTACTCATTATTGTTATGAATTATTCACTGTGTATTTATTCCTCGTGATACTGTTTCTATTTTATATCTTTAACTCTGCATTTTGTTTGATGATACACTGTAAGTAAGCATTTCACTGTTAGAATAGACCTGTTGTTTACGAAACATGTGACAAATCAAATGTATAAGGTATTTGTTCTCAATCAAAATGGTAAAAAAAAATAAACAAATCACAGCAAGGTACTTAAATTGTTACCCAGAAATGATTAAAAAATGGCTGCTTCGGGCCTTTAAAACAGGAAACAAAAGATGTCCAATAACAAATCACATCCCCTGCCAAGGCTCCATATCAATGACACCTCTCTGTATGTAATTTCTCACACCTATTGGCCAGAGTGGAAACACTCAGGACTTTAATCAAAAACAAAAGGCTGCTGTAGCTGGAAGAGGTAAAAATCGATGTTGAGATAGATTGGGGGGGGGGGGGGTATGTTCCCCTGCTTGTTTAGATCTGATTATTTATTTCAATTGACAGCCATACAGTAGTCATGAAGCAATGCGGAACATTTACATCAAGAGCACTCAGTAGAGGAACTGGTCCTTGATAAGAATCCACATAACCTCACTAATCACCTTGGTGAACTACAGAGCTTTTCCATTATCTCCCTTGTCCTCAGAGCTGACCACAAGCACGAGCTTGGTGACAACAAGGTGACTGTTGAAAATATTTTCTTCTGGGTGACTGCCTATACGCATGAAAGTGGTGATCAGTCATTCCCAACACAGCGTGATGTGCTGTGCTGTGACCGCTTCAAACGCCCCCAGGCCTGCTAACTTAAGTACATATATTCAAGTAAATGATTTTATACTGGGAAGTGTTGTAGTCCATATTTTTGGATTTTGCACAATGCAGCCAAGACATTGACAGTTCAAGTTGAGCTATGTTCATGAATAAATGATGTGGCAGAGTGTGTGGGATCTTGCCATCGTAAGGAAACCATTATCTTGGCCACTGTTAGGCTGGTAAGACAAATCCTTCTCTGCCTGTATGTTAAGTTCAGTGAAGAGTCATTGGTGAGCAGTAGCACATTGGGAAGACATGTGATGGATTTAGACAAAATGTCTGATAATGATGAAGTGACAGATTGCCTATTCCCCCTCAGGAAACTAAAACTTGGGCTAAGCTGCCTGCCATCCAGGACCTCTACACCAGGCGGTGTCAGAGGAAGGCCCTAAAAATTGTCAAAGACCCCAGCCACAGACTGTTCTCTCTGCACCGCATGGCAAGCAATACCAGAGTGCCAAGTCTAGGACAAAAAGGCTTCTCAACAGTTTTTACCCCCAAGCCATAAGACTCCTGAACAGGTAATCAAATGGCTACCCGGACAATTTGCATTGTGTGTCCCCCCCCCAACCCCTCTTTTACGCTGCTGCTACTCTCTGTTTATCATATACAGTATGCATGCAAGGTCACTTTAACTATACATTCATGTACATACTACCTCAATTGGCCCGACCAACCAGTGCTCCCGCACATTGGCTAACTGGGCTATCTGCATTGTGTCCCGCCACCCACCACCCCGTCTTTTACGCTACTGATACTCTGTTCATCATTTATGCATAGTCACATTAACCATATCTACATATACATACTACCTCAATCAGCCTGACTAACCGGTGTCTGTGTGTAGTCTTGCTACTGTTATTTTTCACTGTTTTATTTCTTTACTTACCTATTGTTCACGTAATACCCTTTTGCACTATTAGTTAGAGCCTGTAAGTAAGCATTTCACTGTAAGATCTACCTGTTGTATTCTGCGCATGTGACAAATACACTTTGATTTGAAAGCCCCAAATCAGACTGTTCTCTCTGCTACCGCACGGCAAGCGGTACTGGAGCGCCAAGTCTGGGACCAAAAGGCTGCTGAACAGCTTCTACCCTCAAGCCTCCTGATCTGCTGAACAGTTAATCAAATGGCTACCAGGACCATTTACATTGACACCCTTTATTATTTATTTTTTTGCACTGAATCTCTTGCATTGGATCTATCTCTATGGACACTCACTAGACTCTACCCACACATACTACACCGACACACACACAAATGCATGTTGAAGGCCACAGTGTAGTATGCATAAGTAGAGTCTAGTGAGTGTCCATAGAGCCAATGCTCCTCTGTTTATCTATCCTGATTGCCTAGTCACGTTTACCCCTACTTACAGTACATGTACATACTGTTTTACCTCAACTACCTCGTAGCCTTGCACATTGATTCGATACTGGTACTCCTTGTATATAGCCTCGTTATTGTGTTACGTCTTCAAAAATATATATTTTTCATACTTTTTAACTCTGCATTGTTGGAAAAGGGCTCATAAGGAAGCATTTCACGGCAAAGTCTACACCTGTTGTATTCCTGCGCATGAACCAGAGTTGCTTCTTGGAATCTATTTATTTCATCCATACAATTGGATGGGACAGGGAAGGATAGTCAAATTGGTGTCGCCCTTCTTTTGGCTTTTGAGAAGGACTTTCATTAATTTCTAATACACACTAAAACAATGTCGCTGCATTTGAATGTTTTAACTAGAATGTTTTAATTAACATTTAAAAAAATCCCCCTCAACAGGGAGCAAACACACAAACACTAAGATGAGACTTCCACATGACCATTTAGTCATGGTAACTATGCTTCTCCAAGCTCTGATGCTTCTGATGGTCATTAGCAGCCTACCAAACTTGCTAACTGCCTGGTACTCAGCACTCTGAGTACCAGGCACTCTGACAGCAATGCAAATGTAATCGAAAATCTATTCAAACACTTCATGAGTGCTCATGTGCTCATGTTGCGCAACATTTGTATAGGCTGTGCAATTGCGAGACAAAACAGTGTGATGGCTTCTATTAAACATATGTAAAGACAAGATTAAGTCAAGAATAGTCAGTCTGATGGGTGACAATTATATATTATTCACTTGTGAATTATGCCCAGCGTAAAGCAAGAAACAATGCCTTTTTGTGTGTGACTTTGTCAAATCACAGTCGCACACCTCATGAGGTTGATGAGGTTTGCATCACAACTAAAGTGGCCAAAGAACTTCTTAAAATTAAGCACATAAATCCACTTGGGGCACCTGGGGCGGCAGGGTAGCCTAGTTGTTAGAGCGTTGGACTAGTAACCGAAAGGTTGCAAGTTCAAATCCCCAAGCTGACAAGGTACAAATCTGTCATTCTGCCCCTGAACAGGCAGTTAACCCACTGTTCCTAGGCCGTCATTGAAAATAAGAATTTGTTCTTAACTGACTTGCCTGGTCAAAAAAAATTAAAAATTAAAAAGGGGTAAAGAGATTTTAACTGGCATACATAAGCAGCGTGTGAGTTTCAAGTTAGGGGAACATACTTTTCACCATAAAAATGCACCTTTATTATAATAAAATACATAATCACATTTGCAGTGAATTTTATAATGGTGTTTTCCTGCTAATGGAACATTCACACTTATAGCCTACGACCGCGTGGCCATTGCAGCACTTATAATGTGATGAAATAGCCTAATAGTTTATCAAATTTTAAGCTAAACCTTCTGATCTGTTGTGTCAGCCTTATAGTGTATTTTTATGCTAGTGATTGTAATAATTTGGGATCTACTGCACCCCACAACTGTCCAAGATTATGTTTGGAATATTTATTTCTTGCACAGAGTAGGTCAACTTCTGTACTATGGGGGATAGTAAATTGACATAGGTTTGTTAGGCCTACTCATCTTGTTGGCTGACGAAAAGTAAAATGACAGTCCCTCCAATATGCACCTCGGAATTGGATAAGGACACACGCAGTTGCGTCCCCAAAGTGTCTGTCTTCACTTGAAGCTTGTGAGAAAGACCTACGCAGCACTCAGGGAGAAGCAAACAACGCATCGATTTTTTTTAGGGTGCATTACGGCCACACAAAGGAGATGCCGCCGGGAAATCCGAGGCATTGTCTAGTTTTTGTTAAATTGTGAATGAGAGACTGATGAAGTGTGTAAAAAAAAAACAAAGCAGTGCTCATGCCTTTCAAGAGACTTTTTTCAAATCATTATTATTCGCACCATGCAGCGTTACACTGTATTAAAAATCAGAACATATAGCCCAACTAAACCTACATTAATTACTCTAAATGAAGCATATAGCAGTATCTATTTCTTTGTTAACTGCTCAACACAGAACAGCCGCATGTGCGCAGCCAACTCATTTTGCAAAAATATCCTATTTTATTCCTTTATCTAGTATGATGAATACTATTGAACATTAAATAATGCCATGGAATTCTAACCAAATCTTGTCTGCTAAATGAACTAGTGTAGCCCACAGCCATATCAGGACAACTCAGAGTATGCTAGTCTGTTCTTCTGAACTAGACTACATTTCCTTCTTATCATGTTTCTTTAGACCAGTCTAAAATAAACAATGGATTTTTTGAGAAGGTGGATTCATTAGACATTTTAAAATGTAATGTTCCAAAGGTCTCCATCAGTGGCTTGTAGGCTGTGTGTGGAAGCCAGGAGATGCTAAATGTGTTTATGTTAATTATTGGTCAATTAACATGAGACCGACAGTAATTTGCTTGACAATCACCAGCTGACAAAATGTGGTGATCGCCACAGCCCTAGGCATAACAAATTGGACTGGCATATATATGGCATTATAATGTAGTAGTTTCAGGAGTCCAGGTCTCTCACCTTCTATTGGAAGGATGGCCCCACGAGACCAATAATGTACAGACAAGCAACCTGTACAAACAAAAATGTGCAGGGCGCTAATAACGCAGCTCTCCCTGCCTTGGCCCACCACAATGTTAAATGCAAAAGTGTTATGAAAAACAACCCCGCTCTAACTATGTAAGAATAAGATGCTCCCACCCGTCATATTGTGTCTTTACTGTGTTGCTGTGGTCGTCGCTCTGCTTTGCACCAGGCGGTGTCAGAGGAATGCCCCATTTTTTTTTGCCATAGACTGTTCCCTCTGCTACCGCATGGCAAGCGGTACCGGAACGCCAAGTCTAGGACCAAAAGGCTTCTCAACAGCTTTTACTCCCAAGCCATAAGACTCCTGAACAGGTAATCAAACGGCTACCCAGACTATTTGCATTTCACTGTAAGGTCGACACCAGTTGTATTCGGCACACATGACAAAGAAACTTTGATTTGATTGTTATCCAAATGTTTCTAAAGTGCTGATAGTAGTAAACTAGATAAATCAATAGCCTTGCTAATGTTTACTGCTGAGCAGTTGGGGAACATTAAAAGGAAGACAGGCAAAAAGGATGTGAACCTTAAGACAGACTTAGTGGAGTTTCTTCTTTGTGGTCTCCTTATTCATTGACAACTGTAGAGGGCTGTTGACATGGGACAAGATACAGTAGAAATTTAACAAGCAAAGTTCAGAGATTAGATGCATCAATTTGTAGCATAGTGATATAGTTGAGTAGATTCCATATTCTCTTCTCACCTGCACGTTTACCCTCAACAGGATGTTCTACTTGGTTTCTCCCCACGGGATCCTGAGACACAGATTGCTATCCAACTGTTTTTAAAAAAGTGCTGATGGGAGTAAACAAGATAAATCAATGGTCTCTTGATACCCTGCTAAACAGATGGTCCAAATCTTATTGGTCGCTTACACATATTTAGCAGCTGTTATTGCGGGTGTAGGGAAACACTTGTGCTCCTAGCACCAACAATGCAGTAATATACAAAAAATATATATATTGCAAAGTTGCTTAGATGTCAGAAAGTCTATCTGCACAATCTTGCCCCCCATTTTCTATTGAAGTGGCTTTAACCCGACTTCAATTCCTGGAGGCTATTATGAATTCTAATGCATTGTCTATTATTTACAAGAAACAGCGAGGCAATGCAGAGAAAATGCATTTAATCAGAGACATGTTTTCAATGACAACAGCAATGACGTAGACAAACACTGGCAACTGTCCCATTAAATTGCCCACTTGAGACTGAACCCGACTGGCTGTGAGAGTGGGATCTCTCAGGGGCCCACCACAGAGAAGGGGTGAGAGATGAGCTGTATTATTTACTCTCTTCAGATGACAACCACCCCTGACAGCTGCCACTAAAATAAATGACCATGACATTCAACACTTTTGGCCCCATTCGAGCAGGACAAAACAATACTCCATCCTCCAATGTGTCCCTTGTCTACTGCGCTCCAATCACAGGCTGGGTCTCCAATGTACATTTATAAAACGGTTTGGTACTTGCCATGTTTCCTATAGTGTGTGTGGGGCAAAAAAGTATTTAGTCAGCCACCAATTGTGTAAGTTCTACCACTTAAAAAGATGAGGCCTGTACTTTTCATCATCATAGGTACACTTCAACTATGACAATGTGATTTTCTGGATTTTTCTCATTTTGTCTGTTATAGTTAAAGTGTACCTATGATGAAAACATACATGCCTCATCTTTTTAAGTGGGAAAACTTGCACAATTGGTGGCTGACCAAATACTTTTTTGCCCCACTGTATACTATTTTCAATAAAAAAAAATATAAAAAAAGAGTTTAAAACATAATGTAAAAGAATGAGAAACAAAATAAGAAAATATTCACATATGTACATGGCTAGTTTTCTAACAATAGTTTTTAAATCAAGTCAGCAATATCAACTCCTGGCCACTGTTGACAAAGTCATTTCCTTGCTGTTCTTGATCTAAGCTGCCTCCTGATAATTAGATGGTCGCTTTCTTTCTCATCGTGATCAAGACCAATGATCTGCAACATAAGAACAAAAGAATATTAGCTTGCACCAGTCGTTTGTTAATGCCACCTAGATTCTTTAAAAACAGCCCGTTTTTACACAGAAACCATCAAAGTCCCACCACCTGATGAGACATCGGACCATCCTTCCAAATCTTAATGCAAGTATGGAAAACTTCAGTATTGGATTTTTGTTTTGTCATTGGAAACGCTCACTGGCTGTTAACGCTCATATTTGATTAGCTCTAATTAGAAATGACATTTCTCCCCAGGAGAGGAATTCTTGTTTTCCTGTGCCCATTACCCTACCATGTCAGACAAAGTTTAAGTAGAAGAGTTATTTTGTGTGAAACCTGCAGTACCTACAAAGTAAAAAGCAAGGCAAACACTTTGGTTTTGGTCCACTGTGTTCTGAATGCAGTTACCAGCTCTGCCACACAAAGGCAAAGAACAGTAACACAAACAGTGAAACTATGAAAATTGGCTTTACAGTTCATTTGCTGTCCAGACAAATACAGTTGAAGTCGGAAGTTTACATACACTTAGGTTGGAGTCATTAAAAACACGTTTTTCAACCACTCCACAAATTTCTTGTTACACTATAGTTTTGGCAAGTCGGTTAGGACATCTACTTTGTGCACGACAAATAATTTACCCAACAATTGTTTACAGACATTACTTCACAGTATCACAATTCCAGTGGTTCAGAGGTTTACATACACTAAGTTGACTGTGCCTTTAAACAGCTTGGAATATTCCAGAAAATAATGTCACATTTTAGAAGCTTCTGACAGGCTAATTGACATCATTTGAGTCAATTGGAGGTTTACCTGTGGATGCATTTGAAGGCCTACCTTCAAACTCAGTGCCTCTTTGCTTGACATCATGGGAAGGAAAAAAAATCAGCCAAGAACACGTCTGGTTCATCCTTGGGATTTCCAAATGCCTGAAGGTACCATGTTCATCTGTACAAACAATAGTACGCAAATATAAACACCATGGGACCACGCAGCCGTCATACCACTCAGGAAGGAGACGCGTTGTCTCCTAGAGATGAACATACTGTGGTACGAAAAGTGCAAATCAATCCCAGAACAGCAGCAAAGGACCTTGAAGATGCTGGAGGAAACAGGTACAAAAGTATCTATATCCACAGTAAAATGAGTCCTATATTGACATAACCTGAAAGGCCGCTCAGCAAGGAAGAAGCCACTGCTCCAAAACTGCCATGAAAAAGCCAGACCACGGATTGCAACTGCACTTGGGGACAAAGATCGTACTTTTTGGAGAAATGTTCTCTGGTCTGATGAAACAAATATAGAACTGTTTGGCGATAATGACCATCATTATGTTTGGAGGAAAAAAGGGGGACGCTTGCAAGCCGAAGAACACCATCCCAACCGTGAAGAACGGGGGTGGCAGCATCATGTTGTGGGGGTGCTTTACTGCAGGAGGGACTGGTGCACTTCACAAAATAGATGGCATCATGAGGTTGGAAAATTATGTGGATATATTGAAGCAACATCTCGACATCAGGCTGGAAGTTAAAGCTTGGTCGCAAATGGGTCCTCCAAATGGACAATGACCCCAAGCATGCTTCCAAAGTTGTGACAAAATGGCTTTAGGACCACAAAGTCAAGGTATTGGAGTGGCCATCACAAAGCCCTGACCTCAATCCTATAGAAAATGTGTGGGCAGAACTGAAAAAGCATTTGCGAGCAAGGAGGCCTACAGACCAAACTCAGTTACACCAGCTCTGTCAGGAGAAATGGGCCAAAATTCACCCAACTTCTTGTGGGAAGCTTATGGAAGGCTACCCGAAACGTTTGACCCAAGTTAAACAATTTAAAGGCAAGGCTAACAAATACTAATTGAGTGTATGTAAACTGCTGACCCACTGGGAATATGATGAAAGAAATAAAAGCTGAAATAAATAACTACTTATTCTGATATTTCACATTATTAAAATAAAAGTGGTGATCCTAACTGATCTAAAAACAGGGAATTTTTACAGGGATTAAATGTCAGGAAATGTGAAAGACTGAGTTTAAATGTAAACTTCCGACTTCAACTGTATGTTGTAGGTAGACAAGTGATGAAACACTGATGCTTTATGTTATTATGAAGTCGTTTTTTTTACGCATATCAACCACGACCACTAAGTCAAATAAATACCATACAAGTCAAAACAGAAAAACAACAATTAAGTCAGATGAACACATTTGGATTGTAGACACTGCAGTCAAATATATATATATTTTTAAGTATAAACTTTCTGTGTGAAGAAATAGTCCTTACCTTATGGCAGAAAATTGCTTGAGGGTTACTACAATACAACATTCAAAACATGAAGACATAACTACATTAAACCATTAAATGCAATTGGAACTCAAATAGTTTCCATCTAACAGAAACATTTATACGAAAGTTGGACAAACACATTTACAGATCGTTGATTGCTCGCTTTGCCTTACCCATATAGTTGTTTAAGGTCATACAAAGGCAGCGTGCAGTCTGCATTTTAGGGTTCATACATTAAATCAGTGGTCATGGTTGATATGCATAAAATATTAATTAATAATAAAGATACATCACTTATCGACCTACAACAACATAATAGCTGGCTAACAAAACAAAAACATTGAAACTGAGAATGGCTTTACTGTTGGAACAGTTACTGCTTTTGCCATTGTAGGGCAGCAAACACTACCCCTTTTTATTGGCTTCCCGAGGAGAATTTTCCCAGGCTTTCAAAGAGAACATAAGAAGCCTGGGCTTCTGAGGCCAAGTTCCACCCAGTTGCCACTCACCGGAAGAGATGAGATGTCCAGAGGAGAGGAGATCTCGGTCTTGTACAGCTTCCGCTTGGTCCTTTTCGGTTTCACTGATGTGGCTCTCTCTCGCTTGGTAGATCTTCCATTTACAATCCCCATAATTGACTTAGCTATGAATAGAGACAGACATGTAGTGTGTGTATATATATATATAACTGAATGTCTGATGTGTGTACAGAACATTGACATCAGTAAAGGACAACAGCCAAGTCTTGCTAACCTTCGCCCCCAAGGAGAGTTGGGGAACTCTGGATGAAGTCTCCAATCTTCTGGACGGTTCCATCCTTTTTGGCTTTCAGACTTGCTGGTGTCCATTGCTTGTTCTGGTCTGTTTTTACACCGAGCACTGTCGGCGACTGTTGACATGACATATATATACACAGGATAAGCTTTACTAGTGACAGTCAAATAGGATTATAAGTCTAGATTCTCTTCTCACCTGCATGTTCACTCTGTTGTTCACCCTCAACTTGATATTCTTTTTGTTCTCACTTTCCACAGGGCCCTAAGGGACAGTGAGAACATTTCAGGATTAGTGACACACAGTGTTGTATCAAATCAAATTTTACTGGTCACATACACATATTTAGCAGATGTTATTGCGGGTTTAGCGAAATGCTTGTGTTCCTAGCGCCAACAATGCAGTAGTATCTAAACATGATTCACATTAATACACAAATCTAAAAGGAAAAAGAATGGAATTAAGAAATTGATGATCTTTTTCAGCCTTCCTGTGACAACGAGTGATGTAGGTGTCCTGGAGGGCAGGTAGTTTGCCTCTGGTGATGCGTTGGGCAGAGCCCTGCGGTTGCAGACGATGTTGCTGTACCAGTCGGTGATACAGCCCGACAGGATGCTTTCAATTATGCATCTGTAAACGTTTGAGGGTTTTAGGGGACAACGTCAAATTTCTTCAGCCTGCGGAGGTTGAAGAGGTGCAGTTGCGCCTTCTTCACCACACTGTCTGTGTGGTTGGACCATTTCAGATCGTCAGTGATGTGTACACCGGGGAACTTGAAGCTTTCCACCTTCTCCACCGCAGTTTCGTCTGTGTGGATAGGGGTGTGCGCCCTCTGCAGTTTCCTGAAGTCCATGAGCAGCGCCATTGTTTTGTTGACATTGAGTGGGAGGTTATTTTCCTGGCACCACTCTCCCAGGGCCCTCACCTCCTCCCTGTAGGCTGTGTCGTCATTGTTGGTAATCAGGCTTACTACTGTTGTGTCATCTGCAAACTTGATGATTGAATTAGAAGTGTGCATGGCCAGTCATGGGAGTACAGGAGGGTGCTGAGCACATACCCCTGTGGGGCCCCTGTGTTGAGGATCAGCGAAGTGGAGGTGTTGTTTCCTACCTTCACCACCTAGGGGCAGCTCATCAGGAAGTCCAGGACCCAGTTGTACAGGGCGGGGTTCAGACCCAGGGCCCGAAGCTTAATGAAGGTCCAATGCTTTACCAGAGTGAGTACTACAGTCAATGTGTTGGTAGAACTTTGGAAGTGTTTCTCAAAAATTGCTTTGTTAAAATCCCCATCTACAATAAATGCGGCCTTAAGCTATGTGGTTTCCAGTTTGCATAAAGTCCAGTGTAGTTCTTTGAGGACCGACGTGGTAACGACTTGAGGGGGAATATACACGGCTGTGACTATAACCGAAGAGACTCCTCTTGGGAGGTAATACGGTTGGCATTTGATTGTGAGGTATTCTAGGTTGGGTGAACCAAAGGACCCGAGTTTCGGTATGTTATCAAACACACCAGGAGTAGTTAATCATGAAACATACACCACAGCCTCTTCTTCCCGGAGAGTTCTTTATTCCTGTCGGCGCGATGTACTGAGGACCTAGATGGCTGAATGGCTGGGGACAGTATATCCCGAAAGAGCCATGATTCTGTAAAACAGTACGTCTCTTTGGAAGGAGATCCTCACCCTGAGCTAGTCTACTTTATTATCCAGAGACTGAACATTAGCGAGTAATATATACTCAGAAGCGGTGGATGTGTGTACGCCTCCTGAGTCGGACCAGAAGTCCACTCCGAATACCTCTTCTCCGCCAGTGGTGTTTTGGAGCAGCCTCTGGAATAAGGTCAATTGCCCCTGGGGGTACGAACAAAGCATCCAATTCGTGAAAGCTGTATTTCTTAATGCTGGTGGGTTAGCACTGCTCTGATATCCAAAAAGTTATTTCCGGCTGTATGTAATAACACAAAAAAATAATGTAAGAAATAACACACACACACACACACACACACACACACACACACACACACACACACACACACACACAGAAAAATACTCCAAAATTGCTTAGGAGCTAGAAGCAGGGCTGCCACTACAATAAAGGGGTCAATTTTTCAGCACATCAATTCAAAATGGTGCCATCCTTCTTCTGCTATATGTATAGCATAATTGGGATCTAATTTCAAAGGGCTCTGATTAAATCTGTTACCACTTTTTCCAAAGTATCTAATAAAAGGAGGAAAAGCAACCAGGACCTTAATACTGTCCAATCTGACTGAAGGGATTGTGCTTGTAGTTCCAGGTTCCCACAACTGTTTATAAGCCTCATCTGTTGACGTTGCTCTTGTTCCTTTGGCATAGGTCTGTTAGTGAAAGCCATACGGGGGGGTTGATTTAGCAGGATAATACAATAACAATGTTTGGAAAGGTCCTCTGGACTGAACGTTAACGCAAAGCCACTATCTATACAATTCAGCTTCTGTAGGGTTGTTATTATTGTTCACTGACCTTAATCCTACTGAACAAAGAGAAGGGTTGCTTTGAGGTAGTTTGTCAGTGCAGCGAGAGAGGACAGACACTGTTGTGTTTATAGTTGTCTATATGCGGCTTGGTCTCTGGAAGGGCTGGGTAATACCCAGTCTGTTTGTTAAGATGTTCTCGTTCTCATCCCCTCCACCTCAAACTCAAATCTCTCACACATGCATGCACAAACACAAACTAAATCAAATGCAAGGCAACCCAGTGACAGAACTGGCTCTCCATGCCTACATTTTGGAGGAAGTGTAATGAGATTGAATGGATATGTAGTTATGTTTCACGGTAAAGTCCACACCTGTTGTATTCGCCACATGTGAAAAATAAATTTGATATGCCATGTTAGCCTAGTGGTTAGAGCGTTGGACCAGTAACCAAAGAGTCGCTGGTTCAAATACCCAAACTGACAAGGTGAATAATCTGTTGATGTGCCCTTGAGCAAGACACTTATCCCTAATTTGCTCCAGGGGTGCCATATTACTATGGCTGACCCAGTAAAACACCACATTTCACTGCACCTATTAGTGTTGCACGGTATACTAAAACTTCTGTACCTTTTCTTAATAGAACCTGAAAAACGGTTCGGTACTAGAATTTGTTCCTACCGGCAGTTCTGTCAAAAGTATTTCACGTTGTCTACTGATTGAGAGAGGACCAAGTCTCTCAATCAGCACAGCCGATGTCCCCTTATAGTGCAAGAGCACCGTGCCTGCTCCACTTACTCATTGCCAGCTCTAGTCGGTCCCGAGGAACCACTGCACTCACTGAGTCTTGGCTGCATCACCGCTCATGCAGCAGAGGAGTTAACATACTTGAATAAGGCAACAAAGCATGTAGAAACGTTGAAAACATGAATTACTGTTCGCAAAACAATGTCCATTACAGGCTAGAACCATAATGCAAAAATATTGCTAATTTCAAAGCCGATTGTCACCAAAAACGTTATTAATTCAAATAATCGCCCCAGCGCCTGCCTTACGTCTCTCCCAGTCAAGACTATCTTTGCCCAAGCCTCAAACTAAGTGTTTGTATGAGAGAATGAAGGAATGGTCTTACAGAGCGCACACTTAAAAAAAGAAGATTGTTTCTTCTATGCAAATGTTGATCAGTACAATAGAATAAGGCCCAAATGGAAGGTTGCCGCATGAAATCAACCAAAACAAGCTCAATAACTCAATGCATGCATGTGACAATAACACATTTTAAAAATGTTATGGTTTTCAGTCAAATGTCTTCTGGACCTTCTTTTCTAGACATATCCGTTATCCTATCACACACACACTTTGAAATGTACCTTCTCCATCTCGTTGCTATTCCTCTTCCTGGCTGAGCGGGTGATTTTGATGTTCACAGACTTGTTCTCTCCCTGCCTCCGGACGTTCAGCTTGTTGGGGTGCAGAGGGGTGAACTGGCTCTCCAGCTTGGGGAAGCAAAGCTCTCGCCTGCCATCTGTGGACACCTGCGGGGAGTCCAGTACCTGCCCAGACAGACCAACATCACACACCACTATTTATTATCCAATTCATCAAATATGAATGTTTCTTTACACCCTTACCGGGATGAGTCCATCCCTGATTTTGTGGCTGAAATTGCAAAAAAAAAAAAAAAAAAAAAAACGATAAGAAAATAGTCAAACATGAGAAGCAGCTATACTGAACAAAACTATAAAACGCAACATGTAAAGTGTTGGTCCCATGTTTCATGAGCGGAAATAAAATACCTCTGAAATTTTCCATACACTTATTTCCTTCAAATGTTGTGCAAAAATTTGCTAACATCCCTATTAGTAAGCATTTCTCCTTTGCCAAGATAATTCAAGTTGAGGGAGCGTGCAATTGGCATGCTGACTGCAGGAATGAACTATTGCCAGAGAATGTAATGTTCATTTCTCTACCATAAGCCGCTTCGCCTCCAATGTCGTTTTAGAGAATAAGTAAGTCCAACCAGCCTCAACCGCAGACCACGTGTAAAAACCGCAGCCCAGGATCTCCTGGCTCCCCAGAGGGTGGCCCTCCCAGGCCCACCCATGGCTGCGCCCCTGACCAGTCATGTGAAATCCATAGATTAGGGCCTAATGAATTTATTTCAATTGAATGATTTCCTTATATGAACTGTAACTCAGTCAAATCGTTTAAAATTGTTGCATGATGCTTTTATATTTTTGTTCAGTATAAATTATTCTCTGATGTATACTGACATCTTGTGTTTGGAAATTGAAGTGGTCATGGAGCTCCCTGAGCTTGTGCTCTTTCTCTGCGTTTCTCTCCTGCATCTCTAATTTGAGAGCCTCAACTATAGAGACACTCTTCTTTTTCTGAAGGTTGTTTAGACAATTTCACCTGGAAAACAGACATTAGCTTAAAAGGGCAGACAATACTTATGGTGAGAAATATTGTCAATTGCTGTGTGAAGTGCACCCACTTTCCCTGCAACTACATACATATAATTTAGAGGGAAAGTGATAAGACACAGGCTGGTAACTTCAATGATGTATGGATCAACGTTAATGCTATTAGAATTTATGTGATCCTCAGAGATTAGAAAGATAAAAGGTTAGCAATGTCCCGCTAAATTATGCAGAAACTAGGGATTAGGTCACAGAAACCCATATTCTGAATGTCATTCAGCAACTTCCCGCTTCCTACACTCTGAAACTCCATTGAGTACTTCCTCTCACCCAGAGATGCCATAAAGGCCAGCAGTTCTAATGTGTTTATTAAATCAGAGTCAGGATGATCCCATTACCTTTTCAGTCTGCAGCGCGCTACGGCAGAGCTCCTTTTGACACTCCCTCATCAACTCTGGAGCCAGGCACTGACTCTCCTCCTGCTCTGGCCCGTCGGCTCCCTCCATCAGAATTGCCCTCTTTTCAAGGCACTTCTGGTTCTCCACCTCATGCTGCTCATTAACCAGCTAGGAGGACATCAAAAGGAATGATTACTTCCCTCAAACAGAAACGTAAATTGCTAGAGTTTCAGAGAGACTTTGAGAATGAGTGTGAGTATCTGTGATCAAACGGCAGCTCTTACCTTCAAGCGCTCTTCAGTCCGCTGACGTTCCTGCTTCACGTTCTCGCCAGCACAGTTGATCACATGAGAAAACTTGGCACTGTTCACGTTTTTTGGAAGGCAGCTGTCCTTCAAACTCGTCAGCTCTGAAATGCAAAAATTTAGACATTGGTGCAAATTCCCCCCAAACACTGAATGAAGACATGGTTAAATCAGTGGGTATTTTCTTTTTAAATCGTGTGACCACTCACCTCGACTTAAAGCCGCAATCTCTTTCATCTTAGCCTCCAGAATCTGCTCTTGTTCTGTTTGTGTCCTCTCCTGCTCTGTCAGTGCAAGACGCATGTCTTCAATCACCTTCTCCTTGGACTTATTTATATGACTTTCTTCCACCTGGGACAGTTTCTGCTGAGCCACCACTAGTCTCGCTTGCAGAGTTCCACACTGGGCCTCCCTCTCAGCCAGCTGCTTCTCCAACTCCACAACCCTCTCAGAGCTGCCTCCAGAAGCCTGCACCTGAACCTCCAGGTCCACGATTCGCTCCTTCAGGTGGCCTGCCATTTGTTCGAGGTCAGAGTAACTCTTCGTAATTTCATTGTAAGCCCCCTTCTCTAATTCGTAGTCCTGCAGGTTGAATTGTGCCTCTGACCGCAGTGTCTCTAGCTCATGTCTCAGTTGGCTGCAGAGTTCTTCCTGTCCAGAGAGCTGCTCTCTGACCTGGTTGAGCTCCTGCTCCAGGTCAGCTATCCACTGGCTCTTCTGGAGCAACTGTTCCACCACACTCTCACACTCCCTTTTCATGGCATCTATGGTGTCATGGAACTTTGAGTCGTTCCTCTGCACAGAAGAGACCTTCAGTTCCTCCGCTTCCTTCTGGAGTCGTTCAGTTTCCAAAGTCAAGGATTCAATGGTTTTGGATGTTTCGTTAGATTTGTCTTCGAGCTCCTTCAAGAGTGCTCTGGCTGCCTCTAGCTCCTCTGAAAGATTGGCGGACCTCTCAGTCTGTTCGATAAGTTCTGTTTGGAGAGTTTTCACTGAAGACTCTGCTTTCTGTGATGTCTGCTGGAGCTGGAAGATGCCGTTGACCAGTGCTTTGTTGTCTTTAGAGAGCCTGGCTGTCTCTTTCCTCTCTTTCTCCAGCAAAGCCATCACAGCTTCACAGTCACCCGTCTGCTCCTCCAAATCGTTGGCGAGCTTCTGTAAGGTCTGTTCGAACGAAACCTTCTCGCGTTTGAGCTCATCGGTGTTTTCGTTCATTCTTTTTATCTCTCCTTTGACTGTCTCCAACTTCTGAACCATCGCCTCATGTTCTTCTTTTAACTGTGAAATGGTCATGTCTTTTTGATGACATTCCGCCTGGAGTTTCTCCAACTCGCCTGCTAGAATAACACGCTCATCCTCAAGACTCCCTGGAGAGAGAGGAGCTGGTCAGACACATACAGAACTCTAAAAGTAAATAAAGGACCATTAGCCCCGATACAAGATGTTACTCCTTTCATCTTTTATGACTACCTTTCTTCAGGGCAGGCTGATCATCAAGGTTTTCCAGGACATCAGCATGGCAATTCCTGCCCTCCTCAGCACTGGGACTTTCCCGACTCATACACTTACAATTCTGTTTCAAGCTCAGAATCTCATTCTTGATGGAGTCAACCAAGGCCGCCTGTTGACAAAAATAGTGAAATGGAATGCATATTATCATATAGAGGTTCTGTGATTGACAGATTACAAAGCACCCCCGTATGCACCATTAATACAAGTATGAAATCAGTAGTTCAAGTAAGTAATTTACTTACATCCCTAGTTGCAGCCTCACTATTCTGGTCTATTGCTTCCTGCAGCTTGGTAATCATGTCATCTTTCTCATGGCAGATTTCCATTAAGGCCTCAAACGTCCGTGTCTGAGATTCCAAATTCTGCATAAAACCAAAATGTGGAGAACAATTAACTCTAAGCCAACCTTTCAGTATTCACATGGAACAAAACACATCTCAATATCAGCCAGGCTTACCTCCTTCGCATCCTCTAGCTGCCCGCACAATTGTTTCAATTCCATGCTCATTTCGTCCACTTCTGTAAACAGAGAGAAAACACACTTAAAGGGATACTTGGGAATTGTGACATTACAACCTTATTCAAAAATGTATTAACACGTTTCCCCCCCTTATCTAAATCATATTTACTTAAGTATTCAGACCATTTACTTTGTTGGAAGCACCTTTGGCTGCGACTAGAACCTCGAGTCTTCTTGGGTATGACGCTACAAACGTGGCACATCTGTATTTGGGGAGTCTCTCTCATTCCACTCTGCAGATTCTCTCAACTGCCAGGTTGGATGGGGAGTCGCTGCACAGCTATTTTCAGGTCTCTCCAGAGCTGTTTGATTGGGTTAAAGTTCGGAATATGGCTGGGCCACTCAAGAACATTCAGAGACTTGTCCCAAAGCCACTTCTGCGTTGTCTTGGCTCTGCGCTTAGGGTCATTGTCCTGTTAGAAGGTGAACGTTCACCCCAGTCGGAGGTCCTGAGCGCTCTGGAGCTGGTTTTCACCAAGGATCTCTGTATATTTCTCCGTTTAATCTTTGCCTCGATCTTTACTTGTCTCCCAGTCCCTGAAAAACATACCCACAGCATGATGCTGACACCACCATGCTTCACCATATGGATGTACCTGGTTTCCTCCAGATGTGACACTTTACATTCAGGCCAAAGAGTTTAATCTTGGTTTCATCAGACTAGGGTCTTAAGGTTCCTTTTTGGCAAACTCAAAGCGGGCTGTCATGTGCCTTTTACTGAGGAGTGGCTTCCGTCTGGCCACTCTACCATAAAGGCCTGATTGGTGGAGTGCTGCAGAGATGGTTTTTCATCTGGAAGGTTCTCCCATCTCCACAGAGGAACTCCAGAGCTCTGTCAGAGTTACCATCGGGTTCTTGGTCACCACCCTGAGCAAGGCCCTTCTCCCTCGATAGCTCAGTTTGGCCGGGCAGCCAGCTCTAGGAATAGTCTTGGTGGTTCCAAACTACTTCCATTGAAGAATGATGGAGGCCACTGTTCTTGGAGACCTTCAATACTGCAAAAAAATGTTGGTACCCTTCCCCAGATCTGTGCCTTGACGCAATCCTGTCTCAGAGATCTACGGACAATTCCTTCAACCTCATGGCTTGGTTTTTTCTCTGACAGCTGTGGGCTCTTCTATAGACAAATGTGTGCCTTTCCAAATCATGTCCAAACAATTGAATTTACCACAGGTGGACTCCAGTCAAGTTGAAGAAATATCTCAGGGATGATCAATGGAAACAGGATGCATCTGACCTCAATTTCAAGTCTCATAGCAAAGGGTCGCAATACTAATGTAAATAAGGTATCCATTTTGAATACATTTTCAAACATTTCTAAAAACCTGATTTCAGTATGCCATTATGGGATATTGTGTGGGTCTGAATACTTTCCAAAGGCACTCTACTTCCCCAGAGTCAGATCTCTGTCCAGTATGAAGGAAGGATGCTAGAAAATACCCATGGACTTCCAGTCATTGCACTAACATTAGTTAGCATCGGCATGCAAAACTACCTCCAACTTCCTTCATACTGGACACATGGATACCATTTTTATGTCTATGAGTTCATCTGACTCTGGGGAAGTAGATAAAGGGCATCATTGCCAAAATCCCAAGGCATCCCTTTAAGCTAAATCCTGAATATTTATCAGACATGAAAAAAAAAAGAAAAAAAAAAATCACAGTTAGTTGAGACATACTATACACACACACCATTTGTTTTGAGGTGGAGTTGCTGCTGGGTCTTGAGGAGCTCCTCTGATAAGTCATCCACTTGCTTCCTCGGGCTGGCTACAGTGCCAGGAGACTCAGGCAGGTCCACCAAACAGGTCTGTGCAGCCTCCGCATCCCTCCTGATTCTAGCCAGGTCACCTCGCATTGCATCAATGATCCCCTCCAAGAGCTCTACCTTATCCTCCTGCGAGGGACAACAAAGACATCCGAACTCAACTCATTAAACAAGGACAGATAAGGATGTTAGTGGTGAAGTTATAATATCAGATCATGCAGAAAATACAACCCGTGTCACGACACTAACAGCATAGATGTGAACACCCCCCCCCCTTAGATGGGCAGTTATGACTTTACAATCACTTTGTACATTTCTTGCAGAGAATCTGGTTTCCCTGACCATGCCATAAAGGAGAGAGGGTCACAGTAGAACAAATTCTACTACATCCCAGAATTTGACCATTTACCAGTATTCCTATTTTGAAGAACGTGTAAACGGTCAGTGGAGAAGCCAGCATTGACCCGGTCCAGTTTGTTTCATGTTTGTGACCTCATGAAAGACAATACAACAACATTGATCTAACTCTGTTTATACAGGTTCCTCAGTTATGAGGCTTGCATCTAATTATTGAATAAAATTAATGAGTAAACATTAAACTATTTGCAAAATTATGTAATGTTAATCTTTAAAAATTTGAGAATTGGCTTCTCATGTCAAGTTAAATTAAGTCAGTAGCAACACCCAAGTGAATAGACATTGGTTGGAAATTAACCAACCCCCTTTCCACTCTTGAATAAAAGCCTCCATGACGAAAAGTCAACTCAGTTCCAAATAACGTGAGGACTTGTACTCACGTTTAAAAGGTCTTATTATAATTTCAACTCCACAGACCAGGAACCGAGAGAGCTTGCTCCACACGTTAAATGGTATGAGCTCTGAACTATTGATCACCTAAAGAGGTGCATACTAAACTATCATATATCAGACTGCAGCTGAACATATGCGCAAATCTAGTACGAGAACACCGACGTAGAAACATCTCCAGAGTGAGATAAACCTCAGATCACATGAACCTCTCACACGACAACCCGGAAGTATCTACAAAGGACCATGGCAACATCGACTGTGTAAACCAGAGCCTCACATCACCAGCTCAACAATCGAAGCAAACTTCACGTAAATACAATGCATTGCTTTTCCGAATGAACGATCGTTAGTGGCATATGTATTTGTGAGAATAGCTTCCCAGGTCCGATAGAGACCCATGTTCCTTAGTCTTCCTTCCAAAATCCCCATATCTTCTCTCTGAATCAATCGTGTTATAACCAAACTGTTTTTGTTTAGTCCACTAACTGTATAATTTTATTATGGATTGTATATTCTGTAATTGTTTAATTAGTTAGTAAATATATTGAGCCAATTTGTGAATGGATGATTTATAAGTAAAGGCTGGGTTTGTGAAGATAACCAATCATTTTACGAGGTTCAGATGAAGCTGACGGAAGGTAATAATAATAATTCATTATTAGAAGACTAATTGATCAGATATTAAAATATTTGAAGTGTTTGTCGGAAAATTATGACTCTCTAAACCAACATTTTCCATGGTACATTGACTTCCTAGTTAGTTTAATCACGTGATAATAATTACAGAGAATGGATTTGATAAAATAAGTCTTCACATTTAATGATAAGTCAGAGACATGACACCTGTGATGTGAATATGACTTACCTTTGTCATTTCCTCGTCACCAGTGACACTTGCACACTTGCTGACACTTTTGCTGACTAAATTCTTCAGGATCTCCAACCTCTTGTCCGCTCTGTCCTCGATGATCTCTCTCTCTTTGGAAAGACGCTCACTGCATGACAAAAACATTGTTCAGTCAATGCATCTACAGACAAGATTGACAGATTGTTCAAAGAGAGGGAAATGCGACTACTTACTTGTAATCACTTTCCATTTTGGAGAATAGCTCCATGAACTCGATGGTGACCTCTTCACGGATTTGAGACTCCAAAGCCAATTTCTCAGTTTCCTCCTTCAAAAGTTTCTCCCTCGGTTCCTCCACCAGAGCAAACTGGCCCTAAAATACACAATCAAATCCATCTTTTATATTTGTACTTAAGGATCCCCATTAGCAGCAGCTACTATTCCTGCGGTCAAGCAACATTAGGGCAGTTAGATACATTCACAAATTAAAATATTACATAACACCTTTCACAACATATAAGTGTGTTCCCTCAGGCCACTAAACAACTACCACATCTCTACAATACAAAATCTCTGTCTCGTCACAGTCCCTGCCATTCCATAAAGGTTGATTTTAAAATTTTATCTGATTCTACTGCTTGCATCAGTTACCTGATGTGGTAAAGAGTTCCATGTAGCCATGGCTCTACGTAGTACTGTGCGCCTCCCATAGTCTGTTCTTGACTTGGGGATTATGAAGAGACCTCAGGTGGCATGTCTCGTGGGGTATGCATGGGTGTCAGAGCTGTGTGCTAGTCGTTTAAACAGACAACTCGGCGCATTCAACATGTCAACACTTCTTCCAAGTAATGAAGTCAATCTCTCCTCCACTTTTAGCCATGAGAGATTTACATGCATATTAATGTTAGCTCTCAGTGTACATTTAAGTGCCAGCCGCGCTGCTCCATTCTGAGCCAATTTTAATTTGAGGCCCCTCTTTGTGGCACCTGACCAGATGACTGAACAGTATTCCAGGTGCAACAAAACTAGGGCATGTAGGACCTGTCTAGTTGATAGGGGGTTTTAAAAAGGCAGAGGAGCACTTTATGATGGACAGACTTCTGCCCGTCTTCGCTACTGTTGTATCAACATGTTTTGACCATGACAGTTTACAAGCCAAGGTAACCGAGCAGTTTAGTCACGTTGCACAGGATTACAAGTTTTAGTTGAGGTTTAGTGAATGATTTGTCCCAAATACCATGCTTTTAGTTTTTGAAATATTTAGGACTAATTTATTCTTTGCCAGCCATTCGGAAACTGCAGCCCTTTGTTAAGTGTTGCAGTGATTTCACTCGCTGTAGTAGGTGACGTGTATAATATAGGGTCATACGCATACATAGACACACTGGCTTTACTCAAAGCAAGTGGAATGTCATAAATAAAGATTGAAAAGAGTAAGGGGCCTAAACAGCTGCCCTGGGGAATTCCTGATTCGACCTGGATTATGTTGGAGAGACTTCCATTAAAGGAAAACCATCTGTGTTCGATTAGACAGGCAACGCTTTATCCACAATATAACAGGGGGTGTAAAGCCATAACACATACGTTTTCCAGCAGCAGACTATGATCGACAATGTCAAAAACCGCACTGAAGTCTAACAAAACAGCTCCCAAAAATCTTGTCAATTTCACTCAGCCAGTCATTTATGTAAATGCAGTGCATGTTGAATGTCCTTCCCTATAAGCGTGCTGAAAGTCTAGTCAATTTGTTTACAGTAAAATAGGATCTAAAATATTTATTTTTAACAAGGCAAGTCAGTTAAAAACAAATTTCTATTTACAATAACGGCCTACCCCAGCCAATTGGGTGTTGCCCTATGGGACTCCCAATCACGGTCAGATGTGATACAGCCTGGATTCAAACCAGGGACTGTAGTGACGCCTTTTGCACCGAGATGCAGTGCCTTAGATGGCTGCGTCACTTTGACATCTGGTCAAACACAATTTTCTCCAAAAATGTACTAATGTAAAAGGCTGACTGGTTGACTATTTGAGCCAGTAAATGGGGCTTTACTATTCTTAGGTAGCATAATTACTTTTGCTTCCCTCCAGGTCTGAGGGCACACACTTTCTAGTAGGCATAGATTTAGTTCAACTTGGATGTGTAGGGTCAGTGTGTGTTGCTGGCATGTCATGTCTAAGTTAGCTAATCTTGCCAATAAAAAATATCAGTGGGTTGTGTGATGAATGAGCCATCTGATTCAATGAATGATGGAGCGGAGTTTGCCTTTTTACCCTACATTTAATTTAAGGTGCTCCAAAGCGGTTCCGTATTTCACTGAAATAATAAACTTTTTGTTTTCGAAATTATAGTTTCCGGATTCGACCATATTAATGACCTAAGGCTCGTATTTCTGTGTGTTATTATATTATAATTAAGTCTATGATTTGATATAGCAGTCGGACTGAGTTGGTAGGCAGCAGCAGGCTCGTAAGCATTCATTTAAACAGCACTTTCCTGCAAATATTCTTGTTACATTGCACAACCTTCAATGTTATGTCATAATTACGTAAAATTCTGGCAAATATACAGATTTCCGATTGTTATGAAAACGTCCCTAATTAAATCGGCCATTCCGATTAATCGGTCGACCTCTAGTTATAACCATGTACTGCAACTACTATCAAAAGGTATCATCTAAGTGAGTTTCCGAGATAATCAGAATATGAATGTCATGTTATTAGCAAGTTATTGATTTCATGAACCTTGTTTGTTAAGCTACATTAATTAGGTTACTTACTTTGTGTCTACCAACGCCCCTGGGATAATGTAAATTTGCTGAAGCATTATGACAACTCAGCGACACAATGGTAGGGATTAATTGAGCTGGGCCATTGATAAAATCACTCAACGCAGCCTTATAAAGCTGTGAAAGGATCCAGGAACCCAAATTATTCAGGTGGATCCCATCCTCCTTATAAAAAGGAGGATTTTTCAAAGTTGTGTAAAGTCAGTGAAAAAGAACCAGCATATCAACATACTGAATATGAACATAACCTACATTGAAGTCCTCAAGCACCGTCTTGTCCTCTTCTCCCGCCTCCAGAATGGTCTCCTCCGCCATGCTCTCATCGCAACTTTCCTCTTCTTCATAATCATCCTCCTCTTCATCCCCATCTTCCTGCACATCTTCTAGAGTCGTTTCCCAAGCCACCATGGAGCTCTCCCTCCTACTCCACAGGTTCTTGCAGCCAGCATTGTTGATGATGAGGGACACATCCCTGGCAGATCTCTTTGGAGCATTGGCAGGGACTGGTTTGATGTTGAGGACCACCACCTGAGAAGTCATAAAGAAATTAAATAAATTAGCAATTTGGCCACCTATATTATGAACCACAAGCTTACTTTTCCTTATAAAAAGCTCCTCTGGCTGACCTTTTGGGCGATGGCAGAGAATTTGAGGACGTTGAGCGTCTCATCGTACATGGAGGCACACTGGTTGATGTTGACAATCATGCAGGCTTTCCCTCTACCACAGAAAAAGCCCTGGAGGTAGTGTGTGAGCTTGCTCTCTCTGAAGGGGACATGTTGTTGGAACCTGGAAAATATTTACATAGGATGAAAGGAGCATTATATTGGTTCATTAGAAACAAACATGCAGTCTGTGTTTGTAAAAGACTAAACCTGTATACAGGTCAAATACTCACTTTGCTTGTTGGTTGAGTCTCAGAGCATTGATGCATTTGCCCAGAGTGAGCAATGAGGTGTTGATATTGCCAGCCTCTTTTAGCTGCACTCCTTTATTCTGAGTCTTTGCACATCTCTCAGATCCAGCCAGATCACACAACGACAACCTTAGACATAACATACAACTATGAATTAAAACAAGACAATCATGAGAAAAGCAGGAGAAAAAAATGGAATAACTTGGTCACTTACTCGCTAATTGTGTGGACTCTGGGTATTCCAACATCTTCAATCCGCAAGATACGAATGGAAAATATGCTATGGCTTCTGCTTGAGACATTGTTGAGCTTTGTGCAGGAGAAACTCTGGTTCTTCTTTCCTATCTTCAGGACTTTGTAAGCCTCCTCTGAATTATTTACTTGAACCCACTTTAAATCTACAAGAGAAACCATGCGTATGTTCTGTATGAACTGAAATCCCATAGCTTCGAGGCGAATTCATCACATATTCAATCAAAGTGACATTACCTTTCACAAAGGTGTTTCCCTTGATGTCTTGGGACAGCCGAAGGACGGTTCTCCTATGTGAGCCATTAGGAATGGGCTCCAGTAGGTCGTAGATATTCTCATTGTAGATTTCACAAAAGGAAACCCACACAGAGTATTTAGTGTGAGAGTCCACATCCAGACAGAAACTGTCTCCTTCCCCCTGATCACTGATGTCGCTCAAGGAGGAACCTGTCAAACAACAGATCTTACATTACATCTTTAATTGTAACAATGAAAAATGTGTCACATAGTATCAAGAAACTCATAAAATACATAGCTACTGTACTTTGCATACTCTTGGCCTGCAACAAGTTTCTTACCCTCCAGTATTGTTGACCTGCAAGTGGAGCTCATTGTGCTTTTCAGAAAATCACTCTGAAGAAAAGTGGGAAAGAAAGTAGAATGAGACTAATTTACATTTCATTAAGAATGCAAAGCAGGGGGGAATTGTGCGAGAGGTTTTACTGTTAAACCTCACCTCCTTTGACAGTCTCATGAGGTTTCGCTTATTAGTAGACTCTTCATCCTGCTGGTCCTTTGTGAGCCTAGTGAAGTCTCTGCATCGATGTGGTTTGATGTTGTTCTGTGCATAGACCCGGCCCTCGATGCTGTTGAAGATCACGTTCAAAGACCTTGGAAGAATTCCACCATCACTCTCAGGGCCTGGAAGTAAAAATAGACAAAGTGTTTAACATGAACCCGTAGCAGTCACTTTATTTATTTTTTTATTGTGGTGAGCATCTGTTATGAAACCGAGAGGCCAAAGGGCAAATTTGTCTGTATATAAAACGTAAGACAGCTTATGAAAAATTACTTAACCCAACAATAAAATGTCAAATGCAAATTGAAACATGCTAAAAGAATTCTGACCAAGGAATGTGAATGTCTTCCCGGCATTGGTGACTCCATATGTGAAGACAATAGAATTTCCTCCTTCTAGAACATCTCTGACCAGACGTTTCACTGTGCCATCAAACATTTGCCTCTGTGTAGTGTCAGGGCCATATACCTGGGGGGGTAAACAGTTTAGTAAAAATGGCCACACTCCCCACCCATTTTTTTGATAAGCCAATCTTTACAGATAGCTACTAATTAAACAGCTGGAAAAGGACGTACCTGAGAAAACTGAAATCTTTGGGTGGTCTGAGTGACTGGTTTGTCACCATCAGCGTGACTGGTTTGTCGTCTGGTTGATAAAGAGCTCCTAGGAGCCCTGAGTAAAACCGTGTCTGGTGGCTCCATGGACACACATTCCTGGATTTAAACAGAGGAAAAGGAGCACGTCAACAAATGCACTCTGATCAGCAAAGGACCACTGACTGACCATCCTGCCCATTGCTACTGCAGGAAGTGTCTTGACACAGGTGCAATCCTATTGAGGATTTTCTAAGTCATATTCATCCAATCCAAGGGTACTTTTCATTGGTTGTAATAACTGGAAATAATAAAGAATGTGACTTTACAGTATATCAAGGTCCTTTTGCAGCATTTACATTACATTTAAGTCATTTAGCAGACGCTCTTATCCAGAGCGACTTACAAATTGGTCAATCATGATCCTCATCTCAGTGTACTGTATGTGTCATGGGACAATACCTGAGATTCACCACTTTCATTCTCTACTGTGGTAAAGGGACGTATCCTGAGGTAGACCCGCAGATGCTCTTTCTCAAATAATACACAATCCTGTAGGGAGAGATTAATATACATAATTGCTTGGGGTATTGTGTTTTTTTTAGTTAAAGTAATTGTCAAATTTTGCTAGCTATATAGATAATATTAAAACATCTGATAACATAAGCCCCTAGTTAGCTAACGTTAGCTTGTCACATCAAGAAATATCCCAGTGCAGTACAAGATTCACAAAATCAAACCTGTGGCAGAGCAGATGCAATTGCAGAAAAATCAGCAAACAAGTCCTTTCTCAAATCCTCAACAACTATAGGTCCCACTCTCTCTGGTTTCTTGTCCAAACACGTATCCATCACTCTATAAAAAGAGACATTTCACATTGTTTATGATGAAGTCCTTTAACGTTACTCTTTAGCTAGCCTACAATTAATTAGCCGAGGCAAGGCTAGCCGTTGTGTTACTGTTGTGTCTTGCTGGAAAGAGAGAAGAGCAAACACGTTGACACAGACAGAGTAAAACAAAGTTATGCATCTATCTTTCGTAATCAGATTTTTAAAAAATCGTTAACCTACTGTAATAACTCACGTTTGTGTGTTTTTATTCATCGACACATTGATGTAGCTAGCTACAGTCCTCTCCATTCGTTTTTGAACAAGCTGACCGCGGTCTAATTTTTAAACTGGACCAATCAGAGAACTTGTAGTCCGTATACGGTTGTTGGCTACAACATGTCCCATAAGGCATTCTGTTAACGCACCATCCACATGCACGTTTAACATTTTACACACGGAAACATGGCTGTGTTCATGGACTTGAATATTATCTACACAACCGACAAGAAACGACTTCGGAGTGTTATTGAAACAGCAGCGCACCGTAACTATGTTTATCTTGTTCACATTTGCAAAACTGTTTAGCTAGCTGCCATTAACCTCGTAAAGAAGACCATTGCTCTCAACTTGGCTAACTGGCTAGCAGCTCACCGCAAATAGCTGTTTAAGCTGGGTTGTATTTGCAAACTGTTTAGCTACGGTAGCCCAAACTTCACATTCGCTGAATCGTCTTTGCTAACTTCTAGCCTAGGCAGCCATATATGTAGCAGGACCAGAGCAAGCTACAATATATCTGGATTGATTTGCTTATCAAGTAGCTAATGTTTTCATGTTTCAGTTGGATACTCTACAGTTGCCATCAATTATGTTGTTGATTTGCAACAAAAGAAACAGGTAAGCTCCTCAGTGTTCCCAGTTTATGACTCATGAAGTCAAGAGAACTATTCCTCACCCTTAACGTTTGTTTGCTTATGTTTACAGGAAATTGGCAAACCAAAGTGTGTCTTAGAGCTGTTTGATACATTTCCCATAGTGCAGGTAATGTGGCATAATAATAATGTTACATTTTACATTTAAGTCATTTAGCAGACGCTCTTATCCAGAGCGACTTACAAATTGGTGAATTCACCTTCTGACATCCAGTGGAACAGCCACTTTACAATAGTATGTTGATACATAATGTAATACTTTTTCATGATGTTACCTATCCCGTTTCTCCATGCATTGGGAATCAAAATAATAGGTAATATCCCCTTCCTTTTGCACAGGGTAAATCAAGACCAATCAAGGTGTTAAACCGATTGACAGTTGTGGCCTCTGACCCATCACACTTTGTGAGTCTGATATACTGTAGAAGTTTGAGCATTTGCTGACAGTATTCATATTGCACAATTTTTCAAATAACTAATGTTACATCTATCCCTTTCCAGAGACCAAATGCAGAGTACAAAGCCTATGACTTAGTGGCTGTCTATCCTACAACAGAGAAGTTGTTTCATGTTAGTACTTTTGTTCAGGGTCATTATCACTGTATATTACCATCCGCTACTGACAATGTATGTTGATAATAGGATGACCTTCTGCTAATTTTGTTTCAATAGGCAGCCTGCATGACATTTGATGTTGACATCATCTGTGTAGCAGTGATAGAAAAACAACCCTTCTTTTTCAAAAGATCTCCAATAAATGGGGTAATTATCTATACTTCTCAGTATTTGAATTAACAACATACTTTGTAGTGATTTGAAGACTTGCCTACGACCCGTTTCTTTTGGTTGGACTGAATGCTTTTTATGTAATAAAAGTGATATTACTTGTGCTTGTGTAAGGCAATTGAAAGAGGTGTGTTCTTTGAGATAAGTTACACACCTGCTATTCGAGACTCCACCATGAGAAGATACACCATCGCAAATGCCATCAGTCTCATGGAGACGTGCAAAGGGAAGGTATATCAACTCCTCATGGTTTATTGTTCACCTGTTAATCCACCTACCATTTTCAAACAGTGCGTGTAACAGCAATGTTTCTTTTTTTCAAACAGAATGTAATTGTGACCAGTGGGGCAGAAAAGGTAAGATAGAATTAGATATTGTCTTACCCTCTTAGATACCAATCATGTTAATATCTTTCTGCAATGAACCTTGAACCAGTTTTTTTCTCTCATTCAGCCCCTTGAGTTGAGAGGACCATATGACATTGCCAACTTGTATCCTTTCATAAAACATTACCTACCTACTTGATGTAGACTACTAGAATATGGTACATACTATATGCAGGTGTGATGAGGTTAACCCGTGTTACTGCTATTATCCTGAATGGTGTCCAGAGGCCTTCTGTTTGGGCTGTCAGAAGGAGATAGCAAAGCTTCTATCTCAACCAACTGTCGAGCTGTCCACTTACATGGAGGTAAATAGGCTGCATTCTTTTACGCATTTGTCGATCAATTTAATACATTGTGTCATGCCATGTATCTTGTTTATTTAACTAGGCAAGTCAGTTAAGAACAAATTCGTATTTACAATGACTGCCTACCTGGGGAACAGTGGGTTAACTGCCTTGTTCAGGGGCAGAACTACAGATTTTTACCTTATCAGCTCAGGGAGTCGATGGTTTAAAGGGCAAGTTAGTAGCCCATCCATGGAATGTGAATGTTGTGATTATAACACAATTGTAACACAATGTGTCATTTAACTACATTTATTACTTGGGTATCAGTCTCAAATCAATATTTGTGGGCGGCACGAGAACCAATTTATGTTCCATGTTGTCATTACAGAAACAAGAAAGACTGCCTTGGGTATCGTACACACTATGAAGAAAGACCAGCCGTTGACTGAGCGACAGGAGGAAGAGCATGCTCCAGCGTCAAAGAGGGCTAAGATTGAGACTGTGTAGATTGCTAATACTGTGTAAAGTGGTAGCTTGTTTTGATTTTGAAACTGTTTATTTATGGAAAGAGAATATGTTTATGTAATTAGCCTTTTATGGATACATGCTCCATATTTGTAGACAATTGTTTTGTGACATTTTCGTTTATATTAAAGAGAATTTTGAAATTTATTGGATTCAAAGTCAATTTGTTCAAGTTCATTTAAACTATAATCTGATACATAACTGAACCAATCAGAGAGCTTGCCTTGTTGTATCCAACAACCAGATGCGAGAGAAACAACTTTTTGTCCCATAAGGCATTTCGGGTCAACTCACGTGGAAACATGGCTGTGTTCATGGACTTCAATATTAGCTACACAACCGACAAGAAACGACTTCAGAGTGTTATTGAAACAGCAGCTCATCGTAACTATATTTTATCTTGTTACATTTGCAAAACTGTTTAGCTAGCACAAACTTCAAAGATATTTAAATCGTCTTTCATTGCTAACTTCAAGTGCGGTCAATGGAATTACTGACAACAGTTGCGATGGACAGGAGTTAGCTGAACTATGTCTTGATTGATTTGTACTAATCCATTGATATTTTCATGTCTCAGTTGGATACTCCACAGTTGCCATCAATTATGTGGTTGATTTGGAACAAAATAAGCAGGTAGGCTACTGATTGTACCCTGTTATGGCTAATCATGAAGTTGAGGGCTTTCCTTGTACATATCCCATTGATTGAAATTTCACCCTTTTTGTTTGCGTATGTTTACAGGAAATTGGCAAACCGAAGTGTGTCTCCGAGCTGTTTGAAACATTTCCCATAGTGCAGGTAATGTGCTGTAGTAATAATGTTGCTACATTATGTAATATTGAAGCTAGCTATCCCATTTATCCATGCCTTGGCATAATTACAGTGCGTTCAGAAAGTATTCACACCCGTTGACTTTTTACACATTTTGTTGTTTTGCTGCTTGAATTTGAAACGGATTAAAAAGATGTCACTGGCCTACACACAATTCCCCATAATGTCAGGGTGAATTTGTTTTTCACAATTTGTACAAAAAGAACATGAAAAGTGGAAATGTCTTGAGTATTCAACCCTTTTATGGCAAGCCTAAATAAATTCAGGAGTAAACATTTGCTTAACAATTCACAAATTGCAATAATATCGTTTAACATGATTTTTAAATGACTACCTCATCTCTGTAACCCACACATTTATCTGTAAAGTTCCTCAGTCGAGCAGGCAATTTCAAACAGATTCAAACACTAAGTCCAGGGAGGCTTTTTTAATGCCTTGCAAAGAAGGGCAGCTATTGGTAGATGAGTTTAAAAAATAAAATAAACTGACATTGAATATCCTGTTGAGCACGGTGAAGTTACTATTACATTTTGGCTGGTGTATCAATCACCCAGTCACTACAAGATACAGGCATCCTTCCTAACTCAGTTGCCGGAGAGGAAGCAACCTCTCAGAGATTTCACCATGAGGCCAATGGTGACTTTAACACCATTTGAGTTTAATGGCTGTGATCGGTGAAAACTGAGGATGGATCAACATTGTAGTGACTCCACAATACTAACCTAAATGACAGAGTGAAAAGAAGGAATACAAATGTTACAAAACATGCATCCTATTTGCAATAAGGCACTAAAGTATAACTGCAAGAATTGTACTTTATGTCCTGAATATAACGTGTTATGTTTGGTGCAAACAACACATCACTGAGTACCACTCTTTATATTTTCAAGCATGATGGTGGCTGCATCATGGTATGGGTATGCTTGTCATCGGCAAGGACTAGGGAGTGTTTTGCGATTTAAAAGGAATATAGCTAAGCATATGCAAAATCTTAAAGGATAACCTAATTGTCTGCTTTCCAACAGACTCTGGGAGACAAATTCACCTTTCAGCAGGACAATAACTGTAAACACATGGCCAAATAGACACTGGAGTTGCTTATCAAGACTACTTTGAATGTTCCTGAGTGGCCTAGTTACAGTTTTGACTGAAATCGTCTTGAAAATCTATGGCAAGACTTGAAAATAGCTGTCTAGCAATGATCAACAACCAACTTGAAAGCGCTTGAAGAATTTTTAAAAGAATAATGTGCAAATATTGTACTATCCAGGTGTGCAAAGCTCTTAGACTTACCCAGAAAGACGCACAGCTGTAATTTCTGCCAAATGTGCGTCTACACATTTGTAAATGAGACATTTCATTTTCAATATGTTTGCAAAACATGTTTTTATACATTTTTCATCTTGTCGTTACGGGCTGCTATTGTGTGTAGATGGATGAGAGAGAAAATATTTAATCAATTTTGATTTCGGGCTATAACACACTGGAATAAGTCAAGGGGTATGAATACTTTTCTGAAGGCATTATGTCCCCCTGATTTTGTACAGGGTAAATCGAGACCAATCAAGGTGTTGAACCGACTGACAGTTGTGGCCTCAAGGGCAGCACACTTTGTAAGTCCAATACACAGTAGAAGTTTGAGCATTTTGCTGACATTATTCATATTGCATAATTTGTGAAATGGGACTAATGTCATTTATCCTTTCCCAGAAACCATTAAGAGAGTACAAAGCCTATGACTTAGTGGCTGCCTATCCTAAAACGGAGAAGTTGTTTCATGTAAGTACTTTTTTTCCACCACCGTCAACAATAAGTACTGTATTATTGTTGACTACACTGGCAATGTATGGATGACATTCTGCTTGTGTCTGTCTTCTCTTTGTTTCAATAGGCAGCCTGCATGGAATTTACTATTGACATCATCTGTGTAGCAGCGACAGAAAAACAGCCCTTTTTTTTCAAAAGATCTTCAGTCAATGGGGTGAGACCATTGCTCTCTGTGTATTTGAATGAAGAGATTACTTGGAAATGGCCAAGCAATGTACAGGTGGTAATGCAAGTTGTGCTTGTTTCAGGCAATTGAAAGGGGTGTGTTTTTTGAGGTACGTTACACACCTGCAATCCGAGACTCCACCATGAGAAGACACACCATCACAAATGCTCTAAATCTCATGGAGGCGTGCAAAGGCAAGGTAAATAGACCCAACATGGTTCAACTTTACTTCACCTGTCAATCAACCTGCCATTTTCAGTCTGTGTAACAGCAATGTTTTTTTAATTTTTTAAACAGAACGTAATTGTGACCAGTGGGGCAGAAAAGGTATATTACCCACTTAGATACCATTCATACCATGAGCATTGAACATACTGGTTTTAACATCTTACTGAAATTAACCATACCACTGTAAATGTGTGTTTTGTTCAATCAGCCCCTTGAGTTGAGAGGACCCTATGACATTGCCAATTTGTATCCTCTCTTAAAACATTACCTACCTAGTACAGTACTTGATGTATGCGACTCTAATATGGTACAGTATTATAGATAGACTAAATGCAGGTGTGATAAGGCCAAACTGTGTCACTGCTATTATCCTGAATGGTGTCCAGGGGCCTACTGTTTGGCCTGTCAGAAGAAGATAGCAAAGCTGCGATCTCAACCAACTGTCGAGCTGTCCACTTACATGGAGGTAAATATACTGCCATTTACACATTGCTCGAGCAGTTGAATGAATACATTGTGTAAAATGTTATATGCCAGGCAGGTATGTACACTTGGTTAAAAGGCCAAGTGAGAGTAGCCTATGCATGGAATGTGAGTGTTATTATCATGTAACAGTGTCATTGAACTACATTTATTACTTGTCTATCATTCTCAAAGCCGTGTTTGTGGCACAAGAAAAATCAATGAATATACAGTGTTGTCATTACAGAAATGAGAAAGACTGCCTTGGGGATAGTACACTCTATGAAGAATGAGCAGCCTTTGACTGAGAGACAGGAGAAAGAGGATGTTCCAGCGCCAGAGAGCTAAGATTGAGATGGCGCAGTAGAATGTAATAACTTTTGAATTGTAATACTTTTTTCTTTATGGATAGAGAATGTGTTTATGTAAATGTACTTTTATGAATATCCTTATTTGTGGAAATGTGACCGTTTTCTAGTAACTGCACAGTGGTCGTATAGTTTGTCATGTATTAGCAACAATGATGATGCTTGTTCCGTTTAGACAAAGCAAACTAATTCGGATGACAACGGCAATACTGTTTATTTCATAACGTAATGTAAAATGACAAGCAAAATGCTAAAGGTAAACATGTAGTAGAACAATTAAAATGACTTCAGGAAGTGCATTAGAATCACACAAGCATTTTAAAATCCTGTGTTCTCACTGACTAGCACAAAATCAGTTTGAAGCCACCAGCTCACTGTCATTTTATATTAAAGAGAAATGAAGAATGTATTGATTCAAAATATTTTTTCCAACAATTAAACTACAATTTAGTATGTAACTGAATGCATATTATAGTCATGCTGATGTCATAAGTCAAGTCACAACTACAATTTCCAAACTTTCTCTTTCCCCATATAGTTATTTGTCAACCTTTTCAACCTTCTTGAACATCTCCGACCTCCAATAAGCTGCCTATAAAGAAACAAACATCCTTACAAGCAAATGCAAAGTTACTTCAATTTTTCAGCCCAATCTTCTGCTGGTTAGCAAGAAATTACTTTCGGTCTTGAAGTCAGCCTCCGTTTAATGAAACCTTGGAAGCTGTATCGCCATAATCAACTGAGTAGTTGTGAAAGTTAGTCTCTCCACAAAGAAACTGGGTTAGCATTTGCTTGTATCTACTTATTCTGAGTTTGAGACCTGTTTAAAATGCAATTGAAACTGAACTGGACTTTACTTGACTGGAGTTTTTGCATCATCCTTGAAGTTGCTGAGAATGGATTTAGCCCCACTCTGCCACTCCAGAGTGCTATCCAATGGTGACTTCCCCTCCTGTGTTGGAGAAAAAGAAAGATATATTGAATATTTCAATAGTATGTTTTCCTAAATTGCTCTAGGTATGGGCTTCTGCTCGATGACTAAAATGTGAAGGGCCTTATTTCTTCTGCTCCCGAGTGGCGCAGCGGTCTAAGGCACTGCATCTCAGTGCGAGAGGCGTCACTGCAGTCCCTGGTTTGAATCCAGGCTGCATCACATCTGGCCGTGATTGGGAGTCCCGTAGGGCGGAGCACGATTGGCCCAGCGTTGGCTGGGATAGGCCGTCATTGTAAATAAGAATTTGTTCTTATTAACCGACTCACCTAGTTAAATAAAGGTTCAATTAAAAAATAAATGTACTCAAGTGCAATCTTATGTATCACCACAAGATGGCACTGTGGTTATGTATAAATCCTGTCACCTTTGCTATTTTTTTATTTAATTTATTTCACCTTTATTTAACCAAGTAGGCTAGTTGAGAAAAAGTTCTCATTTGCAACTGCGACCTGGCCAAGAAAAAGCATAGCAATTCGACACATACAACAACACAGAGTTACACATGGAGTAAACAAAACATACAGTCAATAATACAGTAGAACAAAAGAAAACAAAAAGTCTATATACAGTGAGTGCAAATTAGGTAAGTTAAGGCAATAAATAGGCCATGGTGGGGAAGTAATTACAATATGGCAATTAAACACTGGAATGGTAGATGTGCAGAAGATGAATGTGCAAGTAGAGATACTGGGGTGCAAAGGAGCAAGATAAATAAATACAGTGGGGATGAGGTAGGTAGATAGATGGGCTATGTACACGTGCAGTGATCTGTGAGCTGCTCTGACAGCTGGTGCTTAAAACTAGTGAGGGAGATGTGAGTCCAGCTTCAGAGATTTTTGCAGCTATCACTAGTTTGATTCTCTGAATACATGATACATGGTAAGCCTTACGAGCAAATAAGTCATTTTTAAATCATTGTGTTATTCAAACAAAATACCACATTCTATACTATGATTGATTGAGGTAACACGTTTGCTGGCCATGTTAGTCAAGAACCTACGCAATTCTTGAGTTTTGGATTGGCTCCATGAAGCAGAAGTAGTTGGATGATTTTGAATCTGTTCAGTCTTACTGCATCGTGCATGGGGGTATCTCCTTCCTGTGTGAAAATAAAACCTCTCATAGTTAAAGACTCATTGGTGTTTCATATTTCTGATTAGATTTTAAGGTGTTTATACTGTCTATCAGAGCAAAGGTTTAAATAAAAATGTATTCTTAACTGAATTGCCTAGTTAAAGGTAAAATAAAAATGAATTCCTATACTGAATGAGAATAGCTCACTCTGTCTTTGGCATTGATGTCCGCTCCACAGTGGACGAGATGTTCAGCGCATTCATAGTGTCCGGTTCTCACTGCAACGTGAAGGGGAGTGCTGCGTAGCTTAGGGACACAGAAACATTTAAGGATAAATCACATTGAACATATTCTCAGATCCGAGTCCGGATTGCTAGCTGAGTGTTCTGTAGGCTTACCTTATCCCTGGCAGAGAAGCTGCCATCGTGGTTGAGCAGCACTTCTAACACAAGCATGCTTCCTCCTCGGCAGGCACAATGGACAGCAGTGGTATCCAGCTACAGATAGACAAGCAATCCCTTGTTTTTATCTATTCCGTTCTCATCAACACTCCAAATGATTTTACAGTATAGGATCAAAGACTGTGCAATATATTGCCAAGAGCTTTGCTCCCGTGGATCTGCAGTTATTTGGAGTTCTTCTATTTAAAGTACCATGTCTTTGTTCTCAATTAAAGCTCCAGCCTCCAATAGCCTCTTCACAATGACCACATGTCCCTGTGTGCAAGCTCTGTGCAGGCCTGTACGTCTGAACTGTTAAGGCAGAGGAAGCAGGACACATTGCATTACAACACACACTACACATGATGACACAGCAGAGGTGCGTTGGCAAACTTCAGGTTGGTTGGTATTATCTAAACACTCACATTGTCACAAGCATTGACGTCTCCTGATTTTTCCAGATACCTCTCGATCAATGGCAGTTTGTTCTCCTCGCAGGCCTTGAAAAAGTCCACCTCATCCACATAGTAAGGCTGGAAAGAGAGAAGGTGATTTAGCTGAACGTAGCAGTTACTTAGTAATTATTTGTCTTATGAAGGGTCAAATCTTGATGTAAATTGCCTCTATTCCTATGTCTCAAATTAGATACCTTATCACCCTACTCAGCTAGTAGGCCTGTCTTACCACAGTCTCGGGTGCGGGTGGTGGCTTGTGAACTTGTACTCTTCTCGCTCTCTTTCTCAACTTCCTCAGTTGCAGCATAATCTGGAGGTCATCAATTGTCTCTAACCGCAGATGGCCAGATTTGTCTACCTGCCAACCAAACATTTCAAATAGAGAGATATTATACATCTTACATCTTTTTCTATAAAACGGCTTCCCAATTGAGGATTAAATGCTTGGAGCCATGATTGTAATCTGCGATTACACTTTTTGATTTCAGATTTATTTGAAGTTAGTGTCATAGCTACTACAGCAAATTCAAACAGTTGCCCAACCAAGATTCAAACTGCAAAACCTTATGTCTGTCTATTCAACACATAATCATTAGGTCTGAACCACTTAACAGGTTTGCTGGCATTGTACTAACGACGCTAAGAGAGTATTTGACTTACATTTAAATTCATGGGGGCATCGGTGTCAGCCAGGCTGTCCTTGTGAGATCTCAGGTCCTCTTGTTTCTCCTGGTTGATGGATGTCTCGTAATCTCCCTCTGAAGACTGCACATCTCCAGATTCTTTGCCCTCACATTTCTTGCCGGAAACCTTGAATAAGAAAAACAAGACTATTAGGAATATGTGAGCAACTGAGACAATTATGTTTGTCCTGTGCCCCCATGCACATTGGCGTCTGTGATAGAAGGGCAGCAGGTAGCCTAGTGGTTAGAGCGTTGGGCCAGTAACCGAAGGGTTGCTAGATCGAATCCCTGAGCTGACAAGGTAAAAATCAGTAATTCTGAACAAGGCTGTTAACCCACTGTTCCTAAGCCGTCATTGTAAATAAGAATTTGTTCTTAACTGACTTGCCTTGTTCAATAAATACAATTTGAAAAGGAGTAAGTGTAAGACAAGCAGCAGCGGGTGTAAAGAAGAATTTCAGTCTTAGTGTGTTAACCATTCTCAAACTGGCTGTGGAAATTCATATTCATCTCAAAAGGTTTGTTGAGGTGTCAGCTAAACATCATGAAAGCTGTGAACATAGTTCAACACCTGAAATCCTCATTTCAACCCTCTATTCTTTGCAACTGTGGTTATTCTGTGGAATCCACAATGAAAGCCTCTGGATTTTGAAAAAGAGATTAAGACGTAAAGACCTACCAGCTCTTGTACTCGTAGAATACCCATCATCATTTGTCAAGTATATGTGGTAGCTCAAATCTCCAGTCAATGACCAGTGTCAACTGTCTGTGCTCTACGGTTGCGGGCCTCAGTTCCACATTTTATATGTGTTTGGAGCCGGCAAGGAATGAGATCATGTTCTAGCCTGGGTGACTCGCCTGCCCCCGCCACAGGGCAAGGTTTCCTGTCACGGCCTGGCTGGCAGAGAAGGAAGGGGTGAGGGAAGAAGGAAGGGGTGAGTTGAGAAATCCATGGGAGTGAGTGAGATGCATTTGGCTGCCATCGCCTCCAGTCAGTCAGTAGGTGAAATCTGAGTGGCACTAACTCTATGACTCCATGCCGCCATGCACGATGACCAAAGGCTCCAGCCATGTAATGGCCCTCCACTCCCCTCTCCTACACTTCTCACCGACAGCTGGCCCCGGGCCCTGTAGCCTCTGCCGCATAGAACCTAACTACATCCCTCAACTGCGACACAGACAGGGCAGGAAGAGATGACTTAGTAGGCTTACAGCATCCAAATGTCTATTTATACAAATCATTGACTTGTGTTCTGTATTCTACTATCTGTGACAAATGATGTACCATCTGATATAAGTGGTTGTTTGTTCCTCAGTTGGGGTACTGACTGATTGCATTTTATGCCATGTTTTCATCTTCTTCGGTTTCTGTCTCTGCATTGCTTACATTGGGCAATAAAACCATTACTATCTGACACTATGTTTAATGGAGCCGGTGATAAATAATCGATTCACATGTTAAATAAACGATTCACATGTTTGACAGCTGTTGTTTTTTAAAAAGAGTACAGACTAAGCTGTAGAGCTCAAAATGAACAAATGAAACAGCAGATTTTGTTATAGTTACAAAGGACAAATCACCTTATTTCCATGTCCAATTGGTAAATAACATCATAAATGCTATTTTTAGCAATGTGGGTGGCGCAGTGTTCGGGCATGTCTTGAGTAATATTTCAATGACACAGGACATTAAGATGTAACCATTACACCTATATTGATATGTTGTCTCTCGCCCTGACATCGAAGAGCTTACTTTATTAAGACCTTGACGATGACTTGAAAGGCCATACCATTCCACTTACGTATCACATTCATTTAGAAAGGCAGACAGATCTTTATCACTTTAAAAAAAAATATTTGCCTGCTCCCAAAAATACACTACATTTTATTTCCTTAAACTTGGTGCAGTAGGCGTATAATGATTTCACTTTTCACAGAAGTGGTATTCCATGATTGGTAACATTTTTATTCTAAAAATCGTAGTGAATCGTAATCAATCATAGTGAAAATGATGAGAGAAAAAAAGTGGCTGTTGAGTAGTCTATCCTGTTATGAGAGCATTGTTTAACTCCACGTGTTTACACAGCATCCATGGTTGCACCTCAATTGCTCTCTGAGCATTAAACATACCATACTTCACAATGCAACAAAATGTAATATACTGTAGAACACGAACCAATTGGATTACTATTATAATAATCATGATAATGGTTTCAATTAATAAATAAAACATCCATTCCATAAATGTTCAAAGAGTGGAAATATATATTTTTTCAAACTCCTGCTTGTTTCACAAAGCACATTATTTCAAAACAAATGGAACTTAAGAAATGTCTGCACTATTTTGTAGTTTAATTGCACACAGGATGATGAAAAAAACTAGCCTGGTGGAACCAGCCGCTTTTACCATAATATTTCACCAAGCTACAAAGACCAACAAAACACTGAAAACCATGTATTAAAACATCCAAAAGGTTAAAGTTCAACATGCTTTCAATGAGTACCATGGATATTATCAGTATCAATCTTTGATTACAGTTGGAACACAGTAGATATTCTTAAGTGGCCAAATGCATGTGTATACCAAACCCTGCATGGCTACTGTTGAGCACCTTTACATCATTTATCATTGTATCAAAACCAACATTGCACATCGTTATTATTCAACAGCATATATGAGGATATATGAATACAGTATATTTACATTGTCTGCAGTGGCAGGATCCATGGCCTCTAGTCGTCCATACCAGGGTCTCTACCTGATTGTATTTTCTCAGTTCATCCCAATATTGACAGGTGAGGGGGGTTGGATCTCTTGTGCTCAGGTCAATATCTTACTCCTGCGGGGAGGTTGGCCCTCTTTAAAACACTGCTTTACAACTTGTCTGCTACCTCCACCCAATCACATCCCTCCCTCATCACTGTATCTCTAACGCTAGAACAACCGTGATATACGTCACTCCTGCTTACCTCCATCCTCAGCTTAGTTCATACCGTGGTATACCGTGGTATCATAGGATAACATTTCATGAGGCATGTTGTTCTATTTTTAGCATTTCTCACACTACCTTCAATCTTTTTTATTATTTTATTATTTTATTCACTTTTTAAACGCAGTGACATACTGTTTTTGTTACAGCAAAAAAAGGACTTGAAGAAACATATCTTTGAGGAATTTAATCTGAAGGTAGCTGAAGAAATGAACAGGGCGGGAGTGAGCTATCAACATAAAAGGACGACAGGACATCTATGTACACAAGGACTGAGATACAGTTTCAGGACAACATACAAGTGAATAACATATTTTCATGTTGTCAAGTTGTAAAATTCATGAGCCACAACATGAATAGAATACGAGCAAGCAGCCGAACAGCAACAAAAACCCCGATCCAGCCTCTCATGATGACATAAAGGTAACTAAGCGGTAAAAAAAAGCTAATTTTCTTTATTCAACCTTTATTTATTAGTTAGATCTCTTGCTCTGAGACTGCAGGTAAAATAATTTATAGTAAAAAAATTGTGCAACTGTAAAATCTTCCCCTCTTTAGGGAATTTAATCATTCTAAAGCTTTCATTGTTTTTAAATAAAAGATAACAGTGCTCTGTCTTCCAGCTTAAACAGGTACATCATAGTGATAATGGTATTTAGAATGTACAGGCCTTGTTTCTTAAACCTAGATGAAGCCTACTCGACGTGGACTAACAAGCCCTTCAAGTAGAGAATTTCCATTGAAAAAGGTTTTCATCTGGGTTTTCAGAAATGAAAAGTCCCACATTGTCTAGACATTTATCATGAGGTAATTTTCATTCAAATTTAGGTGAAGTGGCAATCCTATCTCTGGCATGGTTGGCATACTTTTGGATCAGGAGTGTTGTATAGTACAATAGAACCATAAATAAAACAGTGGACATAAAAAGTCAAAGGTCAGAGACCAGTGCTACTGAATGATGTGCTGGTCAGGGGTCAAGTTCTACCTCCTTGCACATCTTTCCTCCTCTCAGACTATCACGAGGACTCATGAAAAAAAAAGCTTGTGGAAGGCTACCAGAAACATCTGACCAAAGTTAAACAATTTAAAGGCAATGCTACCAAATTCTAATTGAGTATACGTAAACTTCTGACCCACTGGGAATGTGATGAAAGAAGTAAAAGCTGAAAGAAATCATTCTCTCTACTATCATTTTGAAATTTCACATTATTAAAATAAAGTGGTGGTCCTAATTGACCAAAGACAGGAAATTTTTACTAGGATTAAATATCAGGAATTGTGAAAAACTGAGTTCGAATGTATTTGGCTAAGGTGCATGCAAACTTCCGGCTACGACTGTACGTGTACATAATTACCTCAATTACCTCGACACCGGTGCCCCCCACATTGACACATTGACTCTGTACCGATACCCCCTGTATATAGCCCCACTAGTGTTATTTACTGCTGCTCTTTAATTATTTGTTATTCTTATCTCTTACTTTTTGGCATATTTTCTTAAAACTGCATTGTTGGTTAAGGGCTTGTAAGTAAGCATTTCACTGTAAGGTCTACACCTGTTGTATTTGGCACATGTGACAAATAACATTTGATTTGATTGTATTTGATTTGACAGTGCCCTTCACACTAAAGCAAGATTTTGATAAAACTCAACCAGCTAGATTGTCTCTTACCTTTGTCAGAAGAGGCACATTTAGCCGTGTCCTTAAAAACAGCCTATAACTAATTACAAAAACACTATTCCTCCTTGATCGGTAGCGTATGCACAACTTCATAGCCTATTGTGTTATTGGTTTTTACTTTCCTAAAACAATAATTGTCCACCTCACGGTTCAGCTGTCAGAGATTTGAGCACTAAATGCATCAGGGCATTTCATGCTTAGGCTGACTTAAGCGTCTACTGTATTAATATATTGATTTATAAAATAAAGGAAGAGAAGTTAAGGCCTTGCCCCAGAGAGAGAGAGATAGAGATATGTCCGGCGACATGCTAAGACACCAACATTAATTGATTTATCCTTGTCAGATAGGCTTCTGCGTCTGCTATACAGATATAGGCGTACAGAAGGAGGCTAATTCGTTAATTTCCTATTTGAATATTTTTTTACAAAGATAATCATTATATTGTTAGATTATAGGAGTAACTCTGGTAGCCCTAAAATATTCTTCCACACCTCAAGTACAACTGTCAGAGTCATTTGGAGGGTGCTCTGCCTTCATACCACAGGCATGAAGTAGAATCGGCTAATAACTACACCACACCAAACCTTCACAAAAGTTTCTAATCTTTATTAAGGAAAATATGGGTAGAATATTGCAGCAAACACAACATTACAGTTGGAACTTAATTTGGCCCACGAAAATGTCTCAACAGAATGAAACAAGGTATACCTACAGAAAGCTACTTATAACCGATTTTAAACTAAATACAGAGCACACAATTAAAAAGACAGATCAAACTTAATTTAGCCAATGAAAATGTCTCAACAGAATGAAACAAGGTATACCTACAGAAAGCTGAGAACATCTTCTCTCCATCTGTGACAACAGGATAGCTGTGCTTTCCCAGCAATTGGATTGTTATACAAAAATGTTATACAATCAGAACACGTTTATTTCTCCCGCCGGGAAAGGAGAGAGAGAGTGGCTCGCTGGACACAACAGCAGGCCCCAGAGAAACCACTCAATGAAAGGATCAGAGTACTGAAATCATTAAGTTTGCTGACAACACAACAGTGGTAGGCCTGATCACCGACATCGACGAGACAACCTATAGGGAGGAGGTCAGAGATCTGGCCGGGTGGTGCCAGAATAACAACATATCTCTCAACGTAACCAAGACTAAGGAGATGATTGTGGACTACAGGAAAAGGAGCACCGAGCACGTCCCCATTCTAATCGACGGGGCTGTAGTGGAGCAGGTTGAGAGCTTCAAATGTCTTGGTGTCCACATCAACAACAAACTAGATTGGTCCAAACACACCAAGACAGTCGTGAAGAGGGCACGACAAAGCCTATTCCCCCTCAGGAAACCAAAAAGATTTGGCATGGGTCCTGAGATCCTCAAAATGTTCTACAGCTGGAACATCGAGAGCATCCTGACCGGTTGCATCACTGCCTGATACGGCAATTGCTCGGCCTCTGACTGCAAGGCACTTCAGAGGGTAGTGTGTATGGCCCAGTACATCACTGGGGCAAAGCTGACTGCCATCCAGGACCTCTACACCAGGCGGTGTCAGAGGAAGGCCCTAAAAATTGTCAAAGACCCCAGCTACCCCAGTCATAGACTGTTCTCTCTACTATCGCATGGCAAGCGGTACCGGAGTCCCAAGTCTTGTGTACCCCCCCAACCCCTCTTTTACGCTGCTGCTACTCTCTGTTTATCTTATATGCATAGTCACTTTAACTATACATTCATGTACATACTACCTCAATAAGCCTGACTAACAGGTGTCTGTATATAGCCTTGCTACTCTTTTTTCAAATGTCTTTCTACTGTTGTTTTATTTCTTTACTTACCTACACACACACACACACACACACACACACACACACACACACACACACACACACACACACACACACACACACACACACACACACACACACACACACACACACACACACACACATTTTTCCCCGCACCATTGGTTAGAGCCTGTAAGTAAGCATTTCACTGTAAGGTCTACACCTGTTGTATTCGGCGCACGTGATAATTAAACTTTGATTTTATTTGATAAGCTATAGCTAGCTAGCACAGCAGTGTATAACATGTGGTGAGTAATTGACTCAAAGAGAGAGAAAGACAATAGTTGAACAGTTTTGAACAAATTAATTTCTTCCAAAAGGAAAGAGAAACAAGAGAGTGACAGAGAGAGATTTCATAATTCTTTTCACTTTCAATTTCACTTACTTAGCTAGCAAATGCAGCTAGCTAGTTTAGCCTACTCAACCACCCTGCTCAAACAGAGGGATGATTTGTTAGCTAGCTGGCGATGATTATCCAACACAACACTGGAACTCTTCCAAGTCAAGGTAAGCTTTTGGTTTTACAAATGTATTGCCACTTGGTCTCGCCGTTGTAAGTGCTAAACTGCTTATTGAATGTACACTGTAACGTTACTGCATGATTGTAGCGGGTTTACTAACAAGTTAGTTATATTAGCTATGTTGACTATGATGTTACTTTAGGTAATATGGTGACAACGATGTAGGCTGTGTGTAGCAGTTATGATATGGTTTGGCTTGGAAAGGTTGTTTCGACCTGGTCATATACAGCTAATGTGTTGTGCATTGAAGTCCACAAGCGAAGGGAAAAGGTGAGAGGAGGAGAGCACATAAATGCGAGAAGGAATACAATGAGGCTGCTATGAAAATGAACTGTGTTTACGTGTGATCAGGGCTGTATTTATTTCACCGATTTTGTTGAAAAACGGAAGCAAATTGAATGAACCGGGATAAACATGCCTGAATTTGTCCAATAGAAATGATTGTTTGCAACTGTTGGACTAAAGATTACACTCTAGATCAGCTAGATGCATGCAAGAGTGTGCAAGGCGATATGGAAAGTGTCGCTGTCTGTCACCTCAAATCTTTCTCTTCGACCTGTGTGCACCTCTGTTGTAAACCTCCGATCATAGGCTAGGTTGTAGCAACCTCATGATGGGTATAGGGAATATTTGAGTATCATGTAGTAGCTTAAACCTATCTCTGTTACATTGAACTGGGTGAATATGAATGCCAGTCATCCAATATGCTGTTATAGAAATAAGGCCATGCTCATGAAAAAAATAATCATCCTCCCTCTTAAACGGCACTGACCGCCACTGCCTTACACACCCGCAGCGTCCCAGTGGTTTCCCATAGACACCCTACACATTAAAATGTTAGTCATTTAGCAGACACTCTTATGCAGAGTGACTTACAGGAGCAAATAGGGTTAAGTGCTCAAGGGCACATCGACAGATTTTTCACCTAGTCGGCTCGGGGATTCAAACCAGAAACTTTTCCGATAACAAGTTTATAAATTGCAGTGGATCTGTGAAATTAGTAGCCTAGTAGTAGTAGGGCGTTGCAAGTTAACGATGTAAACAATGGCACTTTCTGTTAATGTACTGGCCATATGTAGGCCTAGGTTGTCTAGTCTAATATTGGTAGGATAGGCTATAACAATGGGAATTCCAAACCACCTGTTGTATAATTTATAGCATTTCACTTATCTCAACAATATTAGAAAAATTACTTTAGGTCTGCTTCAATGGCTTTTACAGGCTAGCATTGTTAAATGAGGACTAATGTCAAATGTTAACAAATGAATGGTAATATTAAATTACATTGAAATGAATGCATTTTCAGGTGGTGTATATTGCAAGGTCCCTCAAAATGGTTTCCTTACATTTCAAATGATCCAGGTTCAACCACCATTTGTCCTACTACATGTTCAGACTACATTCTGAGATAATATATGACAGTGCAGTTTTTCTTACTATTATAGGCAACCTTAAGTTTGAATATTGATTAATTGAGCCTATGGTTCATGAAATGCGGTTTAACCAATGTATGTTGCCTGATAAAGTGGGTTGTCAACAATTCAATCAAAATAATTTGATTTAATTTAAAAAAATGTTTTACCCTATTCTTAGTTCACTATACTTTTTGCTGACATATCAACCACCTGGTTGGAGCACATCTTTCCAAAATTCTTGCTGTTTACATTTTAGCTATTTATTTTCATATTCCTACTCTTCCAAGGTCTCTACTAACAGGAATGGTGTCATGTTAATACCTCACCAACTGCATTCCTGCATTTTATCCCATGTCTTTGGTGACTGATTGTGAGTTTTCTTACAGCCCTCTGAGTGGGCAAAGTTAAGAGTGCCACAGCACTGAACTGCAGCAACCCAAAGGGATACAAATGATGTTAATTGATGCAGGAAGGCTTGGGGAGGTGACCAAGTTCAAGTGAACAAAACATGCTCTATCAGACGGTTGAGAATAAGGTTAAAGGGATAAAGAAATGTGAGTTCTAGTATGTGAAATGTGCCCTGAGCACAGCTGCTAGCGAGTAATTATATCTCTGTTTCCAATCTCAGCAGTTGTTTTGGGTTCCTTATGAAGGTATGATCCGCCCACATGTAGCCTAACACACCCCTAGACAGAATGGTGGGCATGTCCTTTCAATTAAGACATAATATATATATATATTCAGTCAAGTCAGTTAAGAACAAATTCTTATTTTCATAAAGGGCTGAAAGGTGGCTGACACATATCAACCTATTTATTGATACCTACAAAAATGAATTCACTAGGAATAAGAGTTACACCTGAAATATAGCAAATTATATGTTTTTAAATGTTTTTACATATGTTGAATAACAGGATACTGGCCAGACCTATTTTATATCTAGTGGACTAAAACGATGTAATAACATGGTCATATCAGGCTACTTATCAACACTAACACTATATGAAGCTATGAAGACAAGTGGATATGTAGGCTAAATCTGTTTTATATGTTGGTGAATACTGTTTTAATGTTTATAGGCTAGGTAGCCCAGGCTACTTCAGATCTATAGGCCCACAAGTCCATCAATCAATACCATGCCTCTGCTCGGGTTGATGAACAGGTTTCAGGAGCCTTGTGTTTGTCATATTATATAGACTACGCGTTACTGGACTAGAGTACTTGGTAATTGAAGGCTGCGCCCTAGTTTGTGTCCAATCAGAGGGTATCTGCCGTGGAATGAATAAAGCAGCAATGCGTAAACAAGCGCTGGATCCTCCTCCGCTCCTTTCCTATCATCTATTCTGAAACCAGTTCCGTATTCAGTGCTAGCCTACATTAATGTAACATCGGCGCCCACATCATACAGCGTATATAGATAGAATTGTCGGATAAGATCACACCATCTCGACCATGGAGCCTTGAACTGGAATGTAAGAGATGCGTTTACTACTCGCTACTCAGAAGCAGAGAAAACGATGCTTGTGCGTATCTTTTTTCCGTAGGTGCTGTGATAGTAAAGTTTGGGGTGGGTTGGGAATGCGATCATGTGTCATACGGGCTATCAAGTTCTAGACATGTGCTTTTTGGTCATAGTCAAATGTGTGCCGTGGCGCTAGTCTATTTATTATCTTAGTGATTGAATTATCTTTGTACGGTCCCCACAGTTAGGCTGAATCTTAAGTCAGTTTTTCAGGGTATGATAAACTCACCATAATGTAATTCGCGCAATACCGTGGTTGACAGAATGACGCGTATGGTTTCCTGGTGATGATGAGGGACATAAACCCCAATTTTGTCACTGTAAAGGGGACCATCCTCGATTTCCTTACTGCCAATTGAGGATTTTTCAGCAATCAAATTTGTGACAATTATATCATATGACATTTCTTCTCAATATATACTAGTCATAGGTTTACCTGGTATTGAACTCTGGGATCATGCAACAGCATAATGACCATAGCTAGCTAATAGCGAAAGCAGAGATCTCGATTTTCTGTGTCGTTCCGCTTGAGTTGGCGAACCGAAGTAGCCTTTCTCCAAACTTTGGATTTGAAAATACTATTTCAATTATATTACTGTGACAATGAAGGGGTTATACACTTATGTCATAACAATCTTTGGAAGGAACTGAAGTTGCTTTCGATTTTAAAAAAGCATAAAGGGGCGGGGCATAAAGGTGAAACGTTACATGCACCTGTAGCCTTGACTTGTAATGAAATAGGTGTTGGTACTGTTCATATTTAGGTACAGGAGCTCCACAAGGCTTTTGAGATAATATTCTATAAGAGGAACATGAGCTCAAGCAGTAGAACATTTGAGATGCCGGCACTTAGCTCCGGTTAGCTCCTGTTCCAAGTCAAGCACTGCCTGTAGCTTATCCATGATATTTGTTTTGGTCAAATGTATTCTATTTCATGAAATAATACAACTTTGCAATTTGCATTTGAATTTGTGGTCACACTTTTTCAAATATCAAAGCACGTAACCTGGGAAATACCCAAACAACGCTGTTTTCTACTTTCATTCACAGACACCCACAGCACCACAGAGATGAAAATGCAGCACACTTGATATCTCCCTGGAGGGGAAACCTGAATTAAGATGAAGCGACTGAAGGGGAAAACCCAGAAGTGTGGAGCATTTCAGAAAATCCTGTGAACTCTGACCTCCAGCCCCCATCTGCCATCATTCCTTTCCCCCAAATACACAGCACTCCCATCCATCAACACTCCTGCTCTGGTCCAAGATGACCTCGCCGAGAAAGCACCTGGTCAAGGATTTCAACCACTTTATCACATGCTACGTATGTAAAGGATACCTGAACAAGCCCACCACGGTGACTGAGTGCCTGCACACCTGTAAGCCCCCTCCCCCTTATTCTCTCTTTCGCTCTCTCTCTCACTTTCTCACTCTCACTCAATCTCTCTCCTTTACTCACTCACTCACTCACTCACTCACTCACTCACTCACTCACTCACTCACTCACTCACTCACTCATTCAATCTCTCTCTCTCTCTCTCTCTCTCTCTCTCTCTCTCAGGTGCCTCATTCATAATGACATCATGTAATGTAGGCCTGTGGGAAATGGGAGCTGGCTATACCAGAAAAACAACACATTTTCACTATGCATATTTGTATGATTTCTATTTAGTTCTGCCTAATATATATGCATTATACCTAACTTCCCTTACTAGAAATTATATCTAACAAGGATTTTATGCAGAAATATCCTAAGGATTTTTTTGGGGTGTAGTGTGACTTAAAAAAACAAAATCTTTACGGCATCTATTGCACCACTAAAAAGTGCTAGAGTAGCTGGAATTCAGAGCTCACTGAATCAATTGGCTGTCTTATTTGTTGTTTTATGCCACAGCCTTGCACAGTCACAGCAATGAATTTTTAAAAAGCCCTCTGTTGATCTCATCGATGTCATATCCTGCATGATTTACAGATCATATTACATGGCATCCTTCTCCATTTCTGCCCTCTCCATCTGAACTGAGTGTTTTATTGGAGGAGAACGGCAGATCTCGCTCCCATGAATGACACATCTCAAGTGATCAGGGTAAAACACAGTCATCTGTGGGTTCAGTCACCATGACAACAAATATCCTCCACACATGATAAGCTGTTTGTGTCCAATGCATTTGTTTGTTTGAGGGCAAAGTCACTTCTTTACAGTCATATAAGCTGTATTGACCCCTAGTCATAATCTCAATAATGAAAAATATCAGCCGCTGCCTCGTACAGTACGTTTTTGCTGTTGCGTGATCTCTTTCAGTGTGTATGCCAGTGAATTACAGAGATCTCCAGCAAAATATATATTTGACATTAGTCTAGACTGTTTTTGTTTGTAACATCTACTATAAATCAAATCAAATTGTATCGGTCACATACACACATTGAGCAGATGTCATTGCGGGTGTGGCGAAATGCGTGTGTTCCGAGCTCCAACATTGCAGTAGTATCTAACAGTGCAGTAGTATCTAACAGTGCAGTAGTATCTAACAGTGCAGTAGTATCTAACAGTGCAGTAGTATCTAAAAACAATTCACAACAATCCACACAAATCTAAAAGTAAAATAATGGAATTAAGAAATGTATAAATATTAGATTGAGCAATGTCGGAGTGGCATTGACTAAAATACAGCAGAATAGAATACAGTATAAACAGTTGAAATTGGAAGTTTACAGACACCTTAGCCAAATACATTTAAACTAAGTTTTAAACAATTCCTGACATTTAATCAGAGTAAAAAATCCCTGTCTTATGTCAGTTAGGATCACCACTATATTTTAAGAATGTGAATGTCAGAATAATAGAAGATAGATTGATTTATTTCAGCTTTTGTTTCTTTCATTACATTCCCAGTGGGTCAGACGTTTACATACATTCAATTAGTATTTGGTAGCATTGCCTTTAAATTGTTTATCCTGGGTCAAACGTGTCGGGTAGCCTTCCACAAGCTTCCCACAATAAGTTGGGTGAATTTTGGCCCATTCCTCCTGACAGAGCTGGTGTAACTGAGTCAGGTTTGTAGGCCTTCTTGCTCGCACATGCTTTTTCAGTCCTGCCCACATATTTCCTATAGGATTGAGATCAGGGCTTTGTGATGGCCACTCAAACACCTTGACTTTGTTGTCCTTAAGCTATTTTTCCACATCTTTGGAAGATCCATTTGCGACCAAACTTTAACTTCCTGACTAATGTCTTGAGATGTTGCTTCAATATATCTACATAATTTTCCTGCTTCATGATCCCATATATTTTGTGAAGTGCACCAGTCCCTCCAGCAGCAAAGCACCCCCACAACCTGATGCTGCCACCGCCATGCTTCACGGTTGGGATGGTGTTCTTTGGCTTGCAAGCCTCCCCCTTTTTCCTCCAAACATAACGATGGTCATTATGGCCAAACCGTTCTATTTTTGTTTCATCAGACCAGAGGACATTTCTCCAAAAAGTACGGTCTTTGTCCCCATATACAGTTGCAAACCATAGTCAGGCTTTTTTAATGGTGGTTTTGGAGCAGTGGCTTCTTCCTTGCTGAGCGGACTTTCAGGTTATGTGGATATAGATACTTTTGCACCTGTTACCTCCAGCATCTTCACAAGGTCCTTTGCTGTTGTTCTGGGATTGATTTGCACTTTTCGCACCAAAGTATGTTCATCTTTAGGAGACAGATGAGCCATAAGACGGCTTGAAATACATCCACAGGTACACATCCAATTGACTCAAATGATGTCAATTAGCCTATCAGAAGCTTCTAAAGCCATTACATAATTTTCTGGGATTTTCCAAGCAGTTTAAAGGCACAGACAACTTAGAGTATGTTAACTTCTGACCCACTGAAATTGTGATACAGTGAATTATAAGTGAAATATTACACGTGTCATGCACACAGTAGATGTCCTAACCGACTTGCCAAAAATATAGTTTGTTAACAAGAAATATGTGGAGTGGTTGAAAAACAAGTTTTAAAGACTCCAAGTGTATGTAAACATCCAACTTCAACTGTACATGATTTCATGAGTAAAGCAGCATGTAAACATTATTTAAACATGATCAAAGTCACTAGTGTTCCATTATTAAAGTGGCCCTTTGGTTCCAAGTCTATGTATAAAGTACAGTATTCAGAATGCAATTACATGTGAATTACATGCAATTACATGTATACGTATAGGAAACGTCTGAAGAGAACATCTGCCACTATTACACACTACTGTGCACAGTGAGGTCTGTCTCATATGTGTCATGCGCAGTAGGTGGTGCTGGCTATTGAAAGAACATGTAAGCTGTTGTCCTGACATATTGTTTCCCTTGGCAGTCATGGTTGCTTGAGTATGACAGCAGCTCACTACTGTACGTTTGCGAGGATTGTTATGTAGGCTATAGGTCGGTGCATAGTGCACAAGTACATAGAGTATGCGTCGTGTTGACAATGGCAATTGCTAGAGGGGAGACTGTGCCCTGTATTTCCGCAGATATTGTTGATCTGTATTTTTATCTGACGATTTGACGACATCCCATTGTGGGACGTCGGCTTAATCCTCAGGTCAGTATTGTATGGAATCGGTTTTGTGTTCTTAAAAGAACGATCAGACCGTACATCGTGTACCACCTCATAGATGGTGTACGTGTGTCCGTGTGCCTTATTGCACATACAGTATGTGTACATGCACGTGTGTGTGTGTATTGGCTGCAGCTGACCTTGGCTGTGTGACCGATGTGTGATAGAACTGGCCAGGCTATACCCACTATTTCCTTATCTCCCTGCCCGGTCCGCAGTTTAAATTTCAACCGCAAGCCCGAGTTTTTAGTCATGTTTCAAGGCTCAACAGACACTCTGCTGTTTATCCAGTTGAAACTGTAGAAATGAGATGTTAAGAGTGCTATTCCTTTTGGGGTTTTAAACTTTACTTTCAATTGAGAATCATTTTTATTGTGGAGATTACCTGAGAGAAAGGGACAAGGAAAGAGAATATGCCATCATCGTGGCATTTATTTAACACCGGAATGGTGTGATAAAAAAAAATCCATATTTACTTTAGGTCCGTATTTTGAGATGGTCAACTTGTCTTTGTCTCGATCTCCTTTTATTCTGTCAACAGTTTGTAAAAGCTGCATCGTCCAACACTTTGAAGACAGCAACGACTGCCCCAAATGTGGCATTCAAGTCCACGAAACCAACCCTCTAGAGATGTTAAGGTAATACACCTAATTTGACATCTTTGACAGAATCTTATCTGCATTTATGTTCTTTTGAGAATCACAGGATCGTAATGTATACTACTGAATAGATGAATATATCAAAACCATCAGTAAAGTATAAACATGCTGGCCCTTGTGCTTCTGAACTGGCCCTAGCCGGATTTTGGCAGTTTTTCTTCAGTTGTCTACTTGACTTGTGAGATTGTAAGGCTGGTGTGGGCTGGGCTGGACTGGGGGAGGATAGAGTGAACTTGAGCTTGGCTGCGGTGAGATCCAGGCAACAGCTGGACACCATTCTGGAGCCAAGGTCTCAACTGAAGACCTCACCCAGTGCTCAGCCACCCAGCTACCCAGCCCACAGATGCAATGTCTGGGAATGTGTGTGTGGGTTTGTGGTTGTGTGTGTGTGTGTGTGTGTAAGTGTACTTACTTTTATTCTTCCTTGACGTCTCATTCTATCGCCAGGTTGGACAACACTTTAGAGGAAATCATTTTCAAACTCGTGCCTGGGCTGAGAGAAAGTGAGTGAAGTCATTTTAGTATCCACCAACATCAGATATAAATCTTGCCTTTGATAGTAGGCCTAAGAGTTACTCAAGCTGTTTTCCATTCGACTTGAATGATATAACTCCTGCCCTGCAGGACTCTACAGTGCTACCATTTTGGGGGCATAGAAATACTTTGCTGTGCTACCTGGAATTCTTATTTGGGAGCACTAGTGTCCCTAGAAAATAAATTGCCCAGGTAATAATTATTGTAATGATTTCTTCGCTGTCCCGCAGCCTCAGCGGTACGCAAACACGTGGTGGCACAGAAAGAAAGTAAAAAGGAGTGCTTTTTCGGGAGATGAGCTTCAAACGTAGCTAGGATTCATATAGGCCCAAAGTAGGCTATATCTCAATCTTAAAAATCTATTGTTCTGCTGCTCCTAAACCCTGTATTTTGTAATTGCTGGCAATTCGTATCATTAAAGGGGCAATCTGCAGTTAGTACATCCATATTTGGACTCATAAACGAATGATATAAATCCATTGATTCTTGAAGAGTATAACTTCTAAATGCCACATGAGCTTAGTTCAACTGTTGTACCCCATCAGAAGCCAAAATATAAGCTCCCTCCCCCCATTGTTTGTAAACAAAGTCATTGTAAACAAAGTAACACTGTATAGCCTCAAAACACAGTTAAAATTATAATCCTTGCATCCATAGCTCTGTCTATGATTTTGTGGGTTGTTACATTTCTCCATCCCAGGGGAGAACGACTGCCCCTTCTCATTGAAGCCACGGTAGATCAAGTCCAACCGTGGTATTGCAGGCATTGTTAGCAGAAAACAGGATATCCCCATTATGGTGAATGGAAAAGATGGGAATTTTCGTGGTCAATCTTCGTGTAAATATATATATATATATTTGAAGACAATCATGATACCAATAATTGCTTCTAATACACCAGATGTACAGTATGTCCTTGAACCGATTATTTAAAAATCGCACATAGAAGAAGTATCCTGAGAGGGGGCAGAACTGAGCTAGCCTACAACGTCACTTCCTGGACTAGTTCAAACTGCGCATGTTATGTCTCCATGAGACACCATCTTAACCAACTTAATTGGCTTCAATGCGCTACTGATTCTTCAAATAGGAATGAATGGTGTCACGCGATCAACGGTTTTGTCCATTTATATGTACAGTCATTGCTCCAGCCCCATCCCTCAACCTTTTACTGAAACAGTGACGGGGACAGCTTTGTTATCGTTCAGCAGCAGGTTGCCCCTTTAATACACAAAATATTTTTCGTTGTGCTCCTAAATTTCTTTGTGCGCTCATATATTTTTAAACTTAGGAGCACACATTCTTCTTGTAATTGTTTTTATCATAGAGCCCTGCCCTGTGTATACATATCTTCTCTGTTTTTGCTTATTGACTAGAGGAACAACAGCAGGAGATTGAGTTCTGGAGGAGTCGAAAGTCGAAGGAGAACGGAGAAGGTAAAAGATCTGTATTTAGTATCCATGAAGACCAAGACCCTCAGGGGGGACCAGAATGAACCTTGGGCTTGGGTGTGAAGAGGTGGGCTGTGATTGGTTATTAAGGTGAAAGGTAAAGAGGCTCTATGTGGGAGACGGATCAGCAAGGCGACAAAGAGAGAGATGGAGTTACAGTACGACTTAGGTTCTATTGTTGCAGTGGTGCACGACTGTAGGTGGCTGTGAGTCATATGAGGCTGAGAGGGAGAGAAGGAACAAGAGGAGGAGGGACAGCACACTCTACAAGGCATCGACAAGATTAGCCTGTTGATGAGGTATAATACAGGTGGGGAATAAATCAGATGGAAACCACAGGATGACTAAAGGTGGATGGATTCAGTCCGCCAGACTTAAATGCCATCTCCATGACAATGTGATGATAGACAATTTGTCCCAAAGGTCTTACCTTACAATTTTGCATTTCGAAGTGAAAAGCGAAAGACATCAGGATCAATCAAATCCATGCTTATTGTGAAGTATCTTTTCACAGTTTTAAACAAATTCAAGATAAGCAAGCTGAACTTGTGTCCGCACAGTGCGTGCTCTTGTTCACACACATACATATAACATGCTTATCCATTTCTTTGTCATAGAAGATGGCCCCCGATCAAAGAGGTCTAGGCTGGATGCCGAGAATGATGATGGTGGAGATGGAGACTACCACAGGAGTGACCCTCAGATAGCCATCTGTCTGGATTGTCTACGCAACAACAGTCTGGTGGAAGAGAACATTGTGAGGGTAAGTCGCGGGGGAGAGCTCTATCTGTAGCGCCTCTCTGCTGCTCTTTCCTCCACGTTCACCCTCTTCCCTGTCTCCCTAACCTCATTCCTCCACCTCTTTTAGGCTGATTTGGTTAGGTACAGTGTTACGAAGCTAACTCCGTTACGTCCCTCTAACTGTCTTAACACCGCAGAATGTGAGTTTGGTAGAATATAGAGAGACGATGACGCTGTGGTTTTCCTTTATTTCCTGGGCTGCCATTGAAAGCAGGTCATTCAGTCAGACATGCTCCTCTATCAGCAGGTGTTAATCCAGGCCATCACTAATTAGGCAGTTGTTTTCACGAAAATAGTGGTCCTCGTTGCAACAGTGGTGTCGCTGTTCGTAATTGGTTGGCAGAACAGTGAATATGTGGAGAGAGGAGAGGCTCACAATTGGTTTCAAATTGAGGCATACTACATACAAAAAAATTAGGGTTCCTCAAGTGTTCTTTGGGAAGGGTGGTGGTTCTATGTGGAACCATACTGACCCAAAATAACCCTTGGAACCCTTCAATGGTTCTTTGCACTTTTAAAAAGGGTTATTTCCTCTTTTTGTGATAATTAAGATGAAGGGGCAGTGGCTCATTATATTATTTTTGGGGCGTGGTTTGTGCAGAGCTCTTTTTGTGCAACCGTGAGTGAGAGTCATTCCGGTTGATAAAATCCGTTGTGTTATTCTATTACATATTATATATGCCTATGGCCAGTGACGGTGTCTTGTGAAAGACTCATATATGGCCTTGTGTCAATTGAGAACGGTTGACTAAGTCAGTCGTTCTCAATCCTCTCCTCAGGGACCCTCAGCTGTTCCAGAGCTAGCACAACCTGATTCAACTTGTTAGTAAACACAATAATAAAAGCTATGGAATTGTAGCAACATAATATGGCTATTAAACCCGAATAAAAAAAACATATATGGTTTTACAAAGACTGAGAAAGGTTATTTATAGAACCATTCTCCATAAAGGTTATATATAGGACCATAGAAAATGTCCTATACATTGTTTTTAGTGTATATAGAAGGAGTTTCTCTGCACCAAAAGGTACAAAAGGTGTCAAAATATTCCTAATTTACACATTCGTTTATTTATTTATTTTTACCTTAAAATGGCTGTTTGAATGTTTGGATTTACATGCTCTTCACATAAGTAAAAAAAAAAACTAAAAAAAAAAAAACTGGGAGATGTGCCTGAATCATTAAAGTAATCTTCTGAACCTCCTCTAGGGCTTAATGAAGAAATTTATACGCTGCTCGACTCGAGTGACAGTCGGAACAATCAAGAAGTTTCTCAGCTTGAAGTTAAAGCTTCCAAGTTCTTATGAGGTAAGAAAGCTTTTGTATATGTGCTCTATACCCTTTCGTATGTATCTACTGTATGACAGATATTAAGCCACATATGCTATTGAATATTTATCCTTTTATGTCAGTTTTGTTTGGGCCTCACATACAGTAGCTGTTCCCGCAGAGTCTCTCCTGTGTGTTTGGTGTTGTGGGTAAAAGTTCTGGCCTTGTTTGCAGGCCCCCTGCTGTACTGAGTCTGTCCTTAAGGCTTCAGCATGCTTTGGTTTGGCTGGCACCGAGCCGAACGAGTGTGCTTGCATACTCCTTTAAAATACCTGTGCTTGAAAAATGAGAAAAAGCGGCAATCGTACTGTTTGTCCATCTTGAGATGCCGTAGCCAGTATACACTTCCTCAAAAATGTCCGAATTATTCTAAGATAACTCCAGAAATCAGTCATTCATTTTGACGTTTTTGCCGAGGAGATCTTAGTCACGCAATTTTACATCTAACTGAGATGTTTCGTGCAGTATTTCTCAAGTGAGAAAATGTGCATGTAAAGAAGTCATCTCTCGTTGAATGACAACACACAACAACACTCGTTGAATGACACACACAACACAAACATGCAAGAATCCCTATTCTTGATCAATGATCGACAAGGGGGCGTAGACTTTGTCTCCGAACTTCGGCTTGCCTCGAGAATTTTTGTGTGTGCGCCATACAGTAAATATTGGTGCATTGTGGGAAAATGTGGGCGGGAAAGAATTTCTGTATTTTGAATGGTACTGTAATTCCACCCCACAAAATACAGTACCGTACATTATTTTTGGAGCGCCAAAAACCTTTTGACCACTAGTGGGTGCATGGTATTGTTGTTTCTAACTTATTAAAGGGATACTTTGGGATTTTGGCAATGAGGCCCTTTAACTTCTTCCCCAGTGTCAGATGAACTCCTGGATTCCATTTTTATGTCTCTCTGTCCAGTATGAAGGACGTTAGAGGTTGTTTCACGAGCCAATGATAACTAGCGTTAGCGCAATGACAGGAAGTCCATGGGTACCTACTAGCACTTGCAGTGGCGCCCATTCGTTTACAGATCTCCCCTTACTTTCAATCAGTAAAACATTTTTTCAAGGCCTGAGGCACTTTTTCAGACACATTCCTAAAGCCCAAGAAACAAATACTTAGTTTCCTAGTACATATGGAAATGAAAAAGGTTCAGGAATGACTTTTGTGAAGGTTACTGTAAAAGTGATTTATTCAATAAAATCTTTTTGACATTGATGACAGGCACATGGGCCCCCAGAGCTTTTCTGTTTGTTGGACCAGTATAAGAAAGGAAGATTTGTCTAGCTCTTCCTCTCAAACAGCATATACTCTCACTATGTCCCGCCGTCTACCTCTTTAGTCACCAGCCTCCGTGTCCCCTCACAGCTAGACGTCCTATGCAACGGGGAGATCATGGGAAAAGACCACACCATGGAGTTCATATACATGACGCGGTGGAGACTTCGCGGTGAAACCGTAAGTAAAGCCCCAAATGATATCAATATTTTGAAATATGCTAAGCCCTGTACCTTTCTAGCCATGGGGATAAACTGTGGCTGCTGAATGATGGTCCCGGAGTCTAGTCTCCATGTGATTCGCTGCTTTGCTTGGCTTTAAAGCTGATTAGCTGGTTAGACGTCTGAAGTCCACAGCCACTCTACTGTATAATCTGCCACAGCAAGGAGGATTTTTTTTAAATTAAACCTTTATTTAACTAGGTAAGTCAGTTAAGAACAAAGTCGTATTTACAATGACGGCCTACACTGTACCAGTGGCACGGTTAATAGAGCTGATTTACAGGCCACCTTTAAAATGTGTCTGGTACTATAGGTTCACATCAAAAGTACGGTGAGTTAAATTGGTGGTTCCTTTTGTTACAATGGTACGAAACACCATTGGAGACATTTGCAAGGCTAGTATGGTATTGGTAGCTCATGGTAAAATGCAGTTGACATACAGCACATAGTGTATTTCTACCTCTCTTCCTCAATGAATTCAGAATTGACCCACTTTGTTCACTTCACCCAAAAAAAAGCACGTTGTGGTTGCTACATCTGGACCTTCAGTCAACCATGCATAAACGTAACCAAGCACCCCAAGTCCTTTGCACAGTATGCTAGGCTAACTAACACACTTCAGCTTGACCTCAAAAGCACTTTTGCTGGCCAGGCGCCTTGGCTGCTAATTTCATTGCTGATGATTGTCACTTTTGGATGGGCTGATCGGGGCTCCGGCAACACGGGGTCAGGTCAATGAATCGCTGTATTGGTCCAGGGAGACAGGTGAGGAAAGCAGTGAAGGCCCCTGACAGCTGCCCTAGCAGGGTGCCTGTTCCTGGGCTCATTGCCTGACACTCCTCTTCCACAGCCATAGCTCATTACCACTGGCTCAATAGAGGGGCCTTCTAATGAAGGCGTCCTGTTAGCAGCAGCAAAGACCATTTCTGTCCCAGTTTGGTTTCAACACACAGTACAATGCACTTAAGGCCTCGTAAACTGTACAGTTTTAATAATTCAATCGATTCCCCTGTTTTGAATGATACTCTGCTAAGAGATGAAATGTTATTTATAATAACTCTTTGAAATGAAAATGGATGCCCCCCCCCCCTTCAGCAAAATGTATCTTACCTAAACCCTCACTAAAAACAAAAACATACATCAAAAGTGACCCTCCCCATTACCCAAAAGAATAACTAAAACAAAGTGGATAGCAGAGCCTTAGATATGCAGTGAGAAACAGTTTTGTAAGCATTACACGGCAACATGGGAATTTTGATGGCACACAGGGCTGCGGGCCAGAAGGTTGTGGGATTGCAGACCACCATGGACAAGAGTAGGGGTGGAAAGATCTCTGTTATAGTAAAGCATCTGTTTTGCAGGTCTGAGAAAAAAAATGGCCTTTTTTTTAATAAACATTTCATGCAATTCTACATAATTTTACATGTTAGCGGAATCTTTTTTTATTACCACACAAATCAACTAAATTACCGGCTAAGAATGGACAGAGAGATAGGCCCATGTGATCATCTTATTATATTTCTCCAATGCCAAATCAGTGTAACGAAACTGTCCCTGTTTGCAAATTAGGAATCTGAGCATGGTACTTTCAAAAGTTAGGCCTACCTTTCCACCCCAGACAGAGTAGGCCTTCCAATGCAGAAAAGAATGTAAGCTTTAACTGCTAAGCTACTCTTCTTCCGTGGCTTAACCCAACGAGAGGTCACAAGTGTTTCTGTAAAAGACGTCTGGGTTTAAACATATTTTATTGTACAGAACGTGAATAGCTTAATCAGTTGCTAGTGACAAAAATGGATTACTTCCCAAGCAAAGTCAGCCTCTGAATGTCAAAGAAATGAAACAATGATATCCCTATATGCATCGGAGTCACGGTTTTCCCAGGTATTTTAAAGCTTGTTTCTAGCATAAAGCATCACGGACCAAAGGGCTGATATAGATAGTTTTATATAATCAGATCTGTAAAAAAAAAATACAAATCTTAAGTTAACAAGGTAGGCCTGTGCTTTTTGTCATTTTCTTTCATAATTTTTTTTATTTATTTTGCCTTTATTTAACCAGGCAAGTCAGTTAAGAACAAATTCTTATTTTCAATGACGGCCTAGGAACAGTGGGTTAACTGCCTGTTCAGGGGCAGAACGGCAGATTTGTACCTTGTCAGCTCAGGGGTTTGAACTTGCAACCTTGCGGTTACAAGTCCAACACTCTAACCACTAGGCTACCCTGCCGCCCCAAGGTAGGCCTATGGCATACCCTCTCATACCCTCTTAATGCGAGTCTTGGTTTTAACTTCACTGATACGGAGGGAGGCTATTTAAAGAGTGCATAGTGGGTGGAGGAATTGCCTGACAAATCTATGGAAATAGCAGCCTATAGCCTAATTTAATCTGTCTAACAGGTAGGCCTACCTCTTATTTCTAAAATAGGAAGAAATAGGCTCCAACACAAAGCCCTCTTGTTGTTAGTAAAGTCTCATTCAAATGAAGACGGTTGAAATGAATTATGCCTACTCGAATTTGCCTACTTTCAGCACCATGAGCTGTCCATTTCCGATAGATTGTGCTGCGGCTGCTGCTTCAAGTTTCAGCACCACAATGTAAGTTACTCGAATCTGATTGATTGAACTCGAGCTCTGATAAATACATAATGGGCAAGAAACATATTATTTTTTAATAAAAATAAATTATAGTAATAGCAAGCTATCAAAGTTTGATCAGCAAGAGCAGAGCAGGGTTGGAATATCCATTGCAGTGTGCAATGCAGCCTAGTTTTATATACACAATCCTAGCAGCTATCTTAGAAATATATGTTTGTTCTGGGCTTCTCAGAGCATGCACTTCATAGCCTATAGCCTAAAGACTATGGATCATTTGATTGAGACATCACTAAATAGCCTATAGACGCAATTGATATTGTGCGCCCAGCAGAGAATCAGAGATGAGGGGCGGAATCAGGCACACATCGATATACAATGCATTTGGAAAGTTTTCAGATCCCTTACATTTTCCCACATTTTGTTACGTTACAGCCTTATTCAAAAATGATTAAATAAAAACATGTTCTCATCAATCTACAAACAATACCCTATAATGACAAAGCGAAAACAGGTTTTTAGAAATGTTTGCAAATCTATTAAAAATTTGAAACAGAAATACCTTATTTATTCAGGCCCTTTGCTATGAGACTCAAAATTGAGCTCAGGTGCATCCTGTTTCCATGGATCATCCTGTTTCTACAACTTGATTGGAGTCAACCTGTGGTAAATTGAATTGATTGAACATGATTTGGAAAGGCACACACATGTCTATATAAGTTGACAGTGTATGTCAAGGCAAAAACCAAGCCTTGAGGTCAAAGGAATTGTCCTTAGAGCTCCAGGACAGAATTGTGTTGCGAGGCACAGATCTGGGGAAGAACACAGTGGTCTCAATCATTCTTAAATGGAAGCAGTTTGGAACCACCAAGACTCTTCCTAGAGCTGGCCGCCCGGCCAAACTGAGCAATCGGGGGTTAAGGGCCTTGGTAAGGGAGGTGACCAAGAACCTGATGGTCACTCTGACAGAGCTCCAGAGTTCCTCTGTGGAGGTGGGAGAACCTTCCAGAAAGATAACCATCTCTGTAGCACTCCTAAGCACACAGCCAAAACAATGCAGGAGTGGCTTCGGGACAAGTCTCTGAATGCCCTTGAGTGGCCCAAGCCAGAGCCCAGACTTGAACCCGATCGACCATCTCTGGAGAGACCTGAAAATAGCTGATAGAGCTTGAGAGGATCTGTAGAGAAGAATGGGAGAAACTCCCCAAATACAGGTGTGCCAAGCTTTTATTGTCATACCTAAGAAGACTTGAGGCTGTAATCACTGACAAATGTGCTTCAACAAAGTAGAGTAAAGTTTCTGAATACTTTTTTTATATACATTTCTAAAAACCTGTTTTTGCTTCGTCATTATTGGGTATTGTGTGAAGATTGATTAGGAAAAAACTATTTATTCAATTTTAGATTAAGGCTGTAACGTTACAAAATGTGGAAAAAGTCAAGGGTTCTGAATACATTCCAAATGTACTGTATAGCCTAATAAGCAACTAATTCTAAAACACTGAGAATATTGGAATTTCATCAATTACAAATTACATGACCCTCCGCTGGACTAGATTAAAAATAAAATAAAACCTCCCCTTGACTGAAATTGAAAAAGCATGACCCTCCCCCATTTTCCTCCAGGTAACCATTCTGTAAATGTCGATCCATCCCTAATTTAGGCTTGCATTAAATACAGGCTTTGGCAAGCTTAAAATAACCTTGTCCTCAGGCCTTATGCAGAACATTCTGATGCCAAGAACAGAGTCCCAGGAAGGAATCAGTAAAGCGCTTTTAGCTTAGAAGAACTATATCCAGTGAAGAGATCCATGTTAAAAAAAGAAAACAATCAGATGACAGTATTACTGATCTCACATGACCAAATTTGTCATCTGGGCCAGATCGTCCCACTTTGATTGTACCAGACAGGGATAATCTGACTGGTCTCTTAGGAATTCTCTATCTGTGCAGAATATGTGACAGCTCTGTGATGCCAAGAATGAATTCCTATCCTCCCCTGGACCAAATGACCAGGAACTGGGTCAGTGTGGGCCGACTCATTTCCGTTCTCTTTGGGATTGTACATAAGTGTCTCCTGCCTACCGCTGCTGTCTGCCTGCCTGCCTGTCTAAAAATAGGGCTGCTGCATGTGATGTCTGTGGAGTGTGTCTTTCACTTTCACCTGCTCTGGCATCAGACTTGTTCTCTCCTCATCACACTCGCACCGCTCTGCACTCACCTGCATTAGTGCTCTTCTCTCACTGCAGAACATCTTACTGTAGCTACGAAGCTACAATCTGTAGAGATTGTGTTGTTTTTGTGTTCTAACTAGCAAGTTCCCCTGTAAGTGTACTGTATATATTGTATTCTTACAATGCTAGAACATCTACATTCCTTAGTCTCTGATTACTGTCTCCGTTGTAATGGATTCTGTCCGAGGGTGATCAATGTCATCTCTCTCTTTCAGGACTACCCAATGGTACTAGAATATCGCCCACGGATAGACTTTGGTTGATGGAGGGAGACGTGGGACTACTCCTGCACTAACAGCCCATTGACAGACTACACAATGAATGGATGTGCCTGGCACAAGAGACAAGGACCACACATCTTCTTATCATCTGCATGCAGTAATCCGTGATTGCCTCTAATCTCATTCTGTTCTCTTACGTTATCCTTCAGTTTCACTGTCTGCGTTTCATTTGTCAAAAACGCATCAAGGGTTTGAGAAGCATGCCTGTGTATCATGACATATTGATTTTTTTTTTAAAGTACCGAAAACTGAAGAGGGAAGACATGCCCTTTAATTCTACAGCACATTGAAGTGTCCCTAATAATACAAGGTGAAATGACTAGTAGTCTGTTGTTACGCAACACAACAGAGACAGGTGTGCGCACTGGCAAACCGCTCATAATATTCCACCTTATCTATGCTGGATGTCGTGTCTTACATGGCTCCATCCCTTATTCCTGTTTTTAACTACAGTAGTGCCTTTCCCCACATGCCTCTTTCAGTGCAGTGCTCTCCGAAATTCAAACTGCTTTTCATATGAAATCCCGGATAGTGAATTCAACAGCCCCAATATATAGTCTACATACAACTACAAGGAAGCTATGGATACCATACCTACCATATCCCTATCTCAATAAGCTATATTCTTCCATTCCATGCCATTTTGATGTTATTACCGCATATTAAGCAATACAAGTACTGTAAGACTAGATTTGGCGGAAGAAGGTTAGAAGGAGCTGAATATCACCTACACTGTCTGAAATGTGTAGCTGTGTGTTTGTGCACTATGTAAACGTATTGGGCATTATTGTTGACTTGTACATAGCAGAGATTTGTATAGACTGTTTACTACTATGCTGTATGTCCTACCGGATGGCTTAACATTAATTTATTGTTGTTGCCGTATAGAAACTGTCCCAGACTGTCGTTACAGGGTCCGATAACCCTTGCCATTTGTATCTAATGGTGGATCAGTACACAAGTGCTTTAAATGCTTTTTCCCTCTTCACATACAGTGCCTTCAGAAAGTATTCACACCCCTTGACTTTTTTCCAAATGTTTTTGTGTTACAGCCTGAATTTAAAATAGATTAAAATGAGATTTTGTGTCCCTGGCCTACACACAATACCACATAATGTCAAAGTGGAATTCTGTTTTCCCGAGGAAAAAAAAATCTGATTAATAAAAAATGAAAAGCTGAAATGTCTTGAGTCCATAAGTATTCAGCCCCTTTGTTATGGGAAGCCTAAATAAATGATGGATTAAACATGTGCATAACAAGACAGATCATACGTTGCATGGACTTTGCAATAGTGTTTAACATGATTTTTTGAATGACTACCTCACCTCTGTACCTCACACATACAATTATCTGTAAGGTCCCTCAGTCAAGCAGTATATTTGAAACACAGGTTTAACCACAAAGACCAGGGAGGTTTTCCAATGCCTCGCAAAGAAGGGCACCTATTTGCAGATGCGGGGGGGAAAAACAGACATGGAATTTCCCTTTGAGAATGCTGAAGTTATTAATTATACTTTGGATGGTGTATCGATACACCCATTCACTACAAAGATCCAGGCATCCATCCTAACTCAGTTGCCGAAGAGGAAGGAAACCGCTCAGGGATTTTGCCATAAGGCCAATGGTAACTTTAAAACAGTCACAGAGTTCAATGGCTGAAAACATTGTAGTTACTCGACTATACTAACCTAAATGACAGAGTGAAAAGAAGGAAGCCTGTACAGAATAAAAATACTATAAAACCTGCATCCTGTTTGCAATAAGGCACTAAAGTAAAACTGCAAACAAATGGGGCAAAGAAATTAACTTTACTTCCTAAATACAGGGCATTATGTTTGGGGCAAATCCAACAAATCACTGAGTACCACTCTTCATATTTTCAAGTTTGGTGGTGGCTGCATCATGTTATAGGTATGCTTGTCATTGGCAAGGACTAGGGAGTAAAATAAATGGACTAGAGCTAAGCACAGGCAGAATCCTAGAGGATAACCTCGTACAGTTTGGTTTCCAACAGACACTGGGAGACAAATGAACCTTTCAGCAGGACAATAACCTATAAGACAAGGCCAAATACACTGGAGTTGCTCACCAAGACGACATTGAATGTTGCTGAGTGGCCTAGTTTCAGTGTTAACTTAAATCTTCTTGAAAATGGCAAGACATGAAAATGGCTGTCTTGGAATGATCAACAACCAACTTGGCAGAGCTTGAAGAATTTAGAAAAGAATAATGTGCAAATTGTACAATCCAGGTGTGAAAAGCTCTTAGAGACTCACTCACAGCTGTAATCGCTGCCAATGGCGATTCTATCATGAAATGACTCGGGGGTTTAAATACTTATGTAAACAAGATATTTCTGTATTTCATTTTCAGTACATTTGCTAAAATGTAAAAAAATATGTTTTCACTTTGTCATTATGGTATTGTGTTTAGATGGGTCAGAAAAAATATCAATTTTATCAATTTTGAATTCAGGCTGTAACCCAACATTTGGAACAAGTCAAGGGGTAAGAATACTTTCTGAAGGCACTGTATACCATTCATCTTTTTCTCACTCTCATCGAAACACCAAAGAATAAGAGCAGAGACAAACAGCAGTGGTTGTATTTTATCTGTTACATTTTAACAGAGACATAATAATTACAACATAATGTAGGCAAACGTTGAGAGTACTGAAGTCTCCTTGGAAGGAAACAAAACGTTTGCAATTTGCCACTGTAATAGGAATTTCCATACAGCAGATGTCTGTCAATAGTAAGTTGATGTTCATTTGCAGTTATGTGCGAACCAATCAATGGACAGATTGGACACCACTTTCTGGAAGGGCCTACAAGTTCAAGTTTTTACAAATCTCCGCAAGTAAAACTTTGAAGCTTACTTAGCGTTCTTGTGTACTTTCCTGTTTCACACGTGCTTTTTCCTGTTTGAAATGGTATCTCATATTTTCCCTAAAAACCCAGCTCTAGTGGTTTTAAATGTTAGCAAAGTAAATGTTTAGACCGAATAATCCTAGAAACGTCTCTGTGCTGCAATGAACAATATGTATTTTTGTAACAAGAAGAACTTGTCGATATTTTATCTTTAAAAATGACATTGTTTGTTGTACATTTAACAAACTTAAAATGCTGCCTGGAATAATCTATTATATTTTTCAATGTCAATGCACCTACAAGCATTCCTAGAAAGATTAGAACTGTAGATATGCAAGAGCTGCTCTATATGTGACATAATAATAAAAATACAAAAATCCAGAACTCATTGAATTAACTTGGTGTCATTTCATAATTGAAAAGTTACTTATTGTTATCTGTCAAAAGTGTGATTTTTGTTTTGTTTTAAAGTTTCAAACATTTGGTTTCAAGACTACTTTTCTTAATAATATGAATGGTCTGCATTTTATGATTGTCATTGACTCCCTCTAAATGTTTTTCTTTCTTATGAAGGCAAAGTTGATCTTCCTGATTCACTCCTAATTCCAAGGATCCCAAATGGTATCCCAGTTCCTTTCAGTTCCATCTTTCATCCTGACAAAGAGCGACCTAAACCTTCTGCTTCTCCTGGACAAACATGGCTCCTCAGTGCTCTACCTCGAATTGCAAAGCTACCGGTAATTTACCAAAGTTACCAGAATCTTCAGTCATTTTGTCACGCCCTGACCTTAGAGAGCCGTTTTATTTCTCTATTTGGTTAGGTCAGGGTGTGATTTGGGGTGGGCATTCTATGTTTTCTATTTCTTTGTTTTTGGCCGAGTGTGGTTCCCAATCAGAGACAGCTGTCTATCATTGTCTCTGATTGGGAATCATTCTTCGGCAGCCTTTTTCCCACTTGTGTTTTGTGGGTAGTTATTTTCTGTTAGGTATCTGTTTACCTGACAGAACTGTTCGCTTTTGTGTTGTTACGTGTTTCTTTGATCAATAAAATCATGAACACTTTCCACGCTGCGCTTCGGTCCACTCATTCCGATGAGAGCCGTTACAGAACTATGCACCACCAAAGGACAAAGCAGCGTGGTCAGGAGGAGGAAATCCTAGACGGGAAAGGACCCTGGAGGCAGGCTGGGGAGTATTGCCGTCTGAATGAGGAGATAGAAGCAGCGAGAGCAGAACGGAGACGTTATGAGGCATTAAACCATCGAGGCAAGCACGAGAGGCAGACCCAAAAACTTTTTTGAAGGGGGCACACGGGGAGATTGGCAGAGTCAGGGTTTAGACCTGAGCCAACTCCCCGTGCTTACCGTGGGGGGCGTGTGACTGGTCAGGCACATGTTATGCAGTGATGCGCACGGTGTCTCCAGTACGCATTCATTGCCCGGTATGCTCTATTCCATCTCCCCGCAGTTGCCGTGCTAGAGTGGGCATTCAGCCAGGAGGGATTGTGCCGACTCAGCGTTCCTGGCCTCCGGTGCCTCTCTTCGGCCCAGGTTATCCTGCACCAGCTCTACGCACGGTATCCCCAGTTCGCCAGCACAACCCAGTGCGGCCTGTTCCAGCTCCCCGCACTTGCCGGACTACGGGGGGTATCCAACCAGGACGAGTTGTGCCAGCTCTGCGCTCCAGACTTCCGGTGCGCCTCCACGGTCCAGTGTGTCCTGCGTTGGCTCTACGCACTGGGCTATGATGGCGCACTGGAGGCATAGTGCGTAGAGCCAACGCAGGACACACGTCCTGTGCCAGCTCTCCACACTCACCGAGCTAGAGTGGGTATCCAGCCAGGACATGTTGTGGCAGCTCCACTCACTAGGCTGCCAGTACGTCTCCTCAGTCTGGTGAGACCTGTTCCGGCTCCATGTACGAAGCCTCCAGTGATGATCCATGGCCCGAAGCCTCCAGTGATGATCCATGGCACAAAGCCTGCAGTGATGATCCATGGCCCAGAGCCTGCGGTGATGATCCATGGCCCAGAGCCTGCAGTGATGATCCATGGCACGAAGCCTCCAGTGATCATCCATGGCACGAAGCCTCCAGTGATGATTCAGGGAAAGGAGCCTCCAGCGACAGTCCCCAGTCCAGAGCCTCCAACGACGGCCCCCAGTCCGGAGCCTCCAGCGACAGTCCCCAGTCCAGAGCCTCCAACGACGGCCCCCAGTCCGGAGCCACCAGCGACAGTCCCCAGTCCAGAGCCTCCAACGACGGCCCCCAGTCCAGAGCCTCCAGCGACACTCCCCAGTCCAGAGCCTCCAACGACGGCCCCCAATCCAGAGCCTCCAGCGACAGTCCCCAGTCCGGAGCCTCCAGTGACGGTCCGCAGTCCGGAGTCTTCAGCGGGGGTTCCCAGTCCAGAGTCTCCGGCGACGATCCATGGTCCAGTTCCACAGAAGCGTAGGGAATGGGGGCTACGTCCCGAACCGGAGGTGCCACCGAGGGTAGATGCCCACCCGGACCCTCCCCTATAGGTTCAGGTTTGGGAGTCTGCACCTTTGGGGGGGGGGTATTTCTCTATTTGGTTAGGTCAGGTTGTGATTTGGGGTGGGCATTCTATGTTTTCTATTTATTTGTTTTTGGCTGAGTGTGGTTCCCAATCAGAGGCAGCTGTCTATCGTTGTCTCTGATTGGGTATCATACTTAGGCAGCCTTTTTCCCACCTGTGTTTTGTGGGTAGTTATTTTCTGTTTACCTGACAGAACTGTTCGCTTTCGTTTTGTTACTTTGTTCTTTGATCAATAAAATCATGAAAGAAAAACACTTTCAACGCTGCGCTTTGGTCCACTCATTCCGACGAGAGCCATTACACATTTGGTAATTAACACAAAATCTATGTCAATCTAACTTTGATAATTTATACTTTAATAACTTTAAAAATATATATGAATATACAGTATTCCTTTGTTATATATGTGTCCATATTGTCCATGAGTTTCTAGTAGATAGACCATACGGTTCAAGAAAAAATAGACTAATTAATGAAAAAATTATCTAATCACCAAAGGCATTATTTTTCAATTAACTCTTCCAACTATTTACTTTTTTGCCATAACTGCCACCAGTTTGACGCCAAAACATTGACAGAAAATACATATTGACATAGCAGAATAAAAGTGTATAAAAAAAATGTAAGGATATTTCATGCTGAAACTCTCATATTAAACACCAATGGTATTCACTAAGTTTATTGTTTATATTTAGGATAATGTTTAACAGCTTTCATGAAATGTTTCTCTTTTCAAATCAACTTAATTATTTATTTTATAATTTTAGCATGTGATAAGACCATACAAAGGTCCAGAGATAATTAGACACCTGTGATAATCTGAAGTACCTAAAAGGGAAACTAGATGTCTTGTGATAGACGACATAAAATCCTTGAAAGATACAAAAAATGATGGCAGTTTACTGCTAAACTTTGAAAGCTTCCAGTAATATACCCTCCCTTTGCAACCCCAGAGGGGCCCTCAGACAGAGTCTCGTACTTTCACCATGATTTCATCAGTGCTTTATCTGCCAATGACAAGGTTTCTCCTATATAAAAAACAATCAACATTTTGACTACTTGAATACTAGGACACTGCTTTTGGCAGAAAAAAAACATGTGCTGAAGAAGTGCCCATGCTGTTTTGGAGTGGGGCGAGGAGGGCGAGGAGACAACCACGGCTGTCCAGTCCAGCTTTTCCATTTGCTTGAAGAAAGTGAAGGTTGGTTACATACACACACAGAAACACACAGCACACAGTACAAAAGCTGTTGACTGCCAGACAGAGGCACGCTAACTTTGGGGTCAGTGATGCTATTTGAATGATCCCCTGAAAGGACCATCCCTCTGGTGACCAACACTGTCTGAATCCTGATCCCTACGAAAAAAAAACGGTTGCTTTCCTTGGATTGGCCCAAAATATTATCTCTGGATTTCCATTCAGCCCCTCAGCCAAACTGTCACATTTTCCATAGGCCCCCTTCCTTTCTTCTCTCTGTCTGGAGACTTCCACTACTAAATGGTCATGATTGTGAGGCCGAAAAAAAAAACTTGGCTGACCTGGGTTAAGTTTATCCTCCTTGTGGACAATAGGGAGCTGCTGTAACCCAGCTTAAGTTCTGCAAGCTGTGGCATTCTTATCTGTGCTTGAGAGGAGCAGTAGCTCTGATGCACCAGCTGGGTTTAAATTAAGCTCAATGCTCTTCGGGTCCATTTTTACACTTTTGTCTCCCTCTGCAAACGACTGGCTCCTCCACTGACTGGCTATAATTGGAGGAGTGTTTACTCAGCTGCAAACATTTACATGTCTATGCAAAGACCCCATAATGTTTTCACATTATACAGGTCACATTTACTACTGGTGTTGTGCTTGCATACAGACACACACTATGAAATCATATTTTTAGCCAGGAGTGGTTGTGGGAGGAAAGACTGATATCAATGTCTCATATTGCCATTAGACATACTTAAAAACAACAGTCTGTTGCTAATTCTGAAAAAAGAGAGCTCCAGTGCCACCAAACCATTAGATTGGACTGTTTAAAAACAGTGCTTGTTTGTATGAGTAATCTTCATTCTATCCACTCTGGGCAGTGTGTGGTACTATATCAAAACAGTCAGCAATTACAGTGCCTTGCAAAAGTATTCATCCCCCTTTGCGTTTTTCCTATTTTGTTGCAACCAATAATTTAAATTGATTTTTATTTGGATTTCATGTAATGGACATACACAAAATAGTCCAAATTGATGAAGTGAAATGATTTTTTTTTTAAATTCAAAATAATAAAAAACAGAAAAGGGGTTGATGCATACGGCATACAGAAGTTGGAGGTTTACATACAGCCAAATACAATGAAACTCAGTTTTTCACAATTCCTGACATTTAATCCAAATAAAAATTCCCTGTCAGTTAGGATCACCACTTCATTTTAAGAATGTGAAATATCAAAATAATAGTAGAGAGAATGATTTATTTAAGATTTTATTTCTTTCATCACATTCCCAGTGGGTCAGAACATACATTTAATTTACATACACTCAATTAGTATTTGATAGCATTGCCTTGAAATGGTTTAACTTGGGTCAAACGTTTCAGGTCGCCGTGCACAAGCTCCGTACAATAAGTTGGGTGAATTCTGGCCCATTCCTCCTGACAGAGCTGGTGGAACTGAGTCAGGTTTTTAGTCCTTCTTGCTTGCACACGCCTTTTCAGTTCTGTCTACAAATTTTCTATAGGATTGAGGTCATGGCTTTGTGATGGCCACTCAAATACCTTGACTTTGTTGTCCTTAAGCCATTTTGCCACAACTTTGGAAGTATGATTGGGGTCATTGTCAATTTGGAAGACCCATTTGTGTAAGGGCTTTCTTCTGTGGACGAAGGATCGGACCAAAGCGCAGCATGGTTAGAGTTCAACATGTTTAATAAAGACCATAAACGTGAACACTACAAAATACCAAAACAACAAATGTGAAAAACCGAAACAGTCCTATCTGGTGCATAGACACAAAGACAGAAAACAACCACCCACAAAACCCAACACAAAACAGGCTACCTAAATATGGTTCCCAATCACAGACAATGACTAATACCTGCCTCTGATTGAGAACCATATCAGGCCAAACATAGAAATGGGAAAACTAGACACACAACATAGAATGCCCACTCAGGTCACGTCCTGACCAACACTAAAACAAAGAAAACACAAAAAAACTATGGTCAGAACGTGACAGTACCCCTCCCCCCAAGGTGCGGACTCCGGCCACAAAACCTGAACCTATAGGGGAGGGTCTGGGTGCGCATCTGTCTGCTGTGGCGGTCTGGCAGATCCTGGCTGACTGGCGGCTCTGGCGGATCCTGGCTGACTGGCGGCATTGGCGGATCCTGGATGACTGGCGGCTCTGGCGGATCCTGGCTGACTGGCGGATCCTGGCTGACTGGCAGCTCTGGCGGCTCCTGGCTGACTGGCGGTTCTGGCTGCTCCTGGCTGACTGGCAGCTCTGGCGGATCCTGGCTGACTGGCGGCTCCTGGCTGACTGGCGGCTCCTGGCTGACTGGCGGCTCTGGCGGCTCCTGGCTGACCTGCGGCTCTGGCGGCTCCTGGCTGACTGGCGGCTCTGGAGGATCCTGGCTGACTGGCAGCTCTGGCGGATCCTGGCTGACTGGCGGCTCCTTGCAGACTGGCGGCTCTGGTGGCTCTGGACAGACTGGCGGCTCTAGCTGCTCTGGACAGACGGGAGACTCTAGCAGCTCTGGACAGACGGGAGACTCTAGCAGCTCTGGACAGGCGGGAGACTCTAGCAGCTCTGGACAGGCGGGACACTCTAGCGGCTCTGGACAGGCGGGAGACACTAGCAGCTCTGGACAGGCGGGAGACACTTGCAGCTCTGGACAGGCGGGAGACACTAGCAGCTCTGGACAGGCGGGAGACACTTGCAGCTCTGGAAAGGCGGGAGACACTAGCAGCTCTGGACAGGCGGGAGACTCTAGCAGCTCTGGATAGGCGGGAGACTCTAGCAGCTCTGGACAGGCGGGAGACTCTAGCAGCTCTGGACAGGTGGGAGACTCTAGCAGCTCTGGAGAGGAGGAAGGTTCTGGCAGTGTTGGAAAGGCAGGAGCACCTGTGGGGATGAGACGGAGAGACAGCGTGGTGCGGGGGGCTGCCACCGGAGGGCTGGTGCGTGGAGGTGGTACTGGATAGACCGGACCGTGCAGGCGCACTGGAGCTCTTGAGCACTGAGACTGCCCAACCTTACCTGGTTGAATGCTCCCGGTCACCCTGCCAGTGCGGCGAGGTGGAATTGCCCGCACTGGGCTGTGCTGGCGAACCGGGGACACCATGCGTAAAGCTGGTGCCATGTATGCCGGCCCAAGGAGACGCACTGGAGACCAGATGTGTAGAGCCGGCTTCATGGCACCTGGCTCGATGCCCACTCTAGCCCGGCCGATACGAGGAGCTGGAATGTACCGCACCGGGCTATGCAACCTCACCGGGGACACCGTGCGCTCCACAGCATAACACGGTGCCTGCCCGGTCTCTCTCGCTCTCCGGTAAGCACAGGAAATTGGCGCAGGTCTCCTGCCTGGCTTCGCCACACTCCCTGTGTGCCCCCCCAATACATTTTTTGGGCTGCCTCTCGGGCTTCCTTGCCAGCCGTGTTCCCTCATATCGCTGGCTCCTCTCGCCAGCTGCCTCTGCTCTCCTAGCTGCCTCCACCTGTTCCCATGGGAGGCGATCTCTTCCAGCCAGGATCTTCTCCAATGTGTAGCAACCCTTGCTGTTCAAAACGTCCTCCCATTTCCAGGAGTCCTGACATCTCCTCTCCTGCTGCTGCCTCTCCTGCTGCTGCCTGTTACCACGCCGCTTGGTCCTTGGTTGGTGGGTGGTTCTGTAATGGCTTTCTTCTGTGGACAAAGGATCGGACCAAAGCGCAGCGTGGTTAGAGTTCAACATGTTTAATAAAGACCATAAACGTGAACACTACAAAATACCAAAACAACAAATGTGAAAAACCGAAACAGTCCTATCTGGTGCATAGACACAAAGACAGAAAACAACCACCCAAAAAACCCAACACAAAACAGGCTACCTAAAAATGGTTCCCAATCAGAGACAATGACTAACACCTGCATCTGATTGAGAACCATATCAGGCCAAACATAGAAATGGGAAAACTAGACACACAACATAGAATGCCCACTCAGCTCACGTCCTGACCAACACTAAAACAAAGAAAACACAAAAGAACTATGGTCAGAACGTGACAATTTGCGACCAAGCTTTAACTTCTTGACTGATGTCTTGAAATGTTGCTTCAATATATCCACATAATTTTACAGCCATCTAATTTGTGAAGTGCACAAGTCCCTCCTGCAGCAAAGCACCCCCACAACATGATGCTGCCAGCCCCACAACATGATGCTGCCACCCCCATGCTTCACGGTAGGGATGGTGTTCTTCGGCTTGCAAGCCTCCCCCTTTTTCCTCCAAACATAACGATGGTCATTATGGCCAAACAGTTCTATTTTTGTTTCAATAGACCAGAGGACATTTCTCCAAAAAGTACAATGTTTGTCCCCATGTGCAGTTGCAAACCGCAGTCTGGCTTTTTTTATGGCAGTTTTGGAGCAGTGGCTTCTTCCTTGCTGAGCGGTCTTTCAGGTTATGTTGATATAAGACTCATTTTACTGTGGATATAGATACTTTTGTACATGTTTCCTCCAGCATCTTCATAAGGTCCTTTGCTGTTATTCTGGGATTGATTTGCACTTTTCGCACCAAAGTACGTTCATCTCTAGGAGAGAGAATGTGTCTCCTTACTGAGGGGTATGACGGCTGCGTGGTCCCATGGTGTTTATCTTGCATACTATTGTTTGTACAGATGAATGTGCTACCTTCAGGCGTTTGGAAATTGCTCCCAAGGATGAACCAGACTTGTGGAGGTCTACAACTTTTTCTTCTGAGGTCTTGGCTGATTTCTTTTGATTTTCCCATGATGTCAAGCAAAGAGGCACTGAGTTTGAAGGTGGGCCTTGAAATACATCCACAGGTACACCTCCAATTGACTCAAATGATTTCAATTTGCCTATCAGAAGCTTCTAAAGCCATGACATCATTTTCTGGAATTTTCCAAGCTGTTTAAAGACACAATCAACTTAGTGTATGTAAACTTCTGACCCACTGGAATTGTGCTACAGTGAATTATAAGTGAAATAATCTGTCTGTAAACAATTGCTGGAAAAATAACTTGTGTCATGTCCTAACCGACTTGCCAAAACTATAGCTTGTTAACAAGTAATTTGTGGAGCGGTTGAAAAACTAGTTTTAATGACTCCAACCTAAGTGTATGTAAACCTCCAACTTCAACTGTATGTATTCACCCCCTTTGCTATGAAGCCCCTAAATAAGATCTGATGCAACCAATTACCTTCAGAAGTCACATACTTAGTTAAATAAAGTCCACCTGTTGGCAATCTAAGTGTCACATGATCTGTCACATGATCTTAGTATATATACACCTGTTCTGAAAGGCCCCAGAGTATGCAACACCCAAGCAAGTGGCACCATGAAGACCAAGGAGCTCTCCAAACAGGTCAGGGATAAAGTTTTGGAGAAGTAGAGATCAGGGTTGGGTTATAAAAAAATATCAGAAACTTTGAACATCCCACGGAGCACCATTAAATCCATTATTAAAAAATGAAAAGAACATTGCACCACAACAAACCTGCCAAGAGAGGGTCGTCCACCAAAACTCACGGACCAGGCAAGGAGGGCATTAATCAGAGAGGCAACAAAGAGACCAAGGATAACCCTGCAAAGCTCCACAGCGGAGATTGGAGTATCTGTCTATAGGACCATTTTAAGCCGTACACTCCACAGAGCTGGGCCTTATGGAAGAGTGGCCAGAAAAAAGCAATTTCTTAAAGAAAAAAATAAGCAAAGACGTTTGGTGTTCGCCAAAAAGCATGTGGGAGATTCCCCAAACATATGGAAGAAGGTACTCTGGTCAGATAAGACTAAAATTGAGCCTTTAGGCCAAGGAATGATGGATGACGCTAAATACAGGGACATTTTTGAGGGAAACCTGTTTCAGTCTTCCAGAGATTTGAGACTGTTACGAAGGTTCACCTTCCAGCAGGACAATGACCCTAAGCATACTGCTGAAGCAACACTTCAGTGGTTTAAGTGGAAACATTTAAATGTCTTGGAATGGCCTAGTCAAAGCACAGACCTCAATCCAATTGAGAATCTGTGGTGTGACTTAAAGATTGCTGTAAACCAGCGCAACCCATCCAACTTGAAGGAACTGGAGCAGTTTTGCCTTGAAGAATTGTCAAAAATCCCGGTGGCTAGATGTGTCAAGCTGATAGAGACATACCCCAAGAGACTTGCAGCTGTAATTGCTGCAAAAGGTGGCTCTACAAAGTATTGACTTTAGATCGTGAATAGTTATTCACGCTCACGTTTTCTGTTTTTTTGGGGGGGGTCTTATTTCTTGTTTGTTTCACAGTATAAAATATTTTGCATCTTCAATGTGGTAGGCATGTTGTGTAAATCAAATGATACAAACCCCCCCAAAAAATCCATTTTAATTCCAGGTTGTAAGGCAACAAAATAGGAAAAATGCCAAGGGGGGTGAATACTTTCGCAAGCCGCTGTGTATCTCTGAGATATGTTCTGTGATATTATTCAATCATTGCCTTAGGGTGAGACCCAAGCCCACTTATGTCAGTGATCATAGTGCTAGCATTTAGCATATTATTGCCTTGTTGTGAATACAGATTAGAGTATCAGGCTTGCCAGCCAAAGGTTAGGACATTTGCAATTCAACAGGAGGACATAGACAAACATACAGCCTACAACATGGCCTGAGAAATGATCGATGAGTATGCTCCATTTGACCATGACTACAGTATCTGTGTTGCCTGGTTGGGTTGTCATCAATAGGCAGGCACTCATAGCATGTCTTTCTGCCATCAATTGTTTCATTTAATCTGGGAATGCTGTGAGGCTTGAGCCTCAGAGGCCACAAATAAACTGTCCGTACAGTAGCCCATAACTACTGAATACAGTGTAATCTTTAAGATAAGGACCGTTTGCAGTTAGTCATCCGTTAATAACACTTAATAACATGTTAGTAACATGTTAATAACACTTTCTTGTGATTAAAAGGTTTTTTCATTCTGTTTCTCTTTCTTTATGAAGTCTCACTTTCATAACATTTTCCCATGACCTGAATGCATGTTATCTTGTGAATCCAGCTTGTGCGTCTCTGTCCCTGTCCACATAGAGAGTACAGGGAAGGCAAAGTCCGGTGAGAATCTGTGTAGCCTATATTGAGATCATATTGCTTAGCTCCCTCATTAACTCTGTGCTGTTAGACAGTAAATGCTGCCAAGGCCCCACGATACAGCTGCCCCTTCTCCTCAATGGGTAATTAGTGATAGAATTTATGAACTGTAATATTGTGTGGGTGCTGGGAAATGTAGAATTGTTTATGGCTCTGAGAAACGAGACTGTGACGAATAGACGATTGGGAAACTTGGGGAGTGGGGAGGTGAGAAAGGTGTCGTGTTATAATATATAGAGGCCTCTGTCCTATTTAAGTAATACAACTATCAGCTGTTTAATATCTCAGGATTTAATGTAATCTCAAGTTAACACAGTTTCATTCTTCAAAATGTATTTAGAAAAATGGAGACATATCACTGCATGTGCATCTTGGTCCCATGGGAGCGTCTTCAGGAAATGTCACCATGGTGAAATGCCAACTAGGATTCAGATCTGTGATGCTGAAAAACAGTCATATACACTGACTGTACAAAACATTCGGCTCTTTCGGTGACATAGACTGACCCGGTTAATTGAGGTGAAAGCTAGGATCCCTTATTGATGTCACTTGTTAAATCCAGTTCAATCATTGTAGAAGAAGGGGAGGAGACAGGTTAAAGAAGGATTTTTAAGTCTCGAGACAATTGAGACATGGATTGTGTATGTGTGCCATTTAGATTGTGAATTGGCAAGACAAAAGATTAAGTGCCTTTGAACGGGGTATGGTAGTAGGTACCAGGCGCACCGGTTTGAGTGTGTCAAGAACTGCAACGCTGCTGGGTTTTTCATGCTCAACAGTTTTCCATGTGTACGAAGAATGGTCCACTACCCAAAGGACATCCAGACAACTTGACACTGTGGAAAGCATTGGAGTCAACATGGGCCAGCATCCCTGTGGAACACTTGTAGAATCGAATTGAAGCTGTTCTGAGGGCAAAAGGGGGTGCAACTCAATATTAGGAAGGTGTTTTTAATGATTTATACACTCAGTGTAGATAGATGCATTGCAGGTTAACAAGAACATAACGTTCTGTCCTGCACAGGTATTTTGTCTGTTTGGCGGTTAAGTCCCATCTCAACAATTTACTGCAATGGCGTGTTTCAGCAGCAACTCAAGATGCAACTCAAGCTAGGACTCCCTCTAAAGTTAACAGATCTTTATATAGTATTCCTCTGAAACATAGAGTGTATATATGTGTGTGTGTGTGTGTTTGTATGTGTATGTTTATTGTCATATACACCAGACAGACGTGCTCTTTCACTACAGGGAGAACAGATTGATATCATGGGGTGTCAGACTGTATATGCCTTCCAGAGACTGAGAGGTGGAGAAGTCTTGACTACTTGTTATAGATCATGATGTAGGTTATGATGCCTACACAAATGCTGGGTTGTTTGGTAGACCCATCTGCTGGGTTGCAGGTGTTGGGTCACTTAGTTGGGTTGTTTTCTTTGAAAACTGCTGGGTTAATGATGCTGGGTGATTGAGATATGACCCATCGGGTCAGGTCAGAAGACTGGAGATGTGGCTTAGTAGGGGCATGGCTTGCAGATAATTATTTTTGGCCACCCGTGAGAGTAAATGTCATTCTGGTTCATCTGTTCTGTTGTATTGTTATCACATGTTAACATTGAATACTGACACTATTGAAGTGTATGAGTGTATGAGTTCTTCAAGAGCCTATGCATATCTCAATGTTGGGATATGTAAATAATACATATCCCAACATGGAATCTCGATTTTGGGACATGTAAATTATAATGTTATGAATTTGTATTAGAGAGTGTATTGTGCAAAAATATTAAAGGAAAATTGAAATCTGCAGTGTACATTTTTAATATGTGGCCAAAAATTATGATATAAAAGCCACACCCCTAATAGTCCACACCTCCTGAAAATAACCAATGGATTACATTAATTAAGACCCAGCTGCTCTGTTAATCCAACTGATCGTTAAAAGAAACACATGCAGGTTAAATTAATCCATGTTTAGGTAATCCAAATAACCCAACATGTTGGGTTCTTCACCCAATCCAACTGGCTGGGTCAAAATAATCCAGCGTGTGTTCTGTCCAATATTTACCTGGCGCTGGGTTACCAAATTACCCAAATTGTGTTGTTTTTAGCCCAGCATTCTTTTGTGTGTAGCATTAATTGAGAGTGAAGGCTGTGCATTGTAGTCCCCACCTATTCCCACAGTGCTGAAGACAACAGTTCAATTGTGATGATACTTTTTTCAAATATAATGTAGGGGTCATCATTTGTCCTTCACTTTAATGCGCTGGGCTGTAATATTAGTGGGAAGTCCAAGTAAAATCCATTCTAGAATTTTTTTAAATGTGCTTGTGTCCTTTCACTCTTCATACTATTGTCACTAACAGGATTGAGGCCAGTCTGTGAAACTTTGTCTCAATCACCCTTTGTTCAGGAACAAGGCAGAAAAACGGAAAGGGCATAAATGAAGGAATTGGGTCCGGGCCATACCACTGGTCAAAGAGTTCTGTTCTGCCTCCCTTTCAGCTGCTCTCAGCGGTGTGAGAGCCAGCCAAGGAAAATAAAAGCTTTGTGCCTGGGCCCTCACCACACACACACACACACACACATACACACACATACACACACACATACACACAGACACACACGGATGGACAGACACACACACTCTTTAATTTCACAAATTTATGTGCGGTTTCCCATCCTAAGTCAGACATAGTAAAAGCTTTAGAAAGTAAGCCATCCACATGAGGGTGTGTAAGGGTGTGCTGAAATCAAAAAGTAATTGATTACGTCAAATAGCTGATAATCGGATTGCCTTGTAGTTAAGGCTGTAGGCAATCACTCTTTCCAATTATGAGCTGAACCTATGAAAATATTATCATTAACCTAAGAATCCAGTGCTAAGTCACCTGACTACTGCAACTGTAAATCAGCAAAACCTTCAGAGTGAATTCAGACGAATAGATCTCATTACGAAACCATGATGGCATCCCAGCCGGGAGGGCTAAAATTAGCATTCAGCCAGCATCGCTTAGTCACAGAATGTCATTTCTTTCAAAGCCATCCACGCTCAGCCATGACATCACTCACTGTTTGGGAACAACTCCCAAAATGTAGCCTATTGAAGAGGGCGGTACCTTAAAACTTGGTTAGACCTGCTATACTTCAGCCTAGAAGACCTGGTACAACACGCCACCACCAGAGAGGATGCTAGTGACAGATATACATGTACCGTCCGATATGGTGACAACATTCCCCACAGGGTCAGCCTGGAAAGTTGATCCATCTCATTATTAACACTGGTGGCACGTAAGTGACACTGTGACTATTATGTGTCATGTTAATGGTATGTGAAATCAGGTGACTTGGATCAATGTACCCCATGCACAGGTTCAGTAGACATGTTCCCATTTTTTTTGTTTTAAGTGATGGATACAGTACAGATATAACTACAGGCTGGCTAAAGCTAGACCATATTGATCAAATGTACCAGAAGTACAGTAGTTAGAGTGGTACCTCTCTGTACTGTTAGGGAAACAGCACAGAGAGTACAGCACAGTGTTAAAATAAAACAGACAATTATGTTGAAACATAGAGCTGCCAAATGCAGGTGGAGATTACCACACACCTCTTGGAGGCGAAGAGAATGATTCATACATCATGTGATGTTCCAAAGCCGTTGCTAAGCATCAAGGATGTGAGTAGGGATAGAAAGCAGGACAGAGAGGCACTCAAACCAAGCTGAAGAAGTGATACCTTTCAATTACTTTCTGGTATCCCTATAATAACTAATCATAGACAGCTCACCTATCAGAGTTGAACTTGATATGCATATCCATATCCTGTATTGTGTTTTACAGTAGCTATGGTTATGTAACGTCAGGTCAGGTCCTAACTGGAAAACTATGACCCAGATTTTTTCCTGGTCCGTCCACACTTTTGTAAAAACCCCTTGCCATAGTTACAGTAAACACTGTTCAAATCAATTTTGCCTTCAAGACTTTCATGCACAATTCAAACCACAGACTCATATTAACAGAGGAAATTATAATCTGCGATAAACAGACTTCTTGTTGCTATGAGACTACACATCCAGCTTCAGTTCTCCATTTTTGGACATGATAAGTTATTTATAAACTCAAATCAAATCAAAATTGTATTGGTCACATGTTTAGCAGATGTTATTGCGGGTGTAGCGAAATGTTTGTATTTCTAGCTCCAACAGTGCAAAAATATCTAACAAGTAATATCTAATAATTTCACAACAATACACACAATACACACAAATCTAAAGTAAAGGAATGGAATTATGAATATATAAATATTTGAACGAGCAATGTCGAAGCGGCATCGATTAAAATACAGTAGAATATAACAGAATACAGTATATACATATGAGATGAGTAATGCAAAATATGTAAACATGATTAAAGTGACTAGTGTTCCATTATTAAAGTGGCCAGTGATTTGAAGTCTATGTACAGTATATAGGGCAGCAGCCAATAAAATGGCACCAGAGAAGAAGGCAGATATTTTACGTGTCCCCAACCGATTGTGTTTTTCTGTTTGTTTATAACTTTTCTTAAACTTATTTTGTACATAATGTTGCCGCTACCATCTCTTATGACCAAAAAAAACTTATGGACATCAGGACTGCGATTACTCACCACGAACTGGGAGAATCCTTTTTTTCCTTTAACGAGTCTGACGAATCCCGACGCAAACGATGTTGCCACGCCCTGACCTTGGAGATCCTTATAATTCTCTATGTTTGGTTAGGTCAGGGTGTGACTCGGGTGGGAAATTCTATGTTTTCTATTTCTTTGTTTTTGGCCGAGTGTGGTTCCCAATCAGAGGCAGCTGTCTATCGTTGTCTCTGATTGGGAGTCATACTTAGGCAGCCTGTTTTCCACCTGAGTTTGTGGGATCTTGTTTTCTGTTTAGTTGCTTCTGCCTTACAGAACTGTGCGCTTTTGTTTTTTTTTGTCTTTGTTATTTTGTTTGGTGTCATCAATAAAAATACGATGTACCCCTACCACGCTGTGCCTTGGTCTCAACCTACGAGAGCCGTTACAGATATACTGCCTTTACGGGAACAGGCCCAGATACGGGCGGGTTGCCTTCTGAGAATTTGTAGGTGATCGAATAAACCCCCACTTCCTTCCATTCTGCTAGCAAATGTGCAATCTTTGGAGAATAAAATCGGTGACCTACGTGCAAGATTAAACAAAACTGTAACATCTTATGCTTCACAGAGTCGTGGCTGAACGATGACACTATCAACATACAAGCGGTCTGGTTATACGCTGTACCAGCAGGAAAGAACAGCAACGTCTGGTAAGACAAGGGGCGGCAGACTATGTATTTTTGTAAATAACAGCTGGTTCACACTATCTAAGGAAGTCTCGAGCTATTGCTCACCTGATGTATCTCATGGTAAGCTGTAGACCACCCTATCTACCTAGAGAGTTTTCATCTGTATTTTTCTTAGCTGTTTACATACCACCACAGTCAGAGGCTGGCACTAAGACAGCATTGAATGAGCTGTATTCCGCCATAAGCAAACAAGTAAACGCTCACAGAGGCGGCACTCCGAGTAGCCGGGGACTTAAATTAAACTTAAATCTGTTTTACCAAATTTCTATCAGCATGTTAAATGTGCAACCAGAGGGGAAAAAAACTCTGGACTCCACACACAGAAATGCATACAAAGCTCTCCCTCGCCCTCCATTTGGCAAATCTGACCATAATTCTATCCTCCTGATTCCTGCCTACAAGCAACAATTAAAGCAGGGGAGCACCAGTGACTAGATCAATTAAAAAAGTGGTCAAATAAAGCAGACACTAAGCTACAGGACTGTTTTTCTAGCACAGACTGGAATATGTTCCGGGATTCCTCCGATGGCATTGAGGAGTACACCACATCAGTCATTGGCTTCATCAATAAGTGCATTGATAACGTTGTCCCCACAGTGACCGTACATATCCCAACCAGAAGCCTTGTATCACAGGCAACATCTGCACTGATGGCCAGAGCTGCCGCTTTCAAGGAGCAGGACTCTTCTAAGAAATCCTGCTATACCCTCCGACGAACCATCAAACAGGCAAAGCATCAATACAGGACTAACATCGAATCATACTACACTGGCTCTGATGCTCCTCAGATGTGGCAGGAAACCATTACAGACTACAAAGGGAAGGATTTCCTGACGGGCCACCCCAAAGTGGTAAGGGTAGGTAACAACACATCCGCCACGCTAATCCTCAACACAGGGGCCCCTCAGAGGTGCGTGAGAGTCCACTCCTATACTCCCTGTTCACTCATGACTGCACATCCAGGCCCAATTCCAACACCATCATTAAGTTTGCCGATGACACAACAGTATCAACAGCCTGATCACCGACAATGATGAGACAGCCTATAGGGACAGCCCATGTGTTGCCAGGACAACAACCTCTCCCTCAATGTGATCAAGACAAAGGAGATGATTGTGGACTAGAGGAAAAAGAGGACCGAGCACGCCCCCATTCTCATCAACAGGGCTGCAGTGGAGCAGGTTGAGAGCTTCAAGTTCCTTGGTGTCCACATCACCAACAAACTAACATGGTCCAAGCACACCAAGATAGTTGTGAAGAGGGCACGACAACACCTTTTCCCCTTCAAGAGACTGAAAACATTTGGCATGGGTCCTCAGATCCTCAAAAGGTTCTACAACTGCACCATCGAGAGCATCCTGACTGGTTGTATCACTGCCTGGTATTGCAACTGCTCGGCCTCCGACCGCAGGCACTACAGAGGGTAGTGCGAACGGCTCAGTACATCACTGGGCCCAAGCTTCCTGCTATCCAGAACATTTATACCAGGCGGTGTCAGAGGAAGGCCCAAAAAATTGTCAAAGACTCCAGTCATGCTCGTCATAGACTGTTCTCTCTGCTACTACATGGCAAGTGGTACCGGGTACTTAAATGTACCGGAGCGCCAAGTCTAGGTCCAAGAGGCTTCTAAACAGCTTCTACCCCCAAGCCATTAGACTCCTGAACACCTAATCAAATGACTACCCAGACTACAGTATCTGCATTGCCCCCACCTCTTTTACACCGCTGCTACTCTGTTGTTATCATCTATGCATAGTCACTTTGAGAAATCTATCTATATGTACATATTACTTCAACTAACCGGTGCCACAGCACATTGACTCTGTACTGGTACCCCTGTATATCGTCTCGCTATTGCTATTTTACTGCTGCTCTTTAATTACTTGTTACTTTTATTTCTTATTCCTATCCATATTTTATTGTTAGGGGCTCGTGAGTAAGCATTTCACTGTATTTGGCGCATGTGACTAATAAAATTAGATTTGATTGCTATTTAACAGTCTGATGGCCTTGAGATAGAAGCTGTTTTACAGTCTCGCGGTCCCAGCTTTGATGCACCTGTATTGATCTCTCCTTCTGGGTGATAACGGGTTGAACAGGCAGTGGCATGGGTAGTTGTTGTCCTTGATGATCTTTTTAACCAATCTCTTGGCTGGACAATAAATTGCATTTCCTTGCCTATGGAGCTCTTACAATGAGAAGATACATCTGCAGGAGTCAGTTCTGTGAATAGGGGGGTGCTCCCTCTGCTGTTTCCTGAAACTATAAGGGCCTTGGTCGGAGTGAGAGGAGGCTTGAAAATGCTTATTTGGAATGTGGAGAACAAAAGCTATGTTAACATTTGAACATGCTCTATTTTCTTTGTCCTGGAAATTGGTTTGACTTTTGTGCAATGATAGCACATTCCTTACCCGATGTGGATTTCAGTCTCAGGCCAACTCAATGACTCAGGGCAGAGGTAATGGTAAAACCATTCAACCACATTGAAGTTTCTTTGGTGTTGTCACTAATATGAGTTGTCATATTTCCTGTACACCTCATAAAGTGTGTACAGTATGCAGAAGTTTAGGGAATACAGATTGACAGTGCTTCAGATGACCAGTCTCAGTGTGGCTTGTGGCGAGTTGCAGGCGTCTTTCCCACGATGACTCTGAATAGTCAGCGCCTCACAAAAGCCAACCTCGTCAATGCTGCTGCTAAGACTTCATTCAAATTCCAGCTCTGCCAAGAAAATCGCAGGACATGCCGACTTAGTCCATAGTCAATGGCGGCATGTGCATTTAGCCCCATTAAAACAGGCTCTAAACAAAAGTATGTTCCCTAACATGGCCCTCCAGTCCCCACCTCTCGGGTGTCTCTGTGGAATGCACCAATAAAGCCTGTCTTGTTAATTCAAATGTAATGATCCAGTTTCAGGGTCTGACTACCTAAGAGCCAAGTTTTTCAAACATGGTAATCTCAGGCCATAAACATATCAAACCGTAAAGTACCGTGTTAGGACCCTACAGATAGGCTTAAGTCATGGTGACAGTCGGGTGTCGTTCCACAGGGATTTGTATCGCGCTGAGAAAAGGTGCCAGTGTCATCCGAGCCATGTTCCCCTGCATGGGGCCAGAGCCGCAGCGCCAGCAAGCACCAAGGGTCTTGGCTGTGTACACACACGGTCATGTTACGGTTGGAAATGTCTGTCTGACATACTGGATACCGACAGGTGGGCAGTAATGTGTATTGGTCAGGGTGGAACGGGGATAGGTGCACACATGGAGCACTCTGTACAGTTTACAGAAGCTGCCTGAACATCACTTAGGTATGCGAACGTATCAGTCGAGGCAATGCGGGAACATCATGCGTGATTCACATCTTTACGAGGAACATGCAATATGTTATCTCCTCTTTATTACTGATGTGTGAGTCAGCCTTGGTTGTAGGTTTGCTTGAATAAATATGCAACAAAAAAAACGTTATAAGCTTAAAATATTAGATGTGATTGTAATGATTATATAACAGCTACTGTAACCTGAAGCATGTGTGTTCTTCACCGCAAATGATGACATTTGACAACAATTGGATAAGATGGATAAAGTGAGCTTGTGTCCTTTACATAGTATTCAAACAATGACTCCTTTGTTTGTAATGATTGAGTGACATAGATTTCCTAGATTTCACAGATGGAAATCTGGTCTTGCAGTTCCATGTGTAATGTTATGGAAGAACAGCCAGATGTTCCCTTCTGTATTTCAGCCGGGGAGGGGGGGGGGGGGGGGTCAACTGAAAGTGAATGATCCATCTCTTGTCTGGACAATGATTGCATTTCCCTGCCTACGGAGCTCTTACAGTGAGAAGGTACATCTGGAAGAGTCCGTTGTAAATACAAAGCCATCCAGGAAACCAAATACAGTGCGAGGAGAAACTAGATGTGACGCTTCTGCTCGACCTTGTCGTCCTTACAGAAGAACTGTTCAAGGAATAGAATGAGGTCATGTATAGCACTGCAACATAGAAAAATACCCTAGTTCAAATACAATAGGCCTGGAACGATTTGAAAACAGATCCATTCTACCACCTACTGGTTGAGTCAGACACTTACACCATAGCATGTGTGACATGTGGCACTACAGTGCGATTGTATTCTGTACATTTGTGATATGTTATTTGACTGATCAACTATCTTCATTAGGAATTATAAACACATTTCTGTCTCTTCCACTATGTCATTCAGCACCCCAAAGAGAATTATAAACGATAGCCCCCCAAAATCATATAGTAAATCAAATTGGCCTGTGTGGATAATCTAGTGCAATTTGCACCAGTAATGTAATCAATATTCTTCTAGCATGGTCCTCCTCAGATAGCAGCAGTTGATTGCTTTGTCCAGTGTCCATGATCTTCACCACCAAGTGGTGCTGATCACTAGTCCAGTGGTTGTATTCAGGCTCTGGCTCCACTCTGGCTGTGTTGGAAAACACTCCACAATCGTCTCAAACATGTGGCTTGAACATGTGGATAGGGGGAATAGATAGCCCAGTGATGAAGCTGTGAGGATCCCACTCTGAAGTTCCACAATGGCAATTTGTTTACATCAGCAACAATCACCCCAATCTACAGCGATGAAGAGGCTGTAATTATCCTCCTCATTACTCATCTGAGAGATTATTTAAAGCTTAGTTCATGCTCATGATGTGCCTGGCACTCATCTGAAGTTTGTGTTGGCACTAATGACAGAGTTGTGGTAAAGGGTGGAGAAGGTTCCTCTGCTCTGGATCTTACCAGTGAAACTTACCAGTAGCCTGCTGAGATGCTGAAAGTGTCTATCTTCACAATCAACTTTGTAGTACTGTATTATGATTAGAAAAGGCAAAAGCCGGGCCAAGTCACCACGTGTCATAACACCGTTATAATAACGTGTTGAGTTTATAAAGTAGGCCAGTAGGGCAGGGTAGTAAACCTAGTCTATGTCGTATCACTTGGATTCCTTGAATAGGCCTATAGAGAAACTCAAATGTAGTCTATCAGTAGCCTACTGTACATAGTAATACATTAATCGCTCGAGCAGTTTCCTCGAAGTTTAAACAGACCCTGGCTGGGAGAAGTAAATCAGTCAGCACTACCGTGCAGTGCACACATCAAACCCGCGCACTTACGTAAGGACATCCATGGTATCCAAGCTCGTAACTATGAACCTCCTCTTAAACAACATGGCGCATGTGTACAGCTGCGCTGCAAATATAGACGATACATCCAGTTAGGTGGGAAATTAGTCATTTATGCTCACCTAGCACCTAAAATAGACTTCGGCGACACGATCGGATGCAGACGCTCGCGCCTGTTTACTTTGACAAACAGCATCAGTCTCTGCGCGCTTTGACAACTTTGCGCGAGCTCACCTGTTTACCATGAAGACGAGAGAGCCTTTCAGGTCCTGAACCGTTACTTCGTTTCAGATCGAATGTTTTGTTACTGTGGGTACCGTGTATGCGGGTACTGTTAGTTCTTTTAACTTGTTTTAGTTAAGAAAAAAGCACGAAAAAGCTATGTGACTGCGACTTTAACCAGACTTCAACGGATGAAGAAATGCTACTCAACATTATGAGAGAAAACAACACACAACTGCACCAGGGGGAAAGGGAGAGAGATAGACTCCCTCCAATTTCAAATCATTCCTCTGTGAGTATGATTTTTTTTATTATTAAATATGACAAATAAATATTTTCATGTTCAATTAACAAAGACATCAAATAAAAATGAAAAAGTAAAAAAAAATATTAAAAATAATGTGGGATCAATGCCGTACTAATTAAGTCATAATGTAAAAATACAATAAAATGTTTAGAAAAAGGTTTGGATTGAGAAAAATGTGTTTTTCCAATGCATAATAGTAACGTACTAACGCATTTCAATGATCTCAGAGCTTGTCCTTTTGGGGAAATGTGTTAACGTTAAAACTGAGGGTGGAACTTTTGGACAGCTCTTCCTACCCTATTATGCTATAAAACAGCATCGCAACTCTGTGAGTAATGAGTGCTAATAATATGCAGTGTTGGGGAAGCTACTCCGAAAATATAGTTCACCAAGCTACCAATTACTTTACACTGAAAGAAGTTAAGCTATACCAAGCAGTAAAATTAGATTTAAAAAAAACAGATACAAATATACCATCTGGAACAGCGGGAGTGTGAAGCAACACAAACATAGGCACAGAAACATGCGTACACACGCGATAATGTACACACTATACACACGTACGCATGGATTTTGTGTTGTAGATAACTTTATGTGGTAGTGGTGGAGTATGGGGCCTGAGGGTACTCAGTGTGTGAATGTTTTTACAATTGTATAACTGCCTTAATTTTGCTGAACCCCAGGAAGAGAAGTTGCTGTCTTGGCACCAGCTAATGGGGATCCATAATAAATACATATTCAAATACCAAAGCTACCCCGAAAACATAGTTTACTTTATTCAAGTTACTATCAATCAATCAATCAATCAATCAATCAAATGTATTTATTAAGCCCTTTTTACATCAGCCGATATCACAACGTGCTATACAGAAACCCAGCCTAAAACCCCAAACAGCAAGCAAATGCAATGTAGCGCTATGAAAAAGTAGTTCACTACATCCAAACTACTTCGTGAAAAATGATCCTTTCATAAAAATCTGAAATGTCATCGACTACAAATTGCACGAACAGATCACCCTGGAGTTAACAGAATGTGTAATTTAGCGTATTAAGTTTCAATTGAGAATTAGCCAGGTCTGATGTCGAAAAAGAAACTCAATTAGGCAATATTTTCTTTCCATTTAAAAAAGTTGGATGTAATTCCAGTAGTCAGCTACAGCACTACATGGCTAAATAAATAATTAACTACTGAAACACTACCAAGATTTGAATTTAGTTCAACTACCACCAAGCTACTGCAAAATGTTGTTACATTACTAATTGAACTACATGTAGTTCATTACTCCCCAACACATTATCACTAAAACAAAGCCCACATATTATACTGTACATTTTGTTCATGTATCCCACTTTTATTTCTGTAGCCTAAGTGCCTAAGTACTTGCTGTGAATGAACAGTATTCTATGCTGTCATAGTTCTCATCTATACTATTATAAGTATGATTAAATCCAGGACTTAATGTCAATATTTGAACATCCAAGACTCCATGATGTCTATAATATGAATTTTTTTTTTGTCATAGGGTACTGATCGTGGACCAAAGCTGCCATATCCTTCCCTCAATTTAATCCCAAACCACAAAAAGGAGGCTGGTAGCCACAGCTTCTCCTCCCAGTTTATTCTTCCTGGCATACGGCATGGTAGGTCCCGTCATGGTAACCCTAATGAACACATTACTTCATTCAAGATTCCGTCTGGAGATTGTGAAGCTCATACTGAACCAACATCAAAGTGCAGACATGAAGAACTTACTCCAGTTTGATCCCAATGGCATATCCAACGTGAGCTATCAGTATGGCTACCTAACACGTTTCTGATGTTCTTACCTTCAGCTACAGGGTGTCTAACAAAGCTGATTCAATGAACAGATATCGTCTGTGGCATCAATCATCTCTAATTGATAAACAGTACTGTCCTGGGATAGACTGCACCTTGGCTGAGTAAGAACAAAGTGTTCAAGGGGAACACATTGAGACTTAGAGATATCGCTGAGAAGTTTACAAGGAAATCGTTTTCACAGCGCTCACAAAAGAACGGCTTGTTGCAATTTCAAAGTGACCCAAACAGGCTGCTTTGAAATAATGAACAATACACCAGGCAGATGTGTTGTCGTGGCTTCATACTTCATATTCTTGAGGTCAAAGATGTTGGAAGAGACTTGAAAATCATTGCTTGATGCAGATGAGAGAGACAAAGGGCCATTCAGAGCTGCTCATCCTTTAGAGGGAGAACTTGTTCTGGGTAAAATGAGCACTACTGTTGTGTTTTCAAAATACAAGATGTTAATATGTTGTTGTCACTTATACTTGTAAGTATGGAGAGTTCATTGACCCATGCAAAAATAATGTTATGTCCAAGGTTGCAAGTCTGTCCATCTTGTTATATAACAGTTAACTGAGATAGTTAAACTATAATATTGTGGATTAGAGTACCTGTTTTATACACCTTATACTCTGGTACCTGGGCTCTCATTGCCAGTAAGTAGAGTTGATCATATGAATCACCGCCTTTGTTTTAGTTAGGAATTGGTTATGTGGTTACATGTGTTGTTATTCCCCCTGCAGGCAGAGATCTTCCCCCCATCTGTCCTGATGTCAGACAAAAGCATCAACATCGCATCACCATTGACATTCTGTCTCCTGAGGTCAGGGCTCGCTTTGCCTCCGATCCTGTCATCCCCATCCGCACCAAGACAGCCAAAGAGTTTCAGTAAGCACACACACACACACACACACACACACACACACACACACACACACACACACACACACACACACACACACACACACACACACACACACACACACACACACACACACACACACACACATACCTGTGTCATCATTATCATCAATATTATACTCAAACAGAAACATCTGTTAATGTTCATCTAACTTTCACTAGGGAGGACATTGAGAGGGCCACGGTCTCCGGCGATTGGAAACACGTCCATGACTTCTACTTGACCACATTCGACTCCTTTTTGGAACTGAATGCTGCCTTTAAGGTGGGGGATCCCCATGTGTGTGCCATATCCAATTCTGCGGTTCCATATTTGTATCGTCAGTCAAGCCAGTGCTAGTTATACAGCATGTTTTTAAATGACTTATTAAACTATATCAATTCATTTGAATGGATAAGTGCGATGGTAAAATTGCTAAAGCAACAGTGATCATTTTGAAATATGACTGATCAATGCAAATAAAAGGTGACCATTGTTTTGGTGTTTAAAGTCGGTGAATAGAGTCTTTCTAGGAGCCAGGAAAAGGGGAATTTGGAGAGTTTTTTTTGAGTCTGTAAATGAATGAATGAAGTCATTTAGAAGGTTGTAAAAAAAAAGAGCACATGTGTGTGGTTTCCATAGAGAGTATTAATCATGAGAGCAGAACCTATAAGAAAGCGTATGATCATATATGGCAAGGAACAGTTGGGTAAATGTTTAGCACATGTGATGGTCGACTTAACTAGCTCATGTGTTAGTCCTAATCTAAATGTGTTCTTCATTTCTCTTTTCAGAAAGAAGCAAACGCTCCGTTCAACACGATTGAAGACTCAGGAATCAATACCAAATTTGTCAATGCTGTCTATGACACGTTATTGCTCACGGTATGTAGAATGATAGAGCAACGCATAACCGTGTTCATGCTGAAATGAAAACCTTTCACTGACGTTGATCCAACGTTGATTCAACAGCCTCCTGATACCCAGAGAGCAGTGCTGAAGGGGATCATTAACAGCTTGTTAAGAGAATGGAAGGGGTGAGTGGCACTCTCATACATTAGTGCTCTTATATTTCTCACTCAAATCAAGCAAATCCTTTCTACATAGTAAAGCTCTATACTTTGTGACTTGAATATTAATGCAAACGTTACATACTGGATGAGAACTTAAATTATCTACTTTGTTTTGCAGTCGACGGACGAAGGATGACCTGAGAGCGTATTTCATTCTAGTTCAGGTGACCTCATGCATTATCTACATGTACATACTGCTGGTAGAAATGACATACAGATTTGGCCAAGGAGCTCTTTTGACCGCTAATACTTAATTCCACGCTATATATAGCAAACCATTTCATTACGTAACAAGAGAACATGGTGTACTTTCCAGTAACAACGGCAATTTCCCTGTTAGAAGTGAGACAGTTTCTGCACCCAAATGTATGCGTTAAGCACACGCACGCATGTGCTCCACAGACATCTTACAAAATCTCTTTTTGTTTTGGGGCCTCAGTATGTTAAACACAGCAGCCCTCCGTCTAAAGGCGAATCGGAAACACAGGAAACTCTCGATCTGCTACCTCGCCACATGGCCCATTGACTCCAGTCATAGCCCAGGCAGTTAGTCAGGCTCTGGATATAATGAGAGCAGAGTGTTTACTTCACACATGAGCAACAGACTAGAGGCAGGCTTGGCACTGGCCAAATATGGACACGACCATTAGACACAGAGTCTGGTGAAGACTTGGGGGGCAGACTGGGAAATGGCTGAATAGAACTGGAAGGATTTCTGTCTGCTAAACAGTGAGACTTTGGTTGGAGACTTCTGGTTTCTGTCCCATTCATAGTTTTTATTGTTTCATATGTTTTATGGGTTTTATGGGGCAGTAAATTAAAAAGCACGTCTTCTATCCCTTTCTTACCAACAACTTTTTGTGGCTATTGAGCCTCTACAGTTCTCTCTTTCATCCACATTTTGTGTATGATGACATACGTTTGTCTTTGCGCTGTTGATAGGCTCTCTGACCTATATTTCGGTGGCGGATCCTGTGAAATTGAAAGGCACGAGGCAATTATTGTGTTTGTATCCCAATTGGCACCCTATTTCCTATATAGTGCACTACTTTTGACCAGGGCCCCATTTGGGAAGCAGCCTTAGTAGACGTGTCTGTCTGACTTGGTTGATGTCAGTCAGCCCCTGGTAATACCAGTGTTATTACTCTCTCTCTCTCTCTCGCTCTCTCTCTCTCTCGCTCTCGCTCTGTCTCTCTCTCGCGCTCTCTGCCAAGGGAACGGATGAGGTCATGTTTGGAGTGGAAAAGTCTGGTTTGCTCTGTAATGTCAGTCTTTATTAAAAGCCAGACTTCTTATGCTGCTGCTCCAAATGAAAAGCTATATTTCCTTTTGAAATGCACTGCCACTGCTGAGAAAGCTCCTCTTTGTTGCAGAATCCTCAGTGCACCAGCCCAGCCACATATGTCATCTATGCACACTTACTGAGGCAAATAGCCGCGCTGGCTGAAGCAGACCATAATTTCCTGATGCACTGGTTTAAGAAGTAAGAGTCTGAATTGTTCCTCTGTGTTATGCAGTCCCATGCCTTTTCAAGCCAGTATAGTTGTTATCCACAAAGTGAACACAGTCCTAAGAAAGAAACCGTTGTTGTTATTCTTTATCCAGGAAATTTAAATCAATTATGTTAAAGATATGTTTTCGAAATTGCTTTAGTAACAGTTGGTAGGTATTGAGCAGTCATACTGTAGCTTTCAAACAAAGATGATCTATTTTCCATTATATCATTCTGATGATGATGGTGATCATGATATTGCCTCAATTTTTTTATGATGATTATCTAACTCGTGTCCTCCTCTCCCAGGCTGTCCCAGAAGCGATTCAAACAGCTAGTGGAGCGACTCCACCTCTTCATCTCCACCCGTCTGTTCCCAGCCAAGCCTGAGGAGCTGCCCCCCATGGCCAAGTGCTACTGGTGGATCCCCGCTGCCACCAAGGTCCTCTCCCTCCTCAGTGAGTAGGACATCTTCAATAATGGATTGAACTATACTTTCAACAGACATTGCATTCTCCTGACCGTATACACTGTGCATTCTGAAAGTATTCAGACCCCTTGACTTTTTCCACATTTTGTTACATTACAGCCTTATTCCAAAATGGATTAAATATTTTTTCCCCTCATCAATCTACACACAATACCCCATAATGACAAAGTGAAAACAGGTTTTTAGACATTTTTGCACATTTATTAAAAATAAAACACAGAAATACCTTATTTACATAACTATTCAGACCCTTTGCTATGAGACTCGAAATTGAGCTCAGGTGCCATGAGGTCGAAGGAATTGTCCGTAGAGCTCCGAGACAGTATTCTGTCGAGGTACAGAACTGGGGAAGGGTACCAAAATATTTCTGCAGCTTTGAAGGTCCCCAAGAACACGGTGGCCTCCATAATTCTTAAATAGAAGAAGTTTGGAACCACCAAGACTCTACCGAGAGCTGGCCGCTCGGCCAAACTGAGCAATCAGGGAAGAAGGGCCTTGGTCAGGGAGGTGACCAAGGACCTGATGGTTACTCTGACAGAGCTCTAGAGTTCCTCTCTGGAGATGGGAGAACCTTCCAGAAGGACATCCATCTCTGCAGTACTCCACCAATCAGGCCTTTATGGTAGTGTGGCCAGACGGAAGCCACACCTCAGTAAAAGGCACATGACAGCCCTTTTGGAGTTTGCAAAATGCACCTAAAAGACTCTCAGACCATGAGAAACAAGGTTTTGGCCTTATGACTCTTTGGCCTTAAAGCCAAGGGTCATGTTTGGAGGAAACCTTGCACCATCCCTACGGTGAAGCATGGTGGTGGCAGCATCATGCTGGGAGACTAGTCAGGATAGAGGGAAAGATGAATGGAGCAAAGTACAGAGAGATCCTTGATGAAAACCTGCTCCAGAGTGCTCAGAACCTCAGACTGGGGCGAAGGTTCACTTTCCAACAGGACAACGACCCTAAGCACACAGACAAGACAACGCTGGAGTGGCTTCGGGATGATGAATGTCCTTGAGTGGCCCAACCAGAGCCCGGACTTGAACCAGATCAATCATATCTGCAGAGACCTTAAAATAGCTGTGCAGCTACGCTCCCCATCCAACCTGGCAGTGCTTGAGAGGATCTGCAGAGAAGATTGGAGAAACTCCCCAAATACTGGTGTGCCAAGCTTGTAGCATCATACCCAAGAAGACTTGAGGCTGTAATCGCTGCCTACGGTGCTTCAACAAATGTAAATGGGATATTTCTGTTTTGAATTTTTAATAAATGTGCTAAAATGTCTAAACCTGTTTCTGCTTTGTTATTGTGGTGTATTGTGTGTAGATTGATGAGAATAAAAGCAACCATATAAACATTTTAAAATAAGGCTGTAGCGTAACAAAATGTGGATAAAGTCAAGCGGTCTGAATACTTTCCGAATGCACTGTATGTCTGGATCTCCTATCCATATTTGTCTTGGGTACACATAGTTTGAGGGTCAGGAGGTGTCAAGGTTCAAGCAAACATCTGTCTCCAAGAGACCTCGATAATTTGTATTTTTCTACGTTTTCTTCATTGTAGATGCAGCCAATAGCATTTCTTGCACTCCCTTCATGCATTTTGTTGACTTCTACAACCTCACACTGGACCACACTGACTTCATGGAGGATTATCACACATGGCAGACTCATGGAAACTCTACCAGGTGAGGCAGGACAAAAGCAGAGCAAAACTTATGTTGACCAGTACTGTTCAATTCTGCCCACAACCCTTGTTGTTATGATACCTGTGTTTCCCGATAAATAAATGGAACTCCTTCTTGTGCCAGCTTTCAGCTTTATAAAAACAGCTTTATTGTTTATACACTATATATACAAAAGTATGTGGACATCCCTTCAAATTAGTGGATTTGGCTATTTCACCAACACCCATTGCTGACAGAAGTATGAAATAGAGCACACAGCCATGCAATCTCCATAGTCAAACATTGTCAGTAGAATGGCCTCTCTGAAGAGTTCAGTGACTTTCAACGTGGCACCGTCATAGGATGCCACCTTTCCAACAAGTTAGTTCGTCAAATTTCTGCCCTGCTAGAGTTGCCCCGGTCAACTGTAAGTGCTGTTATTGTGAAGTGGAAACATCTAGGTCAACAACGGCTCAGCTGCGAAGTGGTAGGATTCACCAGCTCACAGAACGGGACCGCCGAGTGCTGAAGAAAGTAAGGCGTAAAAATCGTCTGTCCTTACACAAGCCTAAGATCACCATGCGGAATGCCAGGTGTCGGCTGGAGTGGAGTAAAGCTCGCCGCCATTGGCCTCAGTGGAAACGAGTTCTCTAGTGTGAGGAATTCCGATTCACCATCTGGCAGTCCGATTAACTAATCTGGGTTTGGCAGATGCCAGATGCTACCTGCCCAAATGCATACTGCCAACTGTAAAGTTTGGAGGAGGAATAATGGTCTGGGGCAGTTTTTTATGGTTCGGGCTTGGCCCCTTAGTTCCAGTGGAAGGAAATACAATGACATTCTAGACAATTCTGTGCTTCCAACTTTGTGGCAACAGTTTGGGGAAGGCCCTTTCCTTTTTCTGCATGGCAATTACCCCATGCACAAAGTGAGGTCCATATAGAAATGGTTTGTCGAGATCGGTGTTAAAGAACTTGATTGGCCTGCACAGAGCCCTGACCTCAACCCTGTTGAACACCTTTGGGATGAATTGGAGCGCTGATTGGAGCGCCAGGCCTAATTGCCCAACATCAGTGCCCGACCTCACTTATGCTCTTGTGACTGAATGGAAGTCGATCCCCCCAGCAATGTAGTGAATCTAGTGAAATTCCTTCCCAGAAGAGTGGAGGCTGTTATAGCAGCAAAAGGGGGGACCAACTCCATATTAATGCCCAGGATTTTGGAATGAGATGTTCGACGAGCAGGTGTCCACATACTTTCAGTCTTGTTGTGTATATTTCATATACAGTTAAACCCAGACATATTATAATATCCAGCTATGATACGATCTCCAATGAGCATCATACACCAAGAGAACACAATCCCTGATTGAACACAATCCCACAATCCCTGATCCCTGAATCCCCAAAACATTCTTTCTATGTGATAAATTGTGAAAACCAAACATCCCCGTTTCTACCTGTTCTTCCCCATCCGCAGGTTTACATTCTGCCAGTTCCCCTTCATTCTATCCACGGTGGTGAAGAAAGCAATCATCCAGAAGGACTCGGAGCAGCAGATGATCAGCATGGCCAGGGTGAGACAGAGGTCACTGCTCACCTTGTCATCCATCTATGACAGTGTCATTGTATAGCACAGACTGTGCCTCAGTCTCAGACATATATACAGTATATGTGTACAAACCTTTGACTGGCACAGTATATGTGTACAAACCTTTGACTGGCACTGTTTGACTGGCACTGTATATATATATATATATATATATATATATATATATATACAGTGCCAGTCAAAGGTTTGTACACCTACTCATTCCAGGGTTTTTCTTTATTTTTATTATTTTCTACATTGTCGAATAATAGTGAAGATAGCAACACTATGAAATAACACATATCGAATCATGTGGTGACCAAAAAAGTGTTAAACAAATTAAAAATATATTTGAGATTATATATTTGAGTAGCCACCCTTTGGCTTGATGACAACTTTGGCATTCTCTCAACCAGGGTACCATGAGGTAGTCACCTGGAATGCATTTCAATTAACAGGTGTGTCTTGTTTAAAGTTAATTTATGGAATTTTGGAGTCAGAGTCCAGAGTGTGGGAACAAACATAGACTGTCCCATGGTTGAGTAAACAAGCAAGTTCATAGTCAACAAAGCATGCCAGAGTCATGAGGCAAATAGCATTAAGGTAGTCAACTGGAATGCATTACAATTAACAGGTGTGCCTTGTTAAAGGAATTTCTTTTCTTCTTAATGTATTTGACCCAATCAATTGTATTATGACAAGGTAGGGTTGGTATACAGAAGATAGCCCTATTTGGTAAAAGACTGTCCAGATTATGTTAAGAACAGCTCAAATAAGCAAACAGAAATGACAGTCCATCATTACTTTAAGACATGAAGGTCAGTCAGTCCAGAAAATTTCAAGAACTTTGAAACTGAAACTGGCTCTCATGAGGCCCACCAAGGGAAATGAAGACCCAGAGTTATCTCTGCTGCAAAGGATAAGTTCAATAAAGTTATCAGTCTCAGAAATTGCAGCCCAAATAAATGCTTCACAAAATTCATGTAACAGACATCTCAACATCAACTGTTCAGAGGAGACTGTGTGAATCAGGCATTCATGGTCGCATTGCTGCAAAGAAACCACTACTAATGGACACCTATAAGAAGAAGAGATTTGCTTGGGCCAAGAAACACGAGCAATAGACATTAGGTCGGTGGAAATCTGTCCTTTGATCTGATGAGTCCAAATTTGAGTTTTTGGTTCCAAACGCCGTGTCCCTGTGAGATGCAGAGTAGGTGAATGGATGATCTCTGCATGTGTGGTTCCCACCGTGAAGCATGAAGGAGGAGGTGTGATGGTGTGGGGGTGCTTTGCTGGTGACACAGTCTGTGATTTATTTAGAATTCAAGGCACACTTAACCATCATTCTGCAGCAATACGCCATCCAATCTGGTTTGCGATTAGTTTGACACCTCCAGGCTATGTAAAAGGTCTATTTGACCAAGAAGGAGAGTGATGAAGTGCTGCATCAGATGACCTGGCCTCCACAATCAGCCATGCTCAGAGTGAAGGAAAAGCAGCCAACAAGTGCTCAGCATATGTGGGAACTCCTTCAAGACTGTTGGAAAAGCATTCCAGGTGAAGCTGGTTGAGAGAATGCCAATAAAATTGGATTGGATTTGATGTGAAGAGTGTGCAAAGCTGTCATCAAGGCAAAGGGTGGCTCTCAAATCTAAAATATATTTTGATTTGTTTAACACTTTTTTGGTTACTACATGATTCCATATGTGTTATTTCATAGTTTTGATGTCTTCACTATTATTCTACAATGTAGAAAATAATGCAAATAAAGAAAATACTTGAATGAGTAGGTGTGTCCACACTTTTGACTGGTACTGTTTATAATTATTAGTATTATTAGTATTTTACATAATTGAAGTATGTTGGACCGAGAGTATTTCCCGCTCAAGTCTTCAAATCACGAATAACCCTGAACTATAAGTATACAATATTTACAGTGTGTATCTCACTGTATCAGCCTGAAAACATACACTCTCCCACTCTGACAGCAAAGCAGTGGTCCAATGCTAACAGCATGTACTGTGGGAGCAACTGCAAATAAAGAATGCGACTTGTTATTTATTGCAGCAAAGCCTAGTGGACAAAGTGTCTCGCAGACAGCGAGTTGACATGAGCCTGCTGTTTCTCAACATCAAAGTCAGGCGGCTGCAGCTGGTCAGTGACTCACTGGATGAGGTAATACCATCTCCCATCTATATCTAGGCACAGTGTCATGTCTTGTTATGTCTGTTCCTGTCCTTTCTCTTCATTCTCTCTCTCTGCTGGTCTTTTTAGGTTACCTTCTCTGTCTCTCATTCCTCAGCTGTTCTACATCTGCCCTAACTAGCTCTTTCACTCTTCCCCACCTGTTCTCTCTTCCCCCTCTGATTAGGTCTCTATTTCTTTCTCTGTTCCTGCTACTTTCAGTGTCTGATTCTTGTTTGTGTTTTTTGATGCCAGAAGCAAGCTGTCGTCTCGTTTGCTTCCACCTTGTCCTGTCCTGTCGGAGTCTGCATGCATGGCAGGTGCAACCTGCATTATACTACGTTCTTTTGTTCCATTGACTACGTTGGAAGAGGATTTATGCCATTCCTGTTTTTATTAAAGAACTCTGTTTTCTGTTAAAACCGCGTTTGGGTCTTCACTCAAGTTCATAACAGAAGAATCAGACCACGAATGGACCCAGCGGCTCCGGACCCTTTTCACTCCGCCGTCGAGATCCAGGGAGCGAAGCTAGGCAGACACGAGGAGGAATTGTCTGCTGCTCAACATGCCGTTGAGACCCTGGCCGTCCAAGTCTCCGACCTCACAAGACGGGTTCACCAACTCCACCTCGATCCACCGCCCACTTCCAGGGTTTCCGAGTCTCCGGAGCCCAGGATCAACAACCCGCCGTGTTACTCTGGGGAGCCCACTGAGTGCCGCTCATTCCTCACTCAGTGTGATGTGGTGTTCTCTCTCCAGCCCAACACTTACTCCAGGAGCGCAGCCCGCATCGCCTACGCTCATTTCTCTCCTTACCGGACGGGCGCGTGAGTGGGGCACGGCAGTCTGGGAGGCGAGGGCTGAGTGTATTAACCAGTATCAGGACTTTAAGGAGGAGATGATACGGGTTTTTGACCGTTCTGTTTTTGGCGAGGAGGCTTCCAGGGCCCTGTCTTCCCTATGTCAGGGGAATAGATCCATAACGGATTATTCTATTGAGTTTCGCACTCTCGCTGCCTCTAGTGACTGGAACGAGCCGGCTTTGCTCGCTCGTTTTCTGGAGGGTCTCCACGTCGAGGTTAAGGATGAGATCCTCTCCCGGGAGGTTCCTTCCAGTCTGGACTCCTTAATAGCTCTCGCTATTCGCATAGAGCGACGGTTTGATCTTCGTCGCCGAGCTCGTGGAAAGGAGCTCACGTTCTCCGTTGCTCCCCTCTCCACATCACTGCCACCTGCCGCATCACTGCCACCCTCCCCGCCGGCTCGGATGCTGAGCCTATGCAGCTGGGGGTATTCGCATCTCGGCCAAGGAGAGGGAACGGAGAATCACCAATCGCCTCTGTCTCTACTGCGGCTCCGCTGGTCATTTTGTCACCTCATGTCCAGTAAAGGGCCAGAGCTCATCAGTAAGAGGAGGGCTACTGGTGAGCGCAACTACTCAGGCCTCTCCTTCTGGATCACGCACTACCTTTCCAGTCCATCTCCGCTGGCCCGGTTCATCTGCTTCCTGCAGTGCCTTGATAGACTCTGGGGCGGAGGGCTGTTTTATGGACGAGACCTGGGCTCGGGAACATGACATTCCTCTCAGACAGTTAGGGGAGCCCAGGGCCTTGTTCGCTTTAGATGGTAGTTCTCTCCCCAAGATTCAGCGTGAGACGCTGCCTTTAACCCTCACTGTCTCTGGTAATCATAGCGAAACCATTTCTTTTTTAATTTTTCGTTCACCTTTTACACCTGTTGTTTTGGGTCATCCCTGGCTAGTGCGCCATAACCCTTCTATTAATTGGTCTAGTAATACTATCCTATCCTGGAATGTTTCTTGTCATGTAACCTGTTTAATGTCTGCTATCCCTCCTGTTTCCTCTGTCTCTTCTTCACAGGAGGAGCCTGGCGATTTGACAGGGGTGCCGGAGGAGTATCACGATCTGCGCACGGTGTTCAGTCGTTCCAAGGCCACTTCTCTCCCTCCACACCGATCGTATGACTGTAGTATTGATCTCCTTCCGGGAACTACTCCCCCGGGGTAGATTATACTCTCTGTCGGCTCCCGAACGTAAGGCTCTCGAGGATTATTTGTCGGTTTCGCTCGACGCCGGTACCATAGTCTCCTCCTCCTCCCCCGCCGGCGCGGGGTTCTTTTTTTGTTCAGAAGAAGGACGGGTCCCTGCGCCCATGCGTGGATTATCGAGGGCTGAATGACATAACAGTTAAGAATCGTTATCCGCTTCCTCTTATGTCTTCAGCCTTCGAGATCCTGCAGGGAGCCAGGTTTTTCACCAAATTGGACCTTCGTAACGCCTACCATCTCGTGCGCATCAGGGAGGGGGACGAGTGGAAGACGGCGTTTAACACTCCGTTAGGGCACTTTGAATACCGGGTTCTTCCTTTCGGCCTCGTTAACGCTCCAGCTGTCTTTCAGGCACTAGTTAACGACGTCCTGAGAGACATGCTGAACATTTTTGTTTTCGTTTACATGGATGATATCCTGATTTTTTCACCGTCTCTCTCGATTCATGTTCAGCACGTGCGACGCGTCCTCCAGCGCCTTTTGGAGAACTGTCTTTATGTGAAGGCTGAGAAGTGCACTTTTCATGCCGCCTCTGTCCCTTTTCTCGGTTCCGTTATTTCCGCTGAGGGCATTAAGATGGATCCCGCTAAGGTCCAGGCTGTCATTGATTGGCCCGTTCCTAAGTCACGCGTCGAGCTGCAGCGCTTTCTGGGCTTCGCTAATTTCTACCGTCGTTTCATCCGTAATTTCGGTCAGGTGGCAGCTCCTCTCACAGCCCTTACTTCTGTTAAGACGTGCTTTAAGTGGTCCGTTTCCGCCCAGGGAGCTTTTGATCTTCTTAAGAATCGTTTTACATCCGCACCTATTCTTGTTACACCTGACATCTCTAGACAGTTTGTTGTTGAGGTTGACGCGTCAGAGGTGGGCGTGGGAGCCATTCTTTCTCAGCGCTCTCTCTCTGACGGCAAGGTCCATCCTTGCGCGTTTTTCTCTCATCGCTTATCGCCGTCAGAACGTAACTATGATGTTGGTAATCGCGAACTGCTCGCCATCCGCTTAGCCCTAGGCGAATGGCGACAGTGGTTGGAGGGGGCGACCGTTCCTTTTGTCGTTTGGACTGACCATAGGAACCTTGAGTACATCCGTTCAGCCAAACGACTTAATGCGCGTCAGGCTCGTTGGGCTCTGTTTTTCGCTCGTTTCGAGTTTGTTATTTCTTATCGTCCGGGCTCAAAAACACCAAACCTGATGCTTTATCTCGTCTCTTCAGTTCTTCTGAGGTCTCCACCGACCCCGATGGGATTCTCCCTGAGGGGCGTGTTGTCGGGTTGACTGTCTGGGGAATTGAGAGGCAGGTAAAGCAAGCACTCGCTCACACTCCGTCGCCGCGAGCTTGTCCTAGGAACCTTCTGTTCGTTCCCGTTCCTACTCGTCCGGCCGTTCTTCAGTGGGCCCACTCTGCCAAGTTAGCCGGCCACCCCGGCCTTCGGGGTACGCTCGCTTCCATTCGCCAGCGTTTCTGGTGGCCCACTCGGGAACGTGACGCGCGTCGATTTGTCGCCGCTTGTTCGGTCTGCGCGCAGACTAAATCTGGGAACTCTCCTCCTGCCGGCCGTCTCAGACCGCTTCCCATTCCCTCTCGACCGTGGTCTCACATCGCTTTAGATTTTATCACCGGACTGCCTTCATCAGCGGGGAAGACAGTTATTCTTACGGTTGTCGATAGATTCTCTAAGGCGGCTCATTTCATTCCTCTCGATAAGCTCCCTTCTGCTAAGGAGACGGCTCAGATCATTATCGAGAATGTTTTCCGAATTCATGGCCTTCCGTCTGACGTCGTTTCCGACAGAGGCCCGCAGTTCACGTCTCAATTTTGGAGGGAGTTTTGCCGTTTGATTGGGGCTTCCGTCAGTCTCTCGTCCGGCTTTCATCCCCAGTCTAACGGTCAAGCCGAACGGGCCAATCAGACTGTTGGTCGCATTTACGCAGTCTTTCTTTTCGTAACCCTGCGTCTTGGTCAGAACAGCTCCCTGGGCAGAGTACGCCCACAACTCGCTTCCCTCGTCTGCTACCGGTCTATCCCCTTTTCAGTGTAGCCTCGGGTACCAGCCTCCGCTGTTCTCATCTCAGCTCGCCGAGTCCTGCGTCCCCTCCGCTCAGGCTTTTGTCCAGCGTTGCGAGCGCACCTGGAAGGGGGTCAGGTCGGCACTTTGCCGTAATAGGGCGCAGACTGTGAGGGCCGCTAATAAGCGTAGGACCAAGAGTCCTAGATATTGTTGCGGTCAGAGAGTATGGCTCTCCACTCAGAACCTTCCCCTTAAGACAGCTTCTCGCAAGTTGGCCCCGCGGTTCATTGGTCCGTTCCGTATTTCCCAGGTCATTAATCCTGTCGCAGTGCGACTTCTTCTCCCGCTATCTTCGTCGCGTTCACCCGGTCTTCCATGTCTCCTGTGTTAAGCCCGTTCTTCGCGCCCCGCTCGTCCCTCCCCCCCCCCATCCTTGTCGAGGGCGCACCCATCTACAGGGTTCGTAAGATTTTGGACATGCGCCCTCGGGGCCGTGGTCATCAGTACCTAGTGGATTGGGAGGGGTACGGTCCTGAGGAGAGGAGTTGGGTTCCCTCTCGGGACGTGCTGGACCGTTCGCTGATCGATGATTTCCTCCGTTGCCGCCAGGTTTCCTCCTCGAGTGCGCCAGGAGGCGCTCGGTGAGTGGGGGTACTGTCATGTCTTGTTATGTCTGTTCCTGTCCTTTCTCTTCATTCTCTCTCTCTGCTGGTCTTTTTAGGTTACCTTCTCTGTCTCTCATTCCTCAGCTGTTCTACATCTGCCCTAACTAGCTCTTTCACTCTTCCCCACCTGTTCTCTCTTCCCCCTCTGATTAGGTCTCTATTTCTTTCTCTGTTCCTGCTACTTTCAGTGTCTGATTCTTGTTTGTGTTTTTTGATGCCAGAAGCAAGCTGTCGTCTCGTTTGCTTCCACCTTGTCCTGTCCTGTCGGAGTCTGCATGCATGGCAGGTGCAACCTGCATTATACTACGTTCTTTTGTTCCATTGACTACGTTGGAAGAGGATTTATGCCATTCCTGTTTTTATTAAAGAACTCTGTTTTCTGTTAAAACCGCGTTTGGGTCTTCACTCAAGTTCATAACACACAGTACACACAGACACACAAGCATTACTTAAGAAGACAGCCCAGCCCTGTTAGAGTAGCTTGATAGCTATTTCTGTTCATACAATAGCCAATTAATTTTAAAGCAGTTATTCCACTACTTTCAATGCAGTGCATTTCAAAACTGAAACGTCCAAGATATGTAAAAGTTCAGACATGCAGCATGCCTAGGTCGGATAAGTTCAAGAGAGTTGGCCACAGCTTAACTTGTTCTCTTGCTTTTAGCTTGCTAGAAACCGAGCAGACTTGAAGAAGAAGCTGAAAGTGACGTTTGTGGGGGAGGCTGGTTTAGACATGGGTGGTCTGACCAAGGAGTGGTTCCTCCTTCTCATCCGACAGATCTTCCATACAGACTACGGTGAGACATATGGGACAAAAAGATCAGGCATATGTGTTGCCCTGAGCCATAAAGATACAGATGTTACAGCTGTTTTGTTTGCAACAAGAATCTTTTTCTCCATAGATAACAGTAGAATATTATGGGAGTTACTTCACCTTTAGCCCTAGCTGTCTATATATATTTTTTTATTTTTTTTACCTTTATTTAACTAAGCAAGTCAGTTAAGAACAAATTGTATATATCATCCTATATCTCATCCTAAAGTTTCAACAAGTACTAAGACTAAGAATGTTGACATAACAAAACTCAAATGTATGATGTTCATATAGCACTGCAATAATAGATAACCATTCAATTACAGTAACTCCCATTTAGTCTAGGACCTAGCAGTCCAAAAAGGAAATTCCCATGTACTCTATTCTGACCATTTGTTATCTTTCTTGGACTGGAGGCCTGTGTTCTATGTCATGTCTGGCCAGAGTTGTGTTTAAGCAGAGTTTATTTGTGTCTCCTCTCTGAAGGCATGTTTACATTCTTCAAGGATTCCCACTGTCACTGGTTCAGCAGCTGGAAGTGTGACAACTACTCCGAGTTCCGATTGGTCGGAGCCGTATCCTTTTGTACCATACCGTGATTTATGGTACCGTGTAGCCTGTGGTGAACTGTAAACAGATTCTCAACGTACAGCAGCAGTCGTCATGTTGTACCCTTTAAACTGGCGTTTGAATCAGGTCACATAGTTCGCTGACTAAAACTCCTGGCGTTACTCTTAAGGGGATCTTTGCACATTTATCATAGATACTCTGAGGTTCTCCACTCTCCATACGCCATGTTAATTGCTGCTTTGCAGATGATAGCTTTAGGTTTTAGAGCTATAATTTTGTGGGGATTTGTTTAGAATTTTGTTATCTTCTAAACTGTGGATCCAATCAGAGGAGACTGTAATGCTTTTCTATTTGACACATTGCAATCTGATGTAATCTTATAGAATAACTAAAGTATGCTGAATATTATCGTGTTAAGTTAACGGGTCATTCCACAAATAGAGTGCCTTTTATATCCTTTTGACATTATACGTGTACATTTTGATAAAACACTCAATTTAACAGTTGGATCCAATACATTTACGCTCTAACTAAAGTAAACTATGTTAAACAATTCCAATAGTAGTGTGTTTTCATGAAGTTATTTCCGAGGAAAATCCTAATTTTGGCATGTCCCACATGATTGTCCGACTTATTTTAACCAGGGGTTGGAACAAATTATTTTCCAATCATTTTTTTCTGAACAGCACCATTACTAGTGCACCATTATTAGTGCACCTATTTTTATGCACCATTAGCACGTTTTTGGTTCCATTCCACTGTTTCGACCAGTAAAATACAGTTCTGAACTGGTTCGAACCAAAAAAAGTAACCGTTTATATAGTTCCTTTCTGTTCCTTTTAAAACCTTTTGAAATCAATTTTCTTTTAACATTAAATGACTTCACCAATCACTGCGAATAGAACAGCTTTCTATGGTGGGGGCAAGCTATAGTTAATTATATGAATTGGACAGACAAGTGTAGGGCGCGAGATGAGACTGACATTTTGCGGGTGGAGAGACAGGGAGAGAGGGTGGAGGAGGAAGCTTGGCTTGAAATGCATCTTCTTATGACACGCCTTATCTGAATTAGGCCCACAAAATTATACATGCGGATGAGCTGCTTCTATGAAGGAACTTTGAATGTCTCTGAACCTCCGAGAGTTAGCTTAACGCTGGACCAGAGCTGGCTAGATTGAGATTCCACATTGAATTCCCAGTGTGTCATCCCTCTGCTTTCAACCATCTAGAAGCACAACCTAATTCCAATGGAAAATATATAGGATTTTTGGATTAGTTGTCACCTAAATGTGTTATCACTGCGCTTTCAACCATTTAAAAGCACACCAAAGTTGAAATGGGAATTCAATGTCAGATATTTAGTTGATTGAAATACAACATCTTAATGTGTTATCGCTGTGCTTGGTCTAATAGCACAAACAAATAACCTGGACTGCAGTTAGTTGAGATTACGTTAAAGTACATGGTGCAAGTCATCAATGCCGTTTGAGATTTTGTGCAGATTATTACCCTATCAGATTATTACCCTGAATGCTTTCTACGATTACATAAGAATACATTTATTGTTACAGTAACCTCAATGTGTCCATGGATGTGTTACTAATTTTATGGTTGAAATACTGTTACATTAGTTTGTAAGATAGCCTTAACATTAGGCTATTTACTGTCTTGTAAAAGTAATATTGAATTGTGTTTGGTTAACAACGCAACCAAATATCAACATTTGAAGGAGGTGTACGGTATCTTCTGCTGGGATAGTTCCATCTGAGCCACTGGCTTAATCCTATTATTTAACATCTCAACCAAAAATAAAAGTTAAAGAATAGGATCAAATCAAACTGTATTTAAAATTAGCTCCTATTTAAAATGTAGTCCTATTCTTTAACTTAGATTTTTGATTGAGATGGAGATGAGAATCCAACATATCAATCAATTTTTTTTTTTTACATCAGCCAATGTCACAAAGTGCTATACAGGGTTAAAATATAATAATCACAGTGGTTGTCATTACTCAGCACCTCAGGAGTAAATTGGAGTCAGTTGGCTTTTCATAGCCGATCATTCAGAGTTGGAGACAGCAGGTGGGTAGAGAGAGAGAGTCGAAAATAGCAGGTCCGGGGACAAGGTAGCACGTCCGGTGAACAGGTCAGGGTTCCATAGCCGCAGGCAGAACAGTTAAAACTGGAGCAGCAGCACAACCAGATAGACTGGGGACAGCAATGAGTCATCAGGCCAGGTAGTCCTGAGGCATGATCCTTGGGCTCAGGTCCTCCGAGAGAAAGAGAGAGAATTAGAAGGAGCATACTTAAATTCACACAGGACACCAGATAAGACAGGATAAATACTCCAGATATAACAGACTGACCCACGCCCCCCGACACAAACTATTGCAGAATAAATAATGTAGGCCAAGAACAGAAGGGGTCGGGAGACACTGTGGCCACGTCCGACGATACCCCCGGACAGGGCCAACCAAGTAGGATATAACCCCACCCACTTTGCCAAAGCACAGCCCCCACAGCACTAGAGGGATATCTTCAAACCACCAACTTACTACCTTGAGACAAGGCCGAGTATAGTATAGATCTCCCCCATGGCACGAACCCGAGGGGGGCGCCAACCCGGACAGGAGGATCACGTCAATGACTCAACCCACTAATGTGACGCACCCCTCCTAGGGACAGCATGGACGAGCACCAGTCAGCCAGTGATTCAGACCCCTTAAATAGGGTTAGAGGCAGAGAATCCCAAGTTAATAGGCTTTTTACCGTATTGTAAAAATGATATGGAATTGTGTTTGGTTGTCAACTCAACCAAATATCAACTTTCGAAGGAGATATGTCTTCTGCATGGATAGCTCCATCTGTGCCACTGAGTCTGGTTTTAATTCCAGTCTGTCTACAAATTAATTTTTATTTTGGATTCATGTCTTCATTTCAACCAAAAAGCGAAGTTAAAGAATAAGACTAAATCAAATAAAAGCAAACTTTAAATACAGTTTGATTTGATTTAATCATATTCGTTAACTTGTATTTTTTGTTTGAGATTGAGACGTGAATCCAACATTTATTAACTTGTAGATTCCATTTGAAAGGCCTAAATAGCATCATTGATGATGTATGATTGATTAAGTAGGGTTCCATTTCATTTGCACTGTTGAACCTACAGTACTCTTTGGAATGACTTTGATAGCAACAGTGAATCTATTAAGTAGAGATTTCTCCCAATGTTTTGTCATGATAGTACAGTACATTGGTAATAGCCAGTGACACATATCAAAGCTAAGCAGCACTGGGCTTGGTTAAAACTCTGGATTGGAGACCAAATGAATAGATGTAGATAGATCAAATCTCCAGTAAGATGTTTCAAATGTACAAATTCAACATATTTTATACAAGGTTTGTCTATGTTGAAAATTGGTTATGATGACATAATCCTATGGTAATTGGACCATCAAAACAACAGTTTACTACGTTGATGACTTTCTTTGAATCCAATATATTTTCCAAGTAGGTTCCACATCACAATACATTGACAAATGACCATGAAACAACATTAATTTAACCACTTTGTTCCCAGTGGGTAGTTACAGTGCATTCGGAAAGTATTCAGACCCCTTCCCCTTTTCCACATTTTGTTACCTTACTGCCTCATTCTAAAATAGATTAAATAAAAACATTTCTTCATTAATCTACATACAATAACCCATAGTGACAAAGCAAAAACAGGTTTTTAGAAATTTTGCAAATGTATTAAAAATAAAAACCTGAAATACCTTGTTTACATAACTGTTCAGACCCTTTGCTATGAGACTCGCAGTTCAGCTCAGGTGCATCCTGTTTCCATTGATCATCCCTACAACTTGATTTGAGTCCACCTGTGGTAAATTCAATTGATTGGACATGATATGGAAAGACACACACCTGTCTATACAATGTCCCACAGTTGAAAGTGCATGTCAGAGCAAAAACCAAGCCATGAGGTCGAAGGAATTGTCCATAGAGCTCCGAGACAGGGTTGTGTTGAGGCACAGATCTGGGGAATGGAACCAAAACATGTCCGCAGCATTGAAGGTCTCCAAGAATACAGTGGCCTCCATCATTCTTAAATGGAGAAGTTTGGAACCACAAGACTCTTCCTAGAGTTGGTCGCCCGGCAAAACTGAGCAATCAGGGGAGAAGGGCCTTGGTCAGGGAGGTGACCAAGAACCCGATGGTCACTCTGACAGCTCTAGATTTCTTCTGTGGAGATGGTTGTCCTTCTGGAAGGTTCTCCCATCTCTGCAGCACTCCACCAATCAGGCCTTTATGGTAGAGTGGCCAGATGGAAGCCACTCCTCAATAACAGGCACATGACAGCCCTTTTGGAGTTTGCCAAAATGCACCTAAAGGACTCTCAGATCATGAGAAACAAGATTCTCAGGTCTGATGAAACCAAGATTGAACTCTTGGGCCTGAAAGCAAAGCGTCACTTTTGGAGGAAACCTTGCACCATCCCTACGGTGAAGCATGGTGGTGGCAGCATCATGCTGTGGGGATGTTTTTCAGCGGCAGGGACTGGGAGACTAGTCAGGATCGAGGGAAAGATGAATGGAGCAAAGTACAGAGAGGCCCTTGATGAACGCATGCTCCAGTGCGCTCGGGACCTCAGACTGGGGCGAATGTTCACCTTCCAACAGGACAACGACCTCACAGTCAAGACAACTCATGAGTTGCTTCGGGGACAAGTCTCTGAATGTCCTTGAGTGGCCCAGCCAGAGCCCGGACTTGAACCCGATCGAACATCTCTGGAGAGACCTGAAAATAGCTGTGCATTAAATGCTCCCCATCCAACCTACATAGCTTGAAAGGATCTGTAGAGAAGAATGGGAGAAACTCCCCAAATACAGCTGTGCCAAGCTTGTAGCAGCATACCCAAGAAGACTCGAAGGCTGTATTCGCTGCCAAAGGTGCTTCAACAAAGTACTGGGTAAAGGTTCTGAATACTATGTAAATGTGATATTTCAGTTTTAAATTTATAATATATTTGCAAAAATATATATATAAAAAAACGGTTTTTGCTTTGTCATTATGGGGTATTGTGTATAGATTCATGAGGGGGAAAAAACAATTGAATCAATTTTAGAGTAAGGCTGTAAACGTAACAAAATGTGGAAAAAGTCAAAGGGTCTGAATACTTTCCAAATGCACTGTATGTTATGTGGGTGGACTGAGAGTCGGAGTCAGTCCACCCACATACACTCGCACCCCTTCCACCTCACCAGTCTGTCTGCCACTCGGTTAGAATTACAGCACACTGACAGACACTGAAGTGGCTATGTGTCTCTATCTGAAGCGAACACAACAGGGAGGGCAGGGTGACAAAAAAAATCCCATGTCACAACGGTGCGAGAGCGAAAGAGAGAGACGTAATAGAAACAGAAGGTTTTGTTGTGTCTTATTTTGTGAGCTGCAAGTCTGGTCTGGAGCGGACTGCGTTTCATCCTCCGCCTGTCAGTTCTCATGGAATTTCCCCCAAGCCTGCGCCAATATAACTTTAAGCATTTTTCCCAACTCTATTTAGCAAGCTAGGAATCTCTTAGAGAGAGGGCTCTGCAGCTCAACCTCTCCCACAGAAGTTCCATATGGACGACACGTGGAGGGAGATCTGCCAGAAGCAGCTGGTAGCGCTTTAGGAGTTCAGGCTCCCTACAATTTCATTCTAAATGTGTAATACACCTGCTGTTTATATTCCCTGTTCAGATCTGCTACAAGCCAATATAAAGTACATGGCAAAATGCAGTGATAATAGAGTAATGATTGGGATCATTAGCACATGCTGCGGGGTCTTTGAAGCGTGTATAAAATGGTGTCATTGTTACGAAGTATGAAGAGCTCAGAAGCCGAATACTTTAACAATGAAGTGAAAAGGTTTTCACCTGAATGCTATGCTACATTAAATTAATATAACTAGACACATTTTGAATCTGTTCTAGTGGTTTATATGATTATAACCGTGAGTTATTTTGGTGTTGAAGATACTTGCTTTCAATTGTAAAGGATATGTACTTTGTTACACACTTAACTGTATATGTGTCAGCTCATGGGCCTGGCCGTGTACAACAGCATCACCCTGGACATCCGCTTCCCTCCTTGTGTCTACAAGAAGCTTCTGACCCCGCCCGTGGTGCCGTGTGACCCCGATACCCCCATTGGCATGGCGACCCTCACCCTGGACGACCTGCAGCAGGTCATGCCTGTATGTACACGACACAAGCTGTGACTCAGCTCTCTTAGTTAGCCTCTCTCACTGGCATTATTTTCCCAATCACACTGCACTCTTCTCGTAAGGATCACAAGCACAATAATATTGCTTGCAGTGGTAATAAACCATGGGAAAGTAACATTTGTTTGCTTCCAAAGTACTGCGCTTTTCAATAATAATAATGTATATAATCAAATGAATGGATGTGATGCTTATGAGAGTACTGGACTGTTTCATAAAGCTTTACATGGTCTCTGAAGGGTTTAGTGTTGATCTGTATATGAATATGGTCCACCGGGCAAACACTGGTTGAATCGATGTTGTTTCTACGTCATTTCAATGAAGTGACGTTGAACCAACGTGGAATAGACGTTGAATTGACGTCTGTGCCTAGGGGGTGATGTATGGTTGCTAGACTAAGATGTTATATAGACTGTGTTAGTTAAAAAGACTGTTAGAATTAACTGCAATATGCCACTGTTCCTACTTATAGCTAAATGTACAGGAACACATGCAATACGCATAAATAATGTACTTGTAATGATGTGAGTCATAGTACGTACATTGCACTATTGATGCCTGGGGTCTAAAGAAATGCTCGTGCGTCACAGGCGTGTGAAATAATCAACCAGGCTCACATTCCATACAGTCCCAGAGTCTCACCCTGCCACCAGGCTTGTTATAACAGTATGGCTGCAGCCAAGGTGAGATGAGACTGAGCTGCAGCCAGGTCTCAGAGGTGCCATTATAGCCATCATCACCTCACACCCTGGTAAAAACTGCCCATAGATGTCACACACAGGAGCCCAACACTGCTGATGACGATCTCCTGGTGATGGCAGCTTCTTCTTTTTTTATTGAACAGGATGATTCAAGGATACCAGGCTAGCAGTAGTTTGTTAGCTGTCTAGGAGGAGAGATACAGTTCACGTGGCATGACAATGCTTTTCTTTGTATTTTTTGATGAACTCCCAAATGAATATTCTGCAATTGCCATCAAATGTATGCTTTGTTGTTATAATATGTCCTTATTTAATCCTGTAGTTCCTCATAATATGTTGATTTTTCATTTGCTCGTCAGTGATTGAAGCCTTGACGTTTTCCAATATTCACCAGCAGAGGGGTGTCAAGCCCAACTTTTGCACATCGCCACTTGCATGTTTGATGTCCACAAACTCAAGAGAACAAACCAAATCTACATTAATCATATAAAATGTTGTATGCACACACAACACATTACTGTCACTAAGACTAGTATTTACCTGCTTTTGGTGTAATTGTATAGCTTTTTATGCGGTATGCATCTCATTGCGTTGCGTTTTGTCGAGTCAGCCTTGCTGAGGCCAGATGTTGGTTTTTACTGGGCAGCTGGCCTTCTCTTTGCTTACATAACGGCCTCTGGGCGTTTATTTGCTCCCCGTTGAATGCTTTTTCCGAAATTGGTGGAGGATAGGGAAAAAGCTACTGCAAGGTCTTTAAAAAGACATGCTAATAGTGCCCGGCACTGACGTCAAACACATGCAATTGTTCTTCAAATGATTTTGCATTGTAAAATGTACTTCATTTTATGAGGTATGGATTGGAAAGCATAATCTCATGTAAAATACATACAATGGTTATTTTGTTTCCTCAATACCTTTTCTAGATTGTGTAGTGGCAAAGGCTTTACATGATTCTCTTGTTGTTTTGTCTTACAATGCCATTACTGTAATTCAGTAAAGTCAGTCATTAGATATCAATAATAAAATGAAGTCAGATTTTCCTCCATGAAACATTCTATGAACATAATGTACTGTGCTGCATAGAGCAGACATTCCCACAGTGGCAACTTTCAAATGGCAATTTGTTTTCCTCTCAGGTTGTTTTCTATTAGTCCTTCACATATTTAGAAGAAGACATATACTTCATAAAGACTAGTTGCAATCTACAATAGCAGTAAGAAGTTTGGACCAACCTACTCATTCAACTGTTTTTCTTCATTATTACTATTTTCTACATTGTAAAATAATAGTGAAGACATCAAAGCTATGAAATAACACATATGGAATCGTGTAGTAAACAAAGAAGTGTTGAACAAATCAAAATTGATTTTAGATTCTTCAAAATAGCCACCCGTTGCCTTGAAGACAGCTTTGCACACTCTTGGCATTCTCTCAACCAGCTTTTCCAACAGTTTTGATGGAGTTCCCACATATGCTGAGCACTTTTTGGCTGCTTTTCCTTCACTCTGCGGTCCAACTCATTCCAAACCATCTCAATTGGGTTGAGGTCAGGTGATGCAGCACTCCATCACTCTCCTTCGGGGTCAAATAGCCCTTACATAGCCTGGAGGTGTATTGTGTAATTGTCCTGTTAAAAAACAAATTATAGTCCCACTAAGCACAAACCAGATGGGATGGCGTATTGCTGCAGAATGCTGTGGTAGCCAAGTTGGTTAAGTGTGCCTTGTATTCTAAATAAATCACAGACAGTGTCACCAGCAAAGCACCCCACACCATCACACCTCCTATTCCATGCCTCACAGTGGGAAACACCTACTCTGCGTCTCATTTGTCACAACACAACTGATTGGCACAAAAAAATCCACACATTAACTTTTAACAATACTTTTTTTTGGTTACTACATGATTCAATATGTGTTATTTCATAGTTTTGATGTCTTTACTATTATTCTACAATGTAGAAAATAGTAAAAAAATAAAGAGAAACTCTGGAATGAGTAGGTTTGTCCAAACTTTTGACTGGTTCTGTATATAAAAAGCATTGCTTATAGATTTAGTCTTGTGTTTCAGGATCTTGCTCATGGGCTGGCAGAACTTCTCAGCTATGAAGGCAATGTGGAGGAGGACTTCTGCACAACTTTTCAGGTTGGGAAAACACATTAGTTCTTGTTCACAATAACACTTGTGAAACATAATATCTTTGACTTCACCATAATCAATACTGTTGCAGCACAAGGGAAGCGCTCTACTAAATGTTGATGATCATTTTAGGTGTCGCAGGAAGAACTAGGTGTGATCAAGTCCTACAATCTGAAACCAGGAGGAGATAAGATTCCTGTCACCAACCAGAACAGGAAGGGTAAGTGAGGAGGAGACAGACTGCCAAAGACCAGAGAAAAGACAACTGTCCTGCAGTAGCATGTGATATCTAACAGTGCCTTTCAGACTATGTGGCATTTTCTTGTTCGCTCATAGTTGAATGATTGTTTGATTATTCTATTGTCTTTGCAGAGTATGTCCAGCTGTACGTAGATTTCCTGCTGAATAAGTCCATTTACAGGCAGTTTGCTGCCTTCTTCTATGGCTTCCACAGTGTGTGTGCCTCCGACGCCTTGTTGGTAAGAATATCAAGACTTTTACTATCAAAGTGAATTAATTCATTAATTCTAATTGGTGTGAACAGCTGTAGAAAACCATTATAAATTCCAACTGTCATTGTAGGTTTTTGGAATTAAGTATATCACTATCACTGAGAATTTAGTGGACATCATTTCAGTGCCAGCTGGTCCTGTTTGAAGTGTCAGGAGCCAAGAGTTTAGTCAACTCCTATAGAATGTTTTCTGATTAGGCAGCATTGTGATCGTGAGGCCCGGAGAGGCAACAAGGAGTGCATGATTGGAAGCTCAACTGTGAGTGTTTGCATGTGTGTGAGTGAGTCTACTGTTCCTCACTGCCTGTTCACAAGGGCTCCCCACCCCCTCTCTTGGCACAGGCCTCCTAACGGGGGTGTTGTGTGTGTGTGTGTGCTCTGTCTCCACTTAGTGACCAGGGCTCTTTGGGCCAAAAGGGGGAGGCTCGTATGAGTGGCCTATTTAAAGAGTACGTAGGGAACCACAGTGGCAGGGTTGACGTCCACCATGAATATCAATCAGACAGACCACAAATCTGCTGTATTCATGCAGAACCAGCCCAGCTTTAGGGTTAGATTTGCATGGTTTAACATGGGAGGATCTGGATCACTCTGGTCATTGTCAGTTGGTTTCCCAATAGTTCCTTAACTGTTGCTAGGCTCTGTGAACCCTGTGAGTATCCTCACTGATATGCTGACAGAAACCCGTGTAACTAGCAATGAGTGAAATACAGGTAACTGCCAAAATAAAGGAAACACCAACATAAGATGTCTTAATAGGGCATTGGGCCACCACGAGCCAGAACAGCTTCAATGCACCTTGGAATAGATTCTACAAGTGTTTGGAACTCTATTGGAAGGATGAGACGCCATACTCCCATGAGAAATTCCATCATTTGGTGTTTTGTTGATGGTGGTGGAAAACGTTGTCTCAGGCGCCACTCCAGAATCTCCCATAATTGTTCAATTGGGATGAGATCTGGTGACTGAGACGGCCATGACATATGGCTTACATCGGCCATTGCATATGGCTCAGAAAAAAAATAAACATCCCTTTTTCAGGACCCTGTCTTTAAAAAATAATTAGTAGAAATCCAAATAACTTCACAGATATTTATTGTAAAGGGTTTAAACACTGTTTCCCATGCTGCTTGTTCAATGAACCATAAACAATTAATGAACGGTCGTTAAGACGCTAACAGTTTACAGACGGTAGGCAATTAAGGTCACAGTTATGAAAACTGAGGACACTAAAGAGGCCTTTCTACTGACTCTGAAAAACACCAAAAGAAAGATGCCCAGGGTCCCTGCTCATCTGCGTGAACGTGCCTTAGGCATGCTGCAAGGAGGCATGAGGACTGCAGATGTGGCCAGGGAAATAAATTGCAATGGCCGTACTGTGAGACGCCTAAGACAGCGCTATAGGGAGACAGGACGGACAGCTGATCGTCCTCGCAGTGGCAGACCACGTGTAACAACACCTGCACAGGATCAGTACATCCGAACATCACACCTGCGGGACAGGTACAGGATGGCAACAACAACTGCCTGAGTTACACCGGGAACGCATAATCCCTCCATCAGTGCTCAGACAGTCCGTAATAGGCTGAGAGAAGTTGGACTGAGGGCTTGTAGGCCTGTTGTAAGGCAGGTCCTCACCAGAAATCACCGGGAACACCGTTGATCTGTGGGCACAAACCCACCATCGCTGGACCAGACAGGACTGGCAAAAAGTGCTCTTCACTGATGAGTCGCGGTTTGTCTCACCAGGGGTGATTCGTGGTCGGATTCGTGTTTATGGTCGAAGGAATGAGTGTTACACCGAGGCCTGTACTCTGGAGGGGGATCGATTTGGAGGTGGAGGGTCCGTCATGGTCTGGGGCGGTGTGTCAGAGCATCATTGGGCTGAGCTTGTTGTCATTGCAGGCAATCTCAACGCTGTGCATTGCAGGGAAGACATCCTCCTCCCTCATGCGGTACCCTTCCTGCAGGCTCATCCTGACATGACCTTCCAGCATGACAATGCCACAAGCCATACTGCTCATTCTGTGTGTGATTTCCTGCAAGGCAGGAATGTCAGTGTTCTGCCATGGCCAGCGAAGAGCCCGGATCTCAATCTCATTGAGCACATCTGGGACCTGTTGGATCGGAGGGTGAGGGTTAGGGCCATTTCTCCCAGAAATGTTCGGGAACTTTGCATGTGCCTTGGTGGAATAGTGGGGTAACATCTCACAGCAAGAACTGGCAAATCTGATGCAGTCCATGAGGAGGAGATGCACTGCAGTACTTAATGCAGCTGGTGGGCACACCAGATACTGACTGTTATTTTTGACCCCCGCTTTGTTCAGGGACACATTATTCCATTTCTGAATCTTGTTATGTTCATACAAATATTTACACATGTTAAGTTTGCTGAAAATAAATGAGAGGACGTCTCTTTTTTTGCCCGGTTTATATATTTTACCCCTTTTTCTCCCCAATTTTGTGGTATCCAATTGTCTCATCGCTGCAACTCCTGTACGGACTCGGGAGAAGCGATGGACGAGAGCCATGCGTCCTCCGAAACACGACCCAACCAAGCCGCACTGCTTTTGTATCCCTCATTTACTCAAGTGTTTCCAATATTTTGGCAGTTACCTGTACTATATCAACCATCTTTAATAGGCAAACCATGGTCCATATCTGGACCCAGAACAGAGTCATTGTGGACCGAAGGTGACATATGCACAATTAAGACATGCCAAAATGTTAAGAATTGCAGGAAATAAGTTTTAAAACAAACATTTTTTTTCTGCACGCACTATGGTAAAATGTGTAGAATTACAGGAAATTAGCTTTAAATTTGCAACATTTTCTCTCCACCAACAAGAGGTGTGTGAACAGTTTGTCGTGGACAGTACCTGTGTTGGGGTAGGGGTTTATTACTACACTGATAAATGGCAATGTGCATCTGGACCTTTGCCACCTAGGAAATGTGTGTGAATTGACCCTTTCTAATAGTATTTCAGTACCCCTGGACTACACCAAGTAATCAATCAATTAAAATGGACAAGATTAAAATAGACTGGGGTACTGCAATTAACTGTGTGTCGTGAACTGTCAGATGAGCTGACAGCAGTGAGCTCAGGGATGTGTCTGGACAAGGATTCTGCTGTACCAGCAAAAACAAATATTGGACTGTTCAATTATCTGTTTGGTGTACGTGTCAGTGAATGCCAGAGTTGGTATTTACTGTACGCCACAACCTACCCGACCCCAACACAAACCACAGTTAAACATTAATTAGCCTAACTGCTTTTCCCTTTGCAGGAAATGTAGCAAGCTGATTCATCCTTTTTGGATACTGTAGATAGAAAAGAAACACAAAAGTAGAAATCTAGTATGCATGTACCAGCAATATCATTTTCAACAGGATCAACCCCTACAAAAATAGCCATCAATTTTAATCCACATAATAATTCACATTTCCTGTTGCTGCTGGATTATTTCCCTGTTGCAGCAAACGGGGTCAAATTAATATCCTACATTTTTATTAGTCCACTCAGTTCTTGCAAATCAGGAGATTTTCCCTCTTTGCTTTCCAAGGCAGTGCATGCACCTATAAACAGGCTCCTTCTATACATGTATGTTCATGCTGGTCAATGCTAGTGTGACAGTGGGATAGAAACATGTAATGTTTCATAGCCCCACGCCAGCGAAAGCAATCGTCTTTCAAACCAGCTCATTGTGACAGTTACGCAACAGTTGTCTACGCTCTCATTGGTTATGCAACTCTGCTTTGACAGTTATACCAGCTGCCTGGTCTGGTGAGGGAGGAGGGGGTGTGGCAGACAGGGTTTGAACCGACCCAGATTGTTCAGAAACTCTATATCCCAGCTGGATCTTACCATTGGCTTGGCTTGCTCTAACTCGTCACCGGGTTGTATTTCTGTTTGCACTCCTCGGACACGGTGAAACTCTGTTGCTGTGGGGGGGTTGTGCAGACCATGCACTGCCTGACACAGACGTCTGGGTGTGTTGTGATAAGGTGGAGTCACAGATATGAAGAGTGCATGGGAGTGAATGTGGTCAAGGACCGAGTGATACAGAGAAAATATGCAACTATGTCAAATAGGGTTTGCAAAATGAGGCCAAATGTATCAAGTTAGCAACAGATTGGATACTGTATCTGATAAATACAGTTAAGACTGTGTGTGACACAATGATCCATGCATATGGCACGCTGATCATGCACCCCATGCCCTTACTATGACACTGTACCATAGTCATTGATTGCTCTGTTTAAGTGCACATTTTGTGCAGCACTAGTGCAATGAACAGGGATTCATGATTGACTACCATGGTCGTAACTAATTGTCTTGTGTCATGCAGTAGGTTAGTTTTAAAGGGCAACTCCACTTCCTGATTTAGCCTTTTTTTCTTTTTCATTAAGAAATGCTAGCAATTAGCTTCAGCCGGGCTGGTGTGCGACTTTGGCAAAGTTGTTTTGACTTTGGATAGCCTTGCTCTGGGGCTAGTTAGGGACACAATGTAAATGAGACAATATTTTCATGTTGCACACCTTTTAGTTTTCTCATGAAATGCTTTCAATATTTGTATTTGAATTTCCACAATGTATAATTGGTTTGAGGTTTTTAAGTCATTGAAATTTGGAGCTATTAGAATTTTTACATATTGTCCAATGTACATTGTGTAATTTTACAGATTGTCGCTAACAAGCCCTACAGGGATATCGAAAGTCAACCCAAATTTACCACAAGCATTACAATTGGGTTGCTTACAGCTGTAATCCGGATTGATGATTACTTGTGTGCTGCCAGATGTGGTTATGTGGGTAGGATTGAAACAAACTCAAATTTACGCTGGGATGCAGTAATGACGACAAGCCTCACAAAACTCAGTTTTTGATTAGAGTGACTGACCAAAATTATCCTATTTCCTCTTTATAGTCAATTCTGACAGTAGAATAAATATTTCTGACACATATTGTTGCCACGTAGGCTGTTTTCTAAATGAGAAGTTGCTCTTTAATGGACAAAATTCCATCCCATTGGGCACATACTAGTTTAATCAATGTTGTTTCCACGTCATTTCAATTAAATTATGTTGAACCAATGTGAAATAGACATTGAATTGACGTCTGTGCCTAGCAGGATGGTAGTGATTGGTTGTCTTGTGAAATCCTGTAGTTTCACTGGAATCCCAGGTGTCCTGTATTTTCATATCCTGTAGATTTACTTGTCATACTACCATGATATTTATTCCTTGTCTTGTCCCTCTTGTTTTAGTTGCTGAGGCCAGAGGAGGTGGAGATCCTGGTGTGTGGCAGTCCCAACCTGGACATGAGCTCTCTGCAGAAGGCAGCCCAGTATGAGGGCTACAGCAAGACTGACCCCACCATCAGGTACTGTAAACCCATCATCATATCATTCATTTTGTAAAAAGGCCTGATATTAAAGCCATTATACTGAGTTTCTAAATGGCCATTGAACAGTAGGAAATATCCCAGATGGTGCATTTAACGCAGGGATGAGCCCTGACCTCAACCCCATCGAATACCTTTGGGATGAATTGGAGCACCGACCGCGAGCTAGGCCTTCCATTCAGCCACAAGTTCATTAGCGAGGTCGGGCACGGATGTTGGGCGATTAGGCCTAGCTTGCAGTCGGCGTTCCAATTTCATCCTAAAGATGTTCAATGGGGTTGAAGTTGGGTCTCTGTGCAGGCCAGTCAAGTTCTTCCACATTGATCTCAACAAACCATTGCTATATGGACCTCGCTTTGTGCTCGGGGGCATTGTCATGCTGAAACAGGAAAGGGCCTTCCCCAAACTGTTGGCACAAAGTTGGAAGCACAGAATCGTCTAGAATGTCATTGTATGCTGTAGCATTAAGATTTCCCTTCACTGGAACTTAGGGGCCTAGCACAGACCATGAAAAACAGCCCCAGAAAAAAAAAACAGCCCCAACAGACTTTACAGTTGGCACTGTGCATTCGGGCAGGTAGCGTTTTCTTGGCATCCGCCAAACCCAGATTTGTCCGTCGGACTGCCAGATGATGATTCATCACTCCAGAAAATGTGTTTCCACTGCTCCAGAGTCCAATGGCGGTGAGCTTTACACCACTCCAGCTGACGCTTGGGATTGCGCATGGTGACCTTAGGCTTGTGTGGTTCCATGGAAACCCATTTCATGATGCTCCCGACAAACAGTTATTGTGCTGACGTTGCTTCCAGAGGCAGTTTGGAACTCTAGTGAGTGTTGCAACTGAGGACAGACGATTTTTACGCGCTACACCCTTCAGCACTCTGTGGTCCCGTTCTGTGAGCTTGTGTGGTCTACCACTTCATGGCTGAGCTGTTGTTGCTCCTAGACGTTTCCACTTCACAATAACAGCACTTACAGTTGACGGGGACAGCTCTAGCAGTGCAGAAATTTGACAAACTGACTTGTTGGAAAGGTGGCATCCTATGACGGTGCCATGTTGAAAGTCACTGAGCTCTTCTGTAAAGCCTTTCTAATGTTTTTTTTTAATGGAGATTGCATGGCTGTGTGCTCGATTTTATACACCTGTCAGCAACGGTGTTAATGAAATAGCCGAATCCACTTGTTTGAAGGGGTGTCCACATACTTTTGTATATATAGGGTATACACTGCATTCGGAAAGTATTCAGACCCCTTGACTTTTTCCACAATTTAATACGTGACAACCTTATTCTAAAATTGATTCAATATTTAGTCATCAATCTATACATAATACCCCATAATGACAAAGCGAAAACAGATTTTTAGCCATTTTTGCAAATATATTCAACATTTAATAACACAAATACCTTATTTACATAGGTATTCAGATTCTTTGCTATGAGACTCGAAATTGAGCTCCGGTGCATCCTGTTTCCATTGATCATGTTTCTACAACTTGATTGGAGTCCACGTGTGGTAAATTCAATTGATTGGACATGATTTGGAAAGGGAAACACCTACCCACTGGGAACCAGGCCCAGCCAATCCGAATGAATTTTTCCACACAAAGGGCCTTTATTACAGACAGAAATACTCCTCAGTTTCATCAGCTGTCTGGGTGGCTGGTCTCAGATGATCCCGCAGGTGAAAAAGACGGATCCGGAAGCCATTGGCTGTCTTGGTAACACATGGTCTGCGGTTGTGATGCCAGTTAGACATACTGCCAAGTTCTCTAAAAAGACATTAGAGGTGGCATATGGTATATAATTTCTTATTTAATTTTCTGGCAACAACTCTGGTGGACATTCCTGCAGCCAATTGCATGCTCACTCAAAACTTGAGACATCTGTGGTATTGTTTTGTGTGACAACTGCACATTTTAGAGTCCCATTTTTTTGTCCCCAGCACAAGGTGCACCTGTGTAATGATCATGCTGTTTAATCAGCTTACTGATATACCACACCTGCCAGGTGGATGGATTATCATGGCAAATGAGAAATACTCACTAACAGGGATTAAACAAATTTGTGTACAAAATTAGAGAGAAAAAGCTTTTTGTGTGTATGGAACTTTTCTAGGATATTTTTTAAGCTCATGTAACAGGATGCTAACACTTCACATGTTGTGTTTATATATATATATATATATATATATATATATACAGTTGAAGTCGGAAGTTTACATACACTCATTTCTTGTTAACAAACTATAGTTTTGGCAAGTCGGTTAGGACATCTACTTTGTGCATCACACAAGTAATTTTTCCAACAATTGTTTACAGACAGATTATTTCACTTTTAATTCACTGTATCACAATTCCAGTGGGTCTGAAGTTTACATACACTAAGTTGACTGTGCCTTTAAACAGCTTGGAAAATTCCAGAAAATGATGTCATGGCTTTAGAAGCTTCTGATAGGCTTATTGACATAATTTGAGTCCATTGGAGGTGTACCCGTGGATCTATTTCAAGTCCTACCTTCAAACCCAGTGCCTCTTTGCTTGACACAATGGGAAAATCAAAATAAATCAGCCAAGACCTCTGAAAAATCATTGTAGACCTCCGCAAGTCTGGTTCATCCTTGGGAACAATTTCCAAACGCCTGAAGGTACCATGTTCATCTGCACAAACAATAGTACGCAAGTATAAACACCGTAGGACCACGCAGCTGTCATACCTCTCAGGAAGGAGACAAGTTCGTTCATCTCTAGGAGACAGTACTGTGGTGTGAAAAGTTCAACTCAAATCCCAAAACAACAGCAAAGGACCTTGTGAAGATGCTGGAGGAAACGGGTACAAAAGTATCTATATCCACAGTAAAACGAGTCATATATCGACATAACCTGAAAGTATTTTGGATCTTTTTTTAAATATTCAATGAAAAAAATATTTAAATAAAATACTTTCTGAAGTTAATGCATCTAATGAGTTAAATTGTCTGTCTCTGTGGTCAGGGCATTCTGGGACGTGGTGCTGGCCTTCCCTCTGGAGCTCCAGAAGAAGCTGCTCCATTTCTCAACAGGAAGTGACCGTGTCCCCGTGGGCGGAATGGCCGACCTCAACTTCAAGATCTCCAAGATTGATGCATCCACCGACTGGTTAGATACTGCAGATGTCCTCACTGTGTTCTTTCTTATTCATTGTAAACATTTTGAAAAGTACTGAAAGCAGACCTCCTTTAATCAGTTGCTATTGTCACATTTGATTTGTATAGAACAGCAACTTTGAACAAACGTGAATTAATCATTTGACCTTTTCTTCCTCTCCAGGTTGCCTATATCTCACACATGTTTCAACCAGATCTGCCTGCCAACATACAAAAATAAAAAAGAACTGAAGCAGAAATTAACTATTGCCATTTCAAATGCAGAAGGGTTTGGACTGGAGTGAACTCTGATCTACAAACCACAATGGTGGAATTGTCATTTATCTTGTTTTGTGGTCAGTAGGGTGTGTACATTTGGATATGTTCAGACATGCTATTGGTATACCAGTAAGCTCTCCGCTTCAAATGTTCTTAGCAATTAACTTAACCAATCTGTTTGTATAGAAATATGAGTGAAACGTTATATTACAGGTAAAGCTTTCAGAGCACTTGTTTGTGCTCTCAATACCTTTGCCTTTTGGAAATGGACTTGGAAAAGGTTCTGCCCAGTCCAGCAACAATGAAGTAGTTTATTAAAGTAAGGTGTTGAATGTAGGTTAGATCCGGGCTGTTTTGGACTGTGATAAAATATCTAGACAGTCTGTCAGTACTGAGGTGTAGGTTCTTAGTGACAGAGCCCATCTCTCTTCCTGAACTGAGTACCTGTACTCTCTGTCTTTGACGAAAGCCTTTTCAGGCTTAAGATTGAAGTCATTCTGAGACTGTTGGTAAATTATGAACACAGAGATTGTCTCCTTGGTATTTATACTAATATATTTTGTTGTCAGAGGTCTCAGTGGTTTTAAAACATTTGGAAGAAGTTTCTGTTATTTGTGAGCAGACTTTTTAGACCATCCTTTCAGGATGTTTTAATGTAGAGCCTGAAAGGGAATCAAGCTTCAGTAGGGTTTAATCATGTTACAGTAGTTGTGCTGGTTTATGACCATTGTTAATGTGTGGACTCTGGGTATACCTCTTCCCCCCCCCCCCCCCTAATTGTCAGTGATGCCTCTCGATACAGATTACGTCTAATGGATACGCTTGGGACATTTGGCATATTGTATGGAAAGGTATGAAATGGTTATGAAACACTAATAGGATCGTGATTGATATCAAGGCAAATAAGAGTTATATGGACCTCACACACCTGCAGGTTAGAATGATGAAACGGGTGTATGATCGGGAACTATGTAATTTAATGCGGTTGTAAAGTGATCTCTATTGTAAAGTGAGACCTCTTGTGTTGTAGTAGTTAACTCACTCTCAGGATGTCCACATTTCATGTACTGAACGACTCTTCTGAAATGATGATCTTGATCAGAAAAATAAGGTATTTGTTAACGCAGTGGAAAGGTAAACTGCTTTATTATTTAAAAATTGATAGGGCATGGGTGACGGAGAGAATTGAAATGGTGCAGTTTGAGGCCATGGAGCGGAAAGTGATGCGGGTGCTGGAGATGTGGGTCTGGGCAGGGGTGAAGTTGTGGATTTTTGTATGATGTTGTCGTTTGTATGTGTATATTTTGTATTGTTCATCAAATAAAATATTTTTTAAAAGGTATTTGTTTAAACACATCCGTTATGTAAAGCGTCACTCCTGTTTCATTTAGCTTCATAGTAACCAAGGTTACCTGGCTTAGAAGATCTTGCCTTAGATTTAGGCCTCCCTCATCACTCTCTCCTCAGAGAATGGACACTTACAGAACAGAAAGAATACCTGTGCTTCTGTCACAGGAGCAAGCTGTTATTTTGATTTATGGGCCCATGTCAGCTGTTTATGTTCTCCCCAACAGTGAGAAAGTGAAGTTGAAATGCATACCACCAACTGTGATGTAATGGAAGTTGTTTAAAATATCAGCTTTGTCTTATAGACTGGACTATACTAACATCGTAAACAAATCTGGGACACTCAAATTAGTTTGATATTTTATGTTTGATATGGTTAGTGCTGATGTTGCTGATGTTGTACCCACTGTGACTTAAAACCTCCCCTAACCAGAAACCATGGATTGATGGCAGCATTCGCGCAAAACTGAAAGCGCAAACCATCGCTTTTAATCATTGCAAGGCAACTGGAAACATGACCGAATACAAACGGTGTAGTTATTCCCTCCGCAAGGCAATCAGTCAGTATAGAGACAAAGTAGAGTAGCAATTCAACGGCTCAAACGCTGTATGTGGCAGGGTCTACAGTCAATCACGGATTCCTTTTCCGTGGCCAATGTGAGTAAAACGTCTAAACCTGTTAACCCTCACAAGGATGCCCTGCAAAGATGGCATCCCTAGCCATGTCCTCAGAGCATGCGCAGACCAGCTGGCTGGTGTGTTTACGGACTTATTCAATCAAACCCTATCCCGGGCTGCTGTCCCCACATGCTTCAAGATGGCCACCATTGTTCCTGTTCACAAGAAAGCTCAGGTAACTGAACTAAATGACTATTGCCCCGTAGCACTCACTTCTGTCACCATGAAGTGCTTTGAGAGACTAGTCAAGGATCATATCATCTTCACTCTACCTGATACCCTAGACCCACTCCAATTTGCTTACCACCCCAATAGGTCCACAGACAATGCAATCGCAATCACACAGCATACTGCCCTATCCCATCTGATCAAGAGGAATATGTAAGAATGCTGTTCATTGACTACAGCTCAGCAGTCAACACCATAGTCCAAATTCATCATTAAGCTGGAGGCCCTGGGTCTCAACCCCAACCTGTACAATTGGGTCCTGGACTTTCTGATGGTCCGCCCCCAAGTGGTGAAGGTAGGAAACAACATCTCCACCCCGCTGATCCTCAACACTGGTGCCCCACAAGTGTGCGTTCTCAGCCCTCTCCTGTACTCCCTGTTCACACATGACTGCACGGCCAGGCATGACTCCTACACCATCAAGTTTGCCGATGACACAACAGTGGTAGGCCTGCTCACTGACAACGACAAGACAGCCTATAGGGAGGAGGTCAGAGACCCGGCCGTGTGGTGCCAGGACAACAACCTCTACCTCAACGTGATCAAGACAGTGGAGATGATTGTGGACTACAGGAAAAAGAGGACCGAGCACGCCCCCATTCTCATCGACGGGGCTGTAGTGGAGCAGGTTGAGAGCTTCAAGTTCTTTGGTGTCCACATCACCAACAAACTAACATGGTCCAAGCACACCTAGACAGTCCTGAAGAGGGCACGACAAAACCTACTCCCTCTCAGGAGACTGAATACATTTGTCATGGGTTCTCAGATCCTCAAAAGGTTCGACAGCTGCACCATGGAGAGCATCCTGACTGGTTGTATCACTGCCTGGTATGGCAACTGCTCGGCCTCCGACCGCAGGCACTACATAAGGTAGTGCGAACGACAGAAATTGTCAAAGACTCCAGCCATGCTCGTCATAGACTGTTTTCTCTGCTAACGCATGGAAAGTGATATCGAGGTCTAGGTCCAAGAGGCTTCTAAACAGCTTCTACCCCCAAGCCATAAGACTCCTGAACATCTAATCAAATGGCTACCCAGACTATTTGCATTGCCCCCCCCCCCCCTTTACACCGCTGCTACTCTCTGTTGTTACCATCTTAGCAAAGTCACTTTAATAACTCTACCTACATGTACAACTAACCAGTGCCCCCGCACATTGACTCTGTACTGGTACCCCCATGTATATAAACTCATTATTTTACTGGTGCTCTTTAATTACAGTGCCTTGTGAAAGTATTCAGCCCCCTTGAAATTTGCGACCTTTTGCCACATTTCAGGCTTCAAACATAAAGATATAAAACTGTATTTTTTTGTGAAGAATCAACAAGTGGGACACAATCATGAAGTGGAACGACATTTATTGGATATTTCAAACTTTTTTAACAAATCAAAAACTGAAGAATTGGGCGTGCAAAATAATTCAGCCCCTTTACTTTCAGTGCAGCAAACTCTCTCCAGAAGTTCAGTGAGGATCTCTGAATGATCCAATGTTGACCTAAATGAGAAACTCAGCTTATTAGTGATGTGTTAAGAGTCAGAAATCAGACATTGACAGATGGGCACTTTCCTACATATGCATGCATTCTGGAGAGAGACGCAACATATCTTTGCTACACACCCCTCCCCTTCTTCTTGATGCAACATTTTAAATTAACCTCGACACATTATCTTCATAAATATTTTAGAGGCTTTTCATTGACAGCCGCAACTCAATCAGACCTATTGCCAGGCGCACTACCCAAATTGCGGTCTTCCCAAATAGGCATAGGCTACATTACACACTTGTAATTTGAAACAATCGATAGCTATTTAAATAAAATCGTATCTAATGATGCTCTGTGGCTAAATTGTGCTCCCGGGTGAAGTATTTTGAATGGTTTCCTTTAAACAGGAGTAATTATATAATTTGGGCGAAACATTAGGGCAAACATTAGGGCAATCCAGCATCATAACAGTGCACTGTGCGCTCGCCAACTTTCCTTTCCAATTCACAAGAGGCTCTGAAACCAGAGATCTGAATATAATGACAAGATGTTCATGTCTCCGCCCTAACAATGGGAGTCTTTGTCCCAAAGGTGGGAAGGCAAGAGACAAGTTTAGGTCTGTATATTATTCCAATTGATACGCAATGGGTATTTTGGGTTTATTCTGGACAGATTTTGGCGAGAGTGAGACCTTTCGCTTCGCCTCTTCCTCTCTGCTGAAACTATGTCACCTGTCCTCTGAGCAGTGCAGAGATGCCATTTTGTTTTCTGTACTCCCATAGAGTCCTGGCTGAACACTGACCCAGCCTAGGGCCATCACAATAGGACGGAAATGATGAATGTTTCCACTCTTCAATCCATAAATGACATGCCTTTAGTGTTTATAAAGTGTTTATACTGAGTCTTGGTGGCACTATTTTTTTGAATGCTCTAGTATTGCTCAAGCATTAAATATGTCAGTTATCCACAGTCTCTAAATGAAAAATGTTCTGAATGCTGTTTGGTACTGTACATGGTGTTCTTTCAGTGAGACAGATTCCATCACAGTAATTCTAACCATTCTGATGAAAATACTTGACAAAAAAGGTGGAATTAAGTCTACATCGTTGTGGAATATGAATCAATAGATAATGGACATTTTACGACATATTGTTAACATACTGTATTTGGCATTGCCCACTTTTGATGCGTCCTTGAAGGATAATGAGGTCAATTTGCATGATCAGGCGTTATCATTTGACATTATCATTTGACATTTGGTGGTTTCACCTGCCAGCTGAGTCATCCGTTCTTCTGGGCATGACAGGGCACAAATCAGTCTGTCACGGTTCAACAGATCAAAAGTAAAATGAATCGCCGTGATGAGATATTATTTGACGCGTTCACATCTGCAGTATTTAAACAGGGCAGCTTCTTTCCTCAGTAAAAGTGAGTCCATCCTGGGGTATCCAACACCTGCACTAATCCTGTAGGATATGCGTAGGCTTTACACTTTCTTATTTTCTTCACAGAGACCTGCCCCACATAGATGGTGAGGTCTGGCTACAGGCTATGGCTGCTAACAGAGACTGGCTGTGTCCATCAACACCTTACTTCCTCATTTCCTTGTTCGTCAAATCAAAGGAAATGGTACTTGTCACATGCACTGAATACAACAGGTGTAGACTTTGCCGTCAGACTGGTACTCACGAGCCCTTTCCCAACAATGCAGAGGTAAAAAGTAAGAACAAAAAAATGTGTAACACAATAAAATAACAATAACGAGTCTATATACAAGGAATACCGAGTCAATGTGCGTGGGTACAAGGTAGATAAGTTAATTGAGGTAATGTGTACATGTAGGTTGGGGTAAAAGTGACTAGGCAATCAGGATTAGATAATAAACAGAGTAGCAGCAGCATAATGTGAATCATGTGAAAAAGTGTGTGTGTGTGTGTATGTGTGTGGAGTCATTATGCATATGTGTGTTTTGATTGTGTGAGCGTATATAGTTGTATGTTGTCTACAGTACAGTGTGCGTTGGCGTGTCAGTGTGTGGGTGAGTGTGCGTAGAGCAGGTGCAAGAGAGTCAGTGCAAATAAGACAAGGGTCAATGCAAATAGTCAGGCTAACCATTTGATTAACTGTTCAGCAGTCTTATGACTTGGAAGTAGAAGATGTTCGGGAGCCTTTTGGTCCCAGACTTGGCGCTCTGGTACTGCTTACCGTGCAATAGCAGAGAGAACAGTCTATGACTGGGTGGCTGAAGTTTAAGACAACTTTTAGGGTCTGCCTCTGACACTGCCTTGTATAGAGGTCGTGGATGCCAGGGAGCTCGACCCAACTGATGTTCTCGGCCATACGCATTACCTTCTCTAGCGCCTTACAGCCGGATACCAAGCAGTTGCCACACCAATAGAGATTGCGTCATCTGTGGATCTGTTGGGGTGGTATGCAATTTGGAGTGGGTACAGGGTGTCTGGGAAGATGATGTTGTTATGAGCCATGACCAGCCTTTATGGCTCAGATGTGAGCGCTACAGAGCAATAGTCATTTAGATAGGTTACCTCACCTTACGAGGATAACGGCACAGAGCCTCTTTCTAAAATGTTTTGTGAGATTGGAGAACACATTGGGAGGGATCTTAGACCATTCCTCTATATATAGTATTTCCATAGTAATTTAGACAGATTACCTTGGCATTCTTGGGCACAGGGATTATGGTGGTCTGCTTGAAACATGTAGGTATTTCATACTGGGTCAGGGAGAGCTTGAAAATGTCCGTGAAGATACTTGCCAGCTGGTCAGTGAATGCTTTGAGTACATGTGCTGGTAATCCGTCTGGCCCTGCGGCCTTGTGAATGTTAACCTGTTTAAAGTCGTTACTAACATCGACTACGGAGAACATGATTGCAGAGTCGTCCAGAACAGCTGGTGGTCTCATGCATGGTTCAGTGTTGCTAGCCTCGAAGCGTGGATAAAAAGCATTTAGCTCGCCTGGTAGGCTCACGTTACTGGGCAGTTTACGGCTGGGTTGCCCTTTGTAATCCGTGATAATTTGCAAGCCCTGACACATCTGATGAGCATCAGAGCCAGTGAAGTAGGATTCGATCTTAGTCCTGTGTTAACCATTTGTGTCCTCAGTTCCTTTCAAAACGCATCGGAGTAGAGGTTCCAAGGTCTCCCACTCAGACCTCCACCTCGAATGGCCTTTGATAGGAAATGAAACAGGGATGGAGGAAGCAAGGATTTAACAGTTAGTACATTTTCTGGCAGACCAGAGTGAACTGATGTACAGTGGCTTGCCCTGGTTCTGTCTTCCTCATCCATCCAATCAGTTGGTTCGGGAGGCAATGCACCCACCCTGCTCAGTCCTATTCAGATCTCAAACCACACAGAGCACTGGAGGGGGGTGAGAGAGAGGGGGAGGTCTCTTCTGTAAGGGAAATTAAACAGAGCTGCACATAGCTCATGGCTTCATCTACTCATCACTGTGGCTAGAAGTGGCTGTTAGGGTTGAGAGAATAGGTCAGGCTATTGTACTAAGGATGTTGTTGTCCTCATGAAAATAAAAATCACTTGGAAGCACACAACAGTGTTCAGGTTTATTTTGTTACTTTGAACTGTTCTCTCGATCCGGCACATGGCACCTAAAGAACATATGATTGTTCTGAGCTTTTTTAGTTGACTTGTTTCCAACAGCCTTATCTGATGTGACAATGGCGCAGTGCGTGTTGCTTATCATGAGCGCTGGTGCCTGAAGTCTGTTCTGTCTTTTCAAGGAAAATATGCTTTCTGCACGCCGAACACTTGTTGCTCCAGCACAATGTGCACTTGTTTAATTTGTGAAATATAGATGCAATTCTGAAAAGGTTATGCTATTGCACCAAGATTTAGAAATGGTAACGAAGGCATACTGTGGGATACCTGTAGGTTGGTCCTATACATAGGGTTAGGGCTTTTATCTGACCACATGACCTAACCAGGAAAGACTCTGGGCCCTAACTATATAGCCCATAACTAGGACCTAGAGGTTTTAGTATCACTTTCTATGAAGCCCATATGCATTATACAATATTATACTCATAATGCATAATGATAGAGTAATAATGCAATATAAGTATATTTATAGACACGCGTAAAAACTCATATAGACTCTTAATTCCATTTACAAATACTCCTAATGCATTATTAGTATAATTATAATCACGTGTAATATACAGCAACATCGTGCTTCATAGTTGCTGGTCACTTGATGCTCAAGGATCACACAGCATTATAATGACCATCAATGTGATGCATTTCAAACGTTTTTGTCAATGAGCAGCATATCATTGTTACTGCATTTGGGCTCCCAAGTGGCGCAGTGGTCTAAGGCACTGCATCTCAGTGCAAGAGGTGTCACTACAGTCCCTGGTTCAAATCCAGGCTGTATCACATCCAGCTGTAATTGGGAGTCCCTTAGGGCTGCGCACAATTGGCCCAGTGTCGTCTGGGTTTGGCCGGGGTCGGCCGTCATTGTAAATATAATAAATAAGAAAAAATGTCATTGTAAATAAGAATTTGTTCTTAACTGACTTACCTAGTTAAATAAAGGTTTAAAAAAATCACATTCTTTGTTATGGTGTTTTATAGCATACTTATAAGCCACTATAAAATTGCTTTAGGGGATACCTGTCAGAAGTTGATTGCTTCAGGTAACTGTCTAAGGCAGACAGTTATAATACACCAGAGGTAGGCAACTAGACAATTTTTGTCATAGTGGATGGTCGGGGGCCCGGAACAGAATTATAATAATTTGTATACTGCAAATTGACCACAACTCAGACCCAAAAATTATTTATATTTGAAAAAAAACAATGATTCTAATCAAATCAAAGTTTATTGGTTGCGTACACAGTTTAGCAGATGTTATAGCAGGTACAGCAAAATGGTTGTATTACTTGCTCCTAACAGTGCAGCAAAAAAGTACACAAGTAATAATCAAAAACTACAAACAAAAATACACTGTATCCGTAATCCAAGTGTGATCTATGGGTATATACACCAAAGATGTATACAGTACTAAGTTTGATATGTACAGCAGCATATATAATGCAGCGAGCTATGCCGAGAATCCAGTGTATAAATAAACAGTGTATCAAAATGCAATGTAGGCTACAGCAGTCGATATATATTAGAATGAGCTATGTGAAGAATATAGTATATGAATACACAGTGTGAAAAATGGTATAAAAGAAATGGTTCAGTGTATGATATCTCTATATACATGGGACAGCAACGTTGGCTGTGTGTGTGTGACAATCATTTAATACCTCGATTACATTGAGGCATTATCACGTCTCTTTTTTTATTTGTGGGAAAATATTTGCCAAACTAAACACATAACTGTTCATTGGGAGCTTTGTGAAATGGATTTCCATGGCCAAGCAGCGGCACACAAGCCTAAGATCACCATGCGCAATGCCAAGTGTCGGCTGGAGTGGTGTAAAGCTCGCTGCCATTGGACTCTGGAGCAGTGGAAACGCATTCTCTGGACTGATGAATCAATCTTCACCATCTGGCAGTCCGATGGACAAATCTGGGTTTGGTGGATGCCAGGGGAACTCTACCTGCCCAAGTGCATAGTGCTAACTGTAACGTTTGGTGGAGGAGGAATAATGGTCTGGGGCTGTTTTTCATTGTTCGGGCTAGGCCCCTTACTTCCAGTGAAGGGAAATCTAGACTATTCTGTGCTTCCAACTTTGTGGCAATAGTTTGGGGAAGGCCCTTTCCTGTTTCAGCATGACAATGCCCCCGTGCACAAAGCGAGGTCCATACAGAAATGGTTTGTCGAGATCGATGTGGAAGAACTTGACTGGCCTGCATAGAGCCCTGACCTCAACCCCATTGAACGTCTTTAGGATGAATTGGAATGCCGACTGCGAGCTAGGCCTAATCGCCCAACATCCGTGTCTGCACTCACTAATGCTCTTGTGGCTGAAAGGAAGCAAGTCCCGGTAGCAATGTTCCAACATCTAGTGGAAAGTCTTCCCAGAAGAGTGGAGGCTGTCATCCCAGCAAGGGGGACCAACTCCTTGTTAATGCCCATGATTTTGGAATGAGATGTTCGACGAGCAGGTGTCCACACACTTTGGATCATGCAGAGCATTTACTACATAACAAACATACTGTAAGAGGATAAAAAACAAAATAACACCAATAAAAACGGGAGTGAAAAAATAGCACCCAAAGGAAAAGCAATGCTAAAAAGGTGTGTTTTAAGACCTCTTTTAAATATGTCCACAGTTTCGGGCCCCTCAGGTTCTATGGCAGGCTATTCCAGAGGCAGGGGGCAAGGTAATAAAAGGCTGATCTCCATTCCTCTTGGTCCTAGGCTTTGGGATAGTTAAAAGGCCAGTGCCAGAGGACCTGAGGGACCTACTGGATACTTACCTCTAAAGCATGTCTGATATGTATTGGGGTGCACAATCGTGAATCGATTTAAAAACCAATAGAATTACCTTCAAATGAATTCTAAAACTTGCAGGCAGCCAGTGCAGAGACTTTAAAACTGGTGTAATGTGTGCTCTTGGTCTGGTCTTGGTCAGTACCCGTGCTGCAGCATTCTGTATGTTTTGCAGTTGAGCAATGACTATCAGACAGGAGATCATTACAGTAGTCAAGCCTGCTTGTAATAAAAGCATGGATGAGGCTCTCTATCAGCCTGAGATAGAAACGTCCGCACCGTGGCAATGTTCCACAGGTGGTAAAAAGCTACATTGGTCCCAAACCTAATGTGTGATTCGAAATTGAGGTCAGAATCTAAAATGACACCTAGGTTTTTTGCCTGGTGTTTCATCTTTATTGCCCGTGAATTAAAATGTGCGGCTAGATTCTCCCCCTGTGCTTTGGGCTCCAATTAAAAGTACCTCAATCTTGTCTTGAATTAGCTGGAGGAAGTTGTGAGACATCCAGTATTAAAATCACTAATACAGTCTAATAATTTATCTGTGGAGCAAACATTTTCTCCATGACACAGAAAATCAATGCCGTCTGGTTGGTTGGTGGAAATCATAATAAGATAAACAACTTTTTAATCTTACACCCCAATGGCCTTGAGACTTTTTTTATAGCAATTTGTTATGGAAACCATATTTGAAAACAGTTGTGGCCAAGTTTCAGCTTCCTGGCATGAAAATATAGCTCTCTATGGCCAAGCACACCAGTGGTCTGAGTCTATTCTCTCTGCTACTGCACGGCAAGCAGTACCAATCCACCAAGTCTGGAACCATCAGGACCCTGAACAGCTTCTATGCCCGAGCTATAAGACTGCTAAACAAGACTACTAAATAGCTAATCAAATATCTACACGGACTGCCTGCATTGACCCTTTTTTGCACTAACTCTCTTGCATTGATTCTATGCACACACACTGGACTCTACTCACACACTCACACATACTTACACTGACACCCCAACATGCACGCACGCACGCACACACACACACACACACACACACACACACACACACACACACACACACACACACACACACACACACACACACACACACACACACACACACACACACACACACACACACACACACACACACGCACACACACACTGCTGCTCGTCACTTTTCCCCTACCTATATGTACAGTACATAGATACCTCAATTACCTCGTACCCCTGCACATCGACTCAGTACCGGTACTCCCTCTGTATAGCCATGTTATTTTCTACTCCCTATAGATAGCCATGTTATTTTTACTATTTATTTGTATTTCTTTTTCACTGTGTCACTATTTCCATATATATATATATTTTTAAATCTTTAATCTATTTTTTAATCTTTAACTCTGCATTGTTGGAAAGGACCCCTAAGTAAGCATTTCACTTTTATTCTAAACCTTGTCTATGAAGCATGTGACAAATAACATTTGATTGATTGATTGAATTTTGAACCCTATCTTTTTGTGATTTGTTTTATTACTTGTTAAACAGAATCTCTTTCACCGAGCAATTGTATTAAAATAAAACAATATAATTTCTCCTTTTTTAAGCATACAATACACAGTTGAAGTCGGAGGTTTACATACACTTAGGTTGGAGTTATTAAAACTCATTTTTCAACCACTCCACGCATTTCTTGTTAACAAACTACAGTTTTGGCAAGTCGGTTAGTACATCTACTTTTGTGCAGGACACAAGTCATTTTTCCAACAATTGTTTATAGACAGATTATTTCACTTTTAATTCACAATTCCAGTGGGTCAGAATTTACATACACTAAGTAGACTGTGCCTTTAAACAGCTCGGAAAATTCCAAAAAACGTTGTCATGGCTTTAAAAGCTTCTGATAGGCTTATTGACATCATTTGAGTCCATTGGAGGTCTACCTGTGGATGTATTTCATGTAGTACCTTCAAACTCAGTGCCTCTTTGCTTGAAATCATGGGAAAATCAAAAGAAATCAGCCAAGAAAATAATTGTAGACCTCCACAAGTCTGGTTCATCATTGGGAGCAATTTTCAAATGCCTGAAGGTATCACGTTCATCTTTACAAACAATAATACGCAAGTATAAACACCATGGGACCATGCAGCCGTCATACCACTCAGGAAGGCTGTGTGAAAAGTTCAAATCAACCCCGGAACAACAGCAAAGGACCTTGTGAAGATGCTGGAGGAAACAGGTACAAAAGTATCTATATCCAAAGTTAAACGAGTCCTATATCGACATAACCTGAAAGGCCGCCCGGCAAGGAAGAAGCCACTGCTCCAAAATCACCATTAAAAAAGCCAGACTATGGTTTGCAACTGCACATGGGGACAAAGATCATATTTTTTGGAGAAATGTCCTCTGGTCTGATGAAACAAAAATAGAACTGTTTGGCCATAATGAGCATCATTATGTTTGAATGAAAAAGGGGGATGCTTGCAAGCCGAAGAACACCATCCCAACCGTGAAGCACAGGGGTGGCAGCATCATGTTGTGGGGGTGCTTTGGGACTGGTGCACTTCACAGAACTGGTCAGAACTGAAAAGGTGTGTGTGAGCAAGGAGGCCTACAAACCTGACTCAGTTACACCAGCTCTGTCAGGAGGAATGGGCCAAAATTCACCCAACTTATTGTGGGAAGCTTGTGGAAGGCTTCCCGAAACGTTTGACCCAGGATAAACAATTTAAAGGCAATGCTAATCAAATACTTATTGAGTGTATGTAAACTTCTGATCCACTGGGAATGTGATGAAAGAAAGAAATCTGAAATAAATCATTCTCTCTACTATTATTCTGACATTTCACATTCTTAAAATAAAGTGGTGATCCTAACTGACATTTACATCATTTACATTTAAGTCATTTAGCAGACGCTCTTATCCAGAGCGACTTACAAATGACCTAAGACAGGGAATTTCTTTCTAGGATTAAATGTCGGGAATTCTGAAAAACTGAGTTTAAATGTATTTGCCTAAGGTGTATGTAAACTTCCGACTTCGACTGTAGCTCAGAATTTGTATTACTTATGTTATACAGTATGTTTTGCTCATATTATGTTATGTTATGTTATATTATGTTATGGTTTGTTATGTTTTGTTATGTTATATTATGTTATGGTTTGTTATATTATGTTTTGTTATATTACTTTTTGTTTTGTTATGTTATGTGATATATTATGTTATGGTTTGTTATGTTTTGTTATGTTATATTATGTTATGGTTTGTTATGTTATGTTATATTATATTATGGTTTGTTATGTTATGTTATATTATATTATGTTATGGTTTGTTATGTTTTGTTATGTTATATTATGTTATGGTTTGTTATGTTATGTTATATAATTGTATAGTAACAGGTTATGGTGTATTATTTCTCTCTGCCTCAGGCATTTCATCACTTTACCTAAAGCAATCAAAGATGACTTTACAGTGTCTTATAAGTATGCTATAATAAAGATTTTGATTTAGTAACAATGATGTGCTGCTCAATGACAAAAACAATGTGATTGTAATTATGATTACACGTATAATGCATTAGGAGTATTGGTTATTAATGGAATTATGAGTCTATATATGAGTCTATAACTATGCTTATACTGCATTACTACTCTATCACAGTGCATTATGAGTACAACTATAATACTCTATTATGCATTATGCATATAGTTTCATAGAAGGGTGACCAAGGTTTTTTCTGGGCAGGTCACAGGGCCATGGAAAATTCAGGGACCTTCCTATATAGCAAAATCCATTCAACCCTGTCTGGCTCTATCTTTAGAGTGGACATTGAGCACATTCACATTTACCCTTCTTTGTGACACATGAAAGCCCTTTAAAAAATCTACCTGATTTATGGCCTGACAGCATGTGTCTGGCCATTACTCTGTGTATCCGATCCCCTGGAGTCAAATGTACTGTAGGTTGTGCACGGTCTCAACTCCACTCCAATTCTGCACAAGAGCCCAGCCTGCCTGACTCAAGTACAATGAAATAATTGAAGAACATGCTTGTCTCTTTCCTGTGTATTGTTTGTGGCAGAAGGAGTCATTGCATTATGGCTTAGATTTATTTCATGGTATGAGCTAGGAATGTGCGTAAATGGATGTTATGGCTTTTGGCACTGTATGCATGCCTATGCTGGCATGCATGTTTTCTCGGTGCACACATAAGCTAAGTCCTTTTCCAATAAAAAAAGGAAAAACTCTGGTTGGTTATTGGAAATCACAATCAGATAAACATTTGAGTCTCCCACCCACATGGCCAGAGAGAGCCCTGCAAGCTTGAGGCTTATTAATAGCAGGTTGTTATGGAAACCATATTTGGAAACAGTTACGGGCCAAGTATCAGCCTCCTGGCATCAAAATATAGCTCTTTGGCCAAGCACAGCAGTGGTGGGTTTGGCGTTGAAAGAAAGATGCATATGCAGAAAATAACCCCATACCTACTGTAAAATATGGTGGTGGATCTTTGATGTTATGGGGCTATTTTGCCTCCTCTGGTCCTGGGGCCCTTGCTACAGTCAACAGCATCAGAATATTTTCCCAGTACCAGGACATTTTAGCCCAAAACATGGTTGCCTCTGCAAGGAGGCCCGAAACATGGCTGCATGTGGATATTCCAGCAAGACAATAACCCCAGGCACACATCAAAATCCACAAAGAAATGGTTAACTGACCACAATATTAACATTTCGCAATGGCCATCTCAGTCTCCGGATTTGAACCCCATTAAAAACCTGTGGTTAGAATTGAAGAGGGAAGTGTAGGTTTCAAGATCAAGTTTCAGACGAAGGTTATTAAGGATCTGGAAATATTCTGTATGGAGGAATGGTCTAAGATCCCTCCCAATGTGTTCTCTAATCTCATAAAACATTTTAGAAAAAGGTTCTGTGCCATTATTCTAGCAAGGTGAGGTAACCTTTCTAAGTGACTATCTCCCCGTAGCACTCACATCTGTAGCCATGTAATGCTTAATTTCTTAATTCCATTACTTTACTTTTAGATGTGTGTGTATTGTTGTGAATTGTTAGATACTACTGCACTGTTGGAGCTAGGAACACAAGCATTTCGCTATATCCGCAATAACATCTGCTAAATATGTGAATGTGACCAATAAAATGTTATTTGATTTGACAAACACACACACACACACGCACGCACACACACACACACACACACACACACACACACACACACACACACACACACACACACACTTTCACATATACTGGACGCTGCTGCTAGTCACTTTACCCCTACCAATACAATATGTACAGTACATATCTACCTCAGTTACCGCGTACCCCTGCACATCCACTCGGTACTGGTACTCCCTGTACATAGTCATTTTTATTTTCTTCTCCCTATAAATAGCCATGTTATTTTGACTCTTTATTTTGTGTTTGTTATTCACTGTGTCACTATTTACATTTTGTATTTGATGTTTTATCTTATCTTTAACTCTGCATTGTTGAAAAAGGATCCGTAAGTAAGCATTTCACTATTCGTCTACACCTCTTGTCTACAAAGCAAGCAAGTGATGAATACAATTTGATTGATTGATGTTGAAAGGTATTGAAAACAGGGGTGCCAATAATTTGGAGAATTGTTTTATTTAGTTGTTAAACAAGTCGCTTTCACTGAGGAGTTGTAATAGTAGTAGTAATATATCAATATTTTTTTAAGCATACAGTATAGCTCAGTATTTGTACTGATTTTATACAGTCTTTTTTGCTACTCTTTATCAAGGGCGCCAACAATAATGGAACTGACTGTGCATGGTTAGAGTAAATGCTTCCATACTAATGTACGAGTGAATCAACAGATTATAAAATGGATACCACCACCCCACTCCCCTTGACAGTGGTCAAGAAGTAGTGACAAAGGGTACTGTAGAATTAACAAGTTATTCAGTAGCTTCTCATGCTTATTGAAAAGAAGAGGCGTGCACGACATTCCAACGAAGCAGGACTCCGGGCAAATTTTTGTTATCTGCCTGTAGCGAGATAGAGTTATAAAACCCATTTCCTGCTTGGACTTAGATCAAAATTGCTATCTATCAGGACAGGTACAGGCCTGAAAACCAAACAAAGAAATCAAATCAACACCCATTTTCAGAGTCGGAGCTCGATCACACCATTGACATGGTTGGATGGATGACATTAATTCAACAGTTTGATGGTGAAAGGATGCTCTAGACATTGTCATTTTCTTCATCTGACATGAGGTATGCCTAAACAAGACTCATTCATTTTGAGGCAGACATCTGAATTAATCATTTTAGAAACGGGAAAGTTTCCAAGACATGTCTGTCATCCCACATTCATCATTGCCTCTGTGACTGGGCAGCACAGTCAGAAAGGATAGAGTGCTCAGTGTAGAACACACACTGGGAATGCACTCACTTAGTCACTCATTCACACCCATCCCTTTAAGTGCTGTGCAGGCCTGAGGGTGGAGCAGAGGGTGCTCTCAGATTCTGCCCTTAAAGGCTGGTTTACCCTTCTCTCTCTCTCTCTCTCTGTCTGTCTCTCTCTCTGTCTGTCTCTCTGTCTCATCTGCTGTTGTGGGTACAAGAGAGACAGGTCATGTCAAAACAACAATGGAGTCTTGCTTTCCACCTTAACCTTAACCTGTACTGTCATCTCCATGTAGACAAGATCTGCTGCATCACAGCACAGTCTGGTGATAGGTATCCTGTTTATCCTACATTCCCCCCCCCCCCCCCCACCAGATTCTCAATCTGGCCCAGTTATAGAGACTGTTTTCCTGTCTGAGCTCGTCATCTACTGTGTGTTTGCTTAATCAGGAAGCTCTTGTTTTGCACACAACTGGTAGATATGTAAACATCACTGTGGATAAGTTATTTTGACTCTCTGTTAAATAGTGATGGCTTTGGCTGTCCTTCGATACTGTACACCATAAGATGTATTTTTCAGTTGATAGCTGTTATGGTATGAAATGTATTTAAGTTATGGGGTAGCTAAGTGTAAAAAAAAAGGTCCGCTGATCTCCTTTCCAAAGACCCCAACTTTCTTTTGATTTTCTTATTGAACCAAGGTCACGCCAATCATTAATATTAGCATACTTAGCATAGCACTCGACCAGGCAGGGCCTCAGTCAGTCAGTAGTTTCTATTACGATGACCAACCGGTTTACCCTCCTGCATATTCTACCTCCTTAAGGAAATATTGCTTTTATTTTCGGATGTTTGTTGTGTGTGAACTGGAACTACTGCTTCCTGGTGTTCTGAACGGACACCCTGTGTTGGCTGCTACCGGCCTAAAATCTAGCACCTATGTTTTTATCCCATTTTATTTGTCCTACGAATTCATAAAAAAAATAAAAAAAATTCACTAAGGCTATATGCTAGCTTTTACTATGATAAAAACATATATTGCATAATCTGTACTCTGTAGGCTGTTATTTATACCCAGAAAAACATGTTACAGTTTATTGTTTATCATTACAAGTCATGTCAAAAGAGAGCTTATCCCACCGGGCAAAAATTGCTTGAATCAACATTGTTTCATGTCATTTCAACCAAAAAATTCAATGTGGAAAACTGATTGGATTGGAAAAAAAATAATCAACATAAGGGATTTTCTTATTTTTTTGACCCAACTTTTAACCTACGGGGGTTTAGCACTCAATGTACAGTACCAGTCAAACGTTTGGACACATCTACTCATTCCAGGCCTTTTCTTTATTTTGACTATTTTCTACATTGTAGAATAATAGTGAAGACATCAACACTATGAATTAACACATATGGAATCATGTACTAACCAAAAAAGTGTTAAACAAATCCAAATGTACTTTTGAGATTCCTCAAAGTAGCCACCCTTTGACTTGATGACAGCTTTGCACACTCTTGACATTCTCTTAACCATGAGGTACTGGTGCTGGAATGCATTTCAAAAGTTAATTTCTGGAATTTCGTTCCTTCTTAATTCATTTGAGCCAATCAGTTGTGTGAAACTGGCTCTCATGAGGACCACCACAGAAAAGGAAGTCCCAGAGTTACCTCTGCTGCAGGGGATAAATTCATTAGAGTTAACTACACCTCAGATTGCAGCTTAAATAAATGCTTCACAGGGTTCAAGTAACAGACACATCTCAACATCAACTGTTCTGAGGAGACTGCATGAATCAGGCCTTTATGGTTGAATTGCTACAAAGAAACCACTACTAAAGGACACCAATAATAAGAAGAGACTTGCTTGGGCCAAGAAACACGAGCAATGGATATTAGACCGGTGGAAATCTGTCTGACAAGTCCAAATTTAAGATTTCTGGTTCCAACCGCCTTGCCTTTGTGAGACGCAGAGTAGGTGAACGGATGATCTCTGCATGTGTGGTTCCTAACGTGCAGCATGGAGGAGGAGGTGTGGGGGGTGCTTTGTTGGTGACACTGTCAGTGATTTAACCAGCATGGCTACCACAGCATTCTGCAGCGATACGCCATCCCATCTGGTTTGCACTTAGTTGGATTATCATTTGTTTTTCAACAGGACAATGACCCAACACAACACCAGGCTGTGTAAGGGCTATTTGACCAAGAAAGAGAGTGAAGGAGTGCTGCATCAGATGACCTTGCCCTCCACAATCACCTGACCTCAACCCAATTGAGATGGTTTGGGATGAGTTGGACCAGGGAGTGAAGGAAAAGTAGCCAACAAGTGCTCAGCATATGTGGGAACTCCAGTCTTGAGACTGTTGGAAAAGCATTCCAGGTGAAGCTGGTTGAGAGAATGCCAAGAGTGTGCAGAGCTGTCACCAAGTAAAGTTGTATTCATATTTAATTAACTAGGCAGGTCAGTTAAGAACAAATTCTTGTTTACAATGACAGCCTACCCAGGCCAAACCCTAACCCCGACAACACTGGGCCAATTGTGCCCCACCCTATAGAACTCCCAATCACAGCCAGTTGTAATACTGCCTGGAATCAAACCAGGGTCTGTAGTGACACCTCTAGCACTGAGATGCAGTGCTTTAGACCACTGCGCCACTGGGGAGCCCTCAAAGGGTGGCTACTTAGAACAATCTAAAATATAACATATATTTTGATTTGATTAACACTTTTTTGGTTACTACATGATTCCATATTATGTTTTTTCCCCTTTATTTTTATTAACAATATTTTATTTTCTACATACAGTGATGACATACAGTACCAGTCAAAAGATTGGCCACCAAGTCATTCAATGTTTTTTCTTTATTTTTACTATTTTCTACATTGTAGAAGACGTCTAAACTATGAAATAACAAACACTCTTTCCTTACATAACCTGCTCTTCCTACTTGACCTACTTGGGGCTTGGAAGTGCTCTTAAAAACATTGGTGGAATCTAAAAGAACTCCCTCTTTGAATATAAAGCCACTAAATTTAACAGGCTTTGTCTTTGGCTTTTGGTTTGCTAGCTATTCAACAAATGGGGACTGTTTGATACCAGCAATATCTCAATAAAATGTAATAAAAAGGCAATCATTCTTAAAGTGGCAATCCGTAGTTGCTACATCCATTATAAATGATTGAAATGTACTCATTGATTCTTGAAGAATATAACTTAGAAATGCCCCATGAGTTAGTTCAACTGTCGTACCCCATCAGAACCCAAAACATAAGCTTGTTTTCCTCCAATGTTTGTAAACATTGTAAATTGCAGCTTAACAAACACTGTATACCTTCAAAATATGCTTTAAACTATGGTTTGGATATTTTGAATGGTCACTTGCATCAATAGCTATGTCTATGAATTTAAAAGTGGTTACATTTCTTCAGGCCCACCCCTCAGCTTTTTACCAAAATACATAGTGACCGCTATGTTATTGTTTCAACTCCGGAATGCCCCTTTAAATAAGGGTGACCGTTGGGACCCACCCTCTCCCTTTGTCTTCATGTTTGACCTACAAGATGTGACTGGGTAAACTCAGTACACAGTCCAGGATATCATGACATGTTGCATGCCACACATGGTACATAACACCAGTACTTCCCACGTGATGCATTCCATTCTCTGGTCTGTAATCAGACGTCAGACCAGGTTCACAGTTGCATGTTTGGAATCATGCCCAATCAAAGATAAACAGCCTCGCACCATCTAAACTTCTAAAGTGTCAATGCTACTCTTCCGAGAGAGATTTTACCCCCCTGATTCAAAATGTTCCAGGTCAGGCAGCTTTATCCAATCCCCTACTACCTTGGGTTTTCTCAGTTTGGGCAAAATACTCTCTCCTCCCACCTCTCTCCTCCGTGACCCGAGAAAACTGGTAAGTGGTTGAGTGGACACGGAGTGTCTCAATTCATTAATAGGCAAATGGTAGAGTGTCCTTCCCTCCTCGATAGCCACCTTTCATTGAGGATACTCATGTATTCTACCGCGGAAGAGAGAGAAAATCTGCCACACCCCTTTTGAGTCAGCTTTTGTTTTGGCAGAGGAGAAAAAAATGCACACGTTTAAAAACAACACGCTACTTATTATCTATGAAACATATTGCACCACTAACTTAATTCGTTTTGATCACTTCACACGTTTATTTTGGGATCCACCCCTGTAAACGTCCTATGCCTAATGATGCGTGAGTGGAGAACGACCGTCTCGTTTCAAGCAAGTGCAGTTCCATCCACGTTCACTCTCCTCGCCGACTCTCCTCGATTAACTTTGACCTTTTTCAAAAGGAGCAGAAAGAGGACAAAGGAGGTGAGCAACTCTAATTGAAAAAAAGGCCACTTATTACCTCCCTGGCGTTTAGGTAACCTCGGGTCAGGAAGACCCTAAGGACAGTTTCCCCCATCGCACATCGGCTCAAGATCAGGAAAGACACACAACAAAGAATACAACAGATTTGGATGATCAATTCTTGTAAAATACGGTATATTCATCTCTTACAGTAGCTTTCAAACTGACCATCCATCCCTTAGGGTAAATATAAATGTATAAAGGAAAGCATTTTAGAGGATGAAGAATGTTGTTTGGTGAACAATAGTGGCTGAGCCCCTGGTCAACCAGATTTAAGGATGGAGGGATGGAGGTATAGATGGACGGGGGATGGGGTGAGATTATTATGCCCTGGTGTTTTCATTAATGGAAAATCCTGGGAGGATTTGGAAAGAATTTAGTGGAGCGTGCCGTTACGCTGAGGCGAAACAAGTGAGGTCTTTGAAAATAAGTTTTCAATTTCCCCTTACTTGATAGGATACCCTGTCATCTCTATGTCAAAGCTCAAGGCTCTGACCAGAGGCTATTCAGACATACCTTGCTATCAATATGGAAGTACTGTAGCTCTCTTATGATCGCCTCTGCAATGAAAGTTTGACCTCTTGAACAGGGTCATATTAGAGTGTACTGTATATCAAACAAGACAAATCCACTATACGCTGTTGAGGGTCTTAAGGCTTTGTATAATCCCAATTTAAATAGGGTATGAGCAGCATTTTCATGGAAACAGGCTAACATGTGTTAGCTTAGTTTCATTTTGTAGATGATCAGCTGAGGAATCCAATCTTTGTTTGAACAGGCTGTAGGTTTATAGTAATATTCAGAGCAAATACAGTAGGTCTATGTCACAGGCTGAAATGAAATATAGAAGGCTTTCGTCTAGGGTGACATATTGCTATATACATAAAGACTGATGGCTTAAAACCAAGTTTATGACAGATGGAGCCGTGTGATTTACAATGTAATGACATGGCTGTGAATATGATATTGGAAAGAGAGTTACATAAGCAAAAGTTTTCACGCCCTTTCACATTTTGGAGAATATGTTCCAGTCAAATTGATACAATTCAGAAGACTGGGCCTTAGCTACTAAACTTCACTTTTCATAACTTAGCCTAGTTATAGTTAGTAGTAATGATGGCTCTGAGTTGTCCCTGTTCACATCAGGTCAGTCATGAGAAATCACAACCCCTGCGCGTGGTCCTGGAGTCTCCCTGTCTGTGCCTGGGCAAGACAACGATGGTCAGTGTGATAAGCACATTTTAAATTGAGGGAAGAATGGTATCCCTGTTGGACGATGTAATTTCCCTGTTCCCCCGTGCTTTCTCTCTCTCCGCCGGTCCTCACCGCCCACTCTGATGTGGATTTTGCGGCAAACGACACGCTCTCTGAAGCACGTCACAGCCAAGGGATATTCAGCACACACTAATCAGTTCCATCAGTTCCAAAGCACAAACAACAAAATGTCCATGTGAAAGGGATGATATGGGGAAATGCCATAGCCACAGAAGAGTGTTTAAAAAAATGTATGATGAAGAGCTCAAGGTGTTACTCAACAATGCTATCTTGGGGAAGTCATATGCCTACCGTGCTCATCTACAACAGCCCTGAGATTGCAGGCTTAATTCTATTTTCTCAGTATTTCCTTGTTTTCATTGAACATGTGACATGCCTTTGAGAAAGTGCAGTCATGTCCAACTGAAAGCAACAGGTACGTGCAGTACAGTAGACACCTCAGGCTCACTGTGAGAACGAATTATATCAGAAGTTGCTGTGAACTAAGCAGTTTGACACTCATTCCTTTTCATCTCATTTGTCTGGTCTATTGGGCGGGACAGCCTATTGGGCAGGACAGCCTATTGGGCGTGGGCGGGAGGTTCTACTAAACTAACATATGGAATTGTTTTTATAATAGTCATAACAAGGATTATTTAGCAATTTGATTTGGAATTTTAGGACTTCTTTTGTTATCACAACAAAATATATACAAAAATGATTTGATAAAACATTGAATTTGGCTTTACATCTTATAACATAGAGACGCACTGAGTAACAGATCCATACATGGAAGGACAGATAGTCAAAAAATGCATAAAAAATATGTTTGTTTTGAAGTGTCTGTCTGTCTTATATCCTATATAAGAAAGATCCGGAAATTATGACTATTATTATCATTTTTGTACCCATATATAACTCCTTTATATTGCACTAAACTACTTCCATCTATACAGTACTTTCAGAAATGATTCACACCCCTTAACTTTTTCCACATTTTGCTGTGTTTTAAAGTGGAATTAAAATTGATTTAATTGTTTTTTTTTGTCAACAATCTATAAAATAAAATAAAAGATACAAAATAAAATGAAACCTAAACTAATGTTTCTTGATTTGATAAGTATTCAAACCCCCTAGTCAATACATGTTAGAATCACCTTTTGGCAGCGATTACATTACATTTCTGGGTAAGTCTCTAGGAGCCTCACCTAGATTGTACAACATTTGCCCATTATTATTTTCAAAAATGTTCAAGCTCTGTCAAATTGTTTTTTAATCATTGCTAGACAACCATTTAACTCAATTACCTCAACTAACCTGTACCCCTGCACATTGACTCGGTACCGGCACACCCTGTATATAGCTTTGTTATTGTTATTTTACAGTTGCTCTTTTATTCTTTACTTTAGTTTACTTAATAAATATTTCTCTTAACTCTTATTTTTTATTAAAACTGCATTGTTGGTTAAGTACCTGTAAGCATTTCACTGTATTCAGCGCATGTGACAAAGAACATTTGATTTAATTTGACTTTCAGGCCTTGCCATAGATTTTCAAGCAGATTGAAGTCAAAACTGTAACTCGGCCACTCAGGAACATTCACTGTCTACTCGGTAATAAACTCCAGTGTAGATTTGGCCTTGTGTATTAGGTTATTGTCCTGCTGAAAGGTGAATCCATCTCCCAGTGTCTGGTGAAAAGCAGACTGAACTAGATTTTCCTCTAGGATTTTGCAGTGCTTAGCACCATGCTGTTTCCTGAAAAACAAGCATACCCATTACATGATGCAGCCACCACTATGCCTGAAAATATGGAGAGTGGTACTCAGTAATGTGTTGTATTGGATTTCTATTCAGGACAAAAATGTAATTGCTTTGCCACGTTTTTAAAAATATTACTTTCGGACTTGTTGCAAACAGGATTCATATTTTGGAATATTTGTAATCTGTACAGGCGTCCTTCTTTTCACTCTGTAAATTATGTAAGTATTGTGGAGTAACTACAATGTTGTTGATCCATCCACAGTTTTCTCCTTTCACTCCGTAATATTTTTTTCATCACTGGCCTCATGATGAAATCCCTGAGTGGTTTCCTTCCTCTCCGGTAAATGAGTTAGGAAAAAGGCCTGTATCTTTGTAGTAACTGGGTGTATTGATACACCATCAAAGTGTAATTAATAACTTCACCATGCTCAAAGGAATATTCAATGTCTGCTTTTTGTATATTTACCCATCTACCAAAAGGTGCCCTTCTTTGCAAGGCATTGGAAAACCTCCCTGGTCTTTGTGCTTGAATCTGTGTTTTAAATTCACTGCTCAACTAAGGGACCTTACAGATAATTGTATGTGTGGGGTACATACAGTAGATGAGGCAGTCATTCAAAAATCATGTTAAACACTATTATTGCCCACAGAGTCGAGTCCATGCAACGTATTAAGTAGTATTATTTATTCCTGAACTTATTCAGGCTTGACATAGCAAAGGGGTTGAATACTTATTGACTCAAGACATTCAGCTTTTCATTTTTTATTCATTTGTACCAACAAGAAAACAAAACATAATTCTACTTTGACATTATGGGGGTATTGTGTGTAAGCCAGTGACACAAAAAAACCTACATTTAATCCATTTCAAATTCAGGCTGCAACACAACAAAATGTGTAAAAAGTCAAGGGGTATGAATACTTTGAAGGCACTGTAGTCCCATTCATTGTTGAAACGGGCTACCTTCAGCAAAACAATGTGTTTGTGGGAGTCTCGTCTTCCCATAGAGGGGTCATATTAGTTTTGCAGGCCAAATCGTTCGGACGCTGCAGACGTTTCCGTGAGAAGACCGATATTCAGGATGTCTCCTGGTCTTACAAACACCGCTGTAGCCCTGTCACCTTCCTCCGCCGATGAGGATGGCCAACATCGGCGGATGCGGTTGATTGAGATGCAGCCCATGTGAAAAACACATTTCTCTAGCATAAAAGAGATTTGTGTTTTATGCTAATTAGATTCGTGCGGAAGCGCGGACATCGACTATGGGGGGGGGGGGGGGGGGGTTAATGCTTATGGAATATCGATTTGAAACCAAAGCTCACTCTTATTGATGTTTGGTCATTTAATGCTGAAATACTCCTCTGTCTCCTGTATTCCTTTTAAGCAATAATATAGCATTCTTGCTCAAGAGCTCTATGACTCTTTCTGCATGGTTTACATCATACTGTTTGTTTACATTCTATTTCCTCATGAGGTTTCGACATTCCAGGGTCCCACTAGACCGGACAGATGTCATGTAGCCTTTTGAGAGTTGAAGAGGTTGGGTTAGTTCTGTACTTTCAGTATATTAAGTTTTAGTTTATGAACATTGTAATGGGAAATAGGCTACACCTAAAGCTAACACTTTGGAATAAAGAAGATGTCAAAGTACAAGGAAGAGACATTGCCAATTCTTTATATTAACGTGGGACATCTTTCTCTGTCCAATGTGAGCATACAAATGGCGAGCATACATACTATTTAATGGTAAACGGCATAAAATAATATCCAACTCTGCATGTAAAGTGTATCTTCACCCTTTTGCTTTTGTAGAACAATGTTTCTCTCTTCAACTATGAGCAGTCACGTACTCTGCAGTCCAGGACCCTGGCTAGTGTGAGTGAAGGTTGACATTTTGATTATTCTTCCACCATACCAGGCAGCTGAGGCATGCGCCAAGAATAGTGTCAGTTTGCAAGGAAGGAATGGAGACTAGGAAGAAAGCGTGGTAAAAAAAGCTCACGTTCATCATTTGTGAGTCACTTTGTGAGTCACTAGTGATGTCAGCTCTTGCCCCCTATGATGTCATTACATTCTATGTGAGGGCTTGACGGGACAACATATAAGAGGAGGACGTTAACATGATCTGGTCACAGCATGTGACTTTAGGACAAAGTATGTGTTACATATTCAGTTTCCACCTCTTCCGATGATGTTCAGTACAGAGACACCTTGGAGATGTTGGGGCCCACTAACCTGCCCAATGTCACCCACTAGTAACAACGTTTGTCCATTAAGTAATAGACATTACAATCACACACACACACACACACTTGAGGATTGATCAGGAGTTACTAGAATTCACTATAGATGCCATGTTTTGCCTCTATGGGGTAGTGTCTGGTATTTTGGCGTTGCTTGGAGTTTAGCAAGACTTCTTTAGACGTTGTTTCCCCAAGTGAATTCTGTCTGACATATAAAACAGTCAGTCACTCTCATTATTTTGTGCCCTATAGGTATATTCAAGCTTTAAATGTACTTCTAAACAAGCCACTCATGTCCCTAGTTTCTTTAGGTAGAAGAGTTGTCCATCAGGGTCAGATGTTGTCTGGGTTTAGCGTTGACCAACAAACCAAAGACCAAAATGACCGCATCAAGGTATTTTCAACCTATTTTTGTAAATCAGAACTCTGTATCAAATGAAGAGACACGTGTCAACTCTACAAACGTTCTGCAGTAGACAAGTTGATAATGAATGAATAATGGATGGATTTTCAATAATGTCTTTGTCGGCCAATATGCCATGTCTCATTAGAAAATCACAGCTACAATGCTTTCACATCAGAGTAGCATGTATCAAAACAACATGAAGTAATTCCAAAGTAAATGAAAAATATTAAGGAGAGAGAGCATGGGAGAGGGCAAGTGTTTTATATGTTTCTTTCCAAGTGAAAGAACAGAGAACTCTACCCTTGTAAAGACATCATATGTTTACACAAGACTGACATTTGACTAATCACTATAGCTTCATGGACTTGAGATGAAGTTCAAGGTCATAGAGATGGATTATTTCATTTGACCTCTCTGACCTCTACCAGAAATAGTATGCATTAACGTCAGTTGACAGAGTCCAGTCATTGGTTTGTCCATTTAAAAAAAATACATGTCCAAAGATTAAAGACATACATACACTGTTAAAAAATCCTGTTGTTTTACAGTAACTTACTGGCAGCCGATTACTTGTAAGTTACTGTCAAATAAAATACACTATGTTACCGTAAATACCAAAGAAACTTTGGTTTAACAGTACATTACTGTAAGGTTAATGTTAGGAATACTGTTACCTTAAAAACAACAGGATTTTTAAAACCGTGTGCAGTACATGGAAAGACAAAACCAATGTTTCAAGTCTGAATCCAGTCTTATGTGCTGATCCTATAACAATTCATTGAGACAGGCCATTATATTGTCCCTGCCAAAATAACATAATTTTTACTGTGACCAGCAACATGAAAATAACTAAACTATGTCAGTAAACAATGATGAAACATCCTGTTTCCCAATAACCTGATTACAAACACTGATCTTTACTTTGGCTTCAATGTTCAAGCGGATACCGTGTCAATAATGAGTTGACCTGTAGTGGATTCTCTATCATTGGTGAACCACTGACAACCCCATATACTGTATCCAGCTTTAAGGGACATGTGTCTGGAATTCTTTGGAGTTTTAATGGAGTTAAAATGTATTTGTCATTATAACCCCACAACGTCTTTGGAAACATTACATTCCCTAACTACTCATTCAACTCTATCTGATGAGTAACCAAAGTTAACACACATCAGGCAGGCCATTGGGCTCATTCACAAGGTGTTAATAGCAAAGGATCCATTTTTGGGATGCTGGCTAGAGTAAGGCCTTGGCAGTGTAAAGGGCAGGTGTGAATGAGTGAGTAATATGACATGTCTAGGTCGTAGAGTGACTGGACAGTTAGTAGCGCCCACAGTTGCTATCCGAGGTACTGTGCTTGACCTTTTTGACTTCGAAAAGGTGGTGAGCTCCTGACCAACGCACAAGGACACATGGCTTGATTGCCGCAAATCTTCACCACTTCTACTTATAGTAGATTATATTGTAAGCAAGTTGTGAGAAAGTTGACGGACTACCTAGAGATGGATCATGTCGGAGTAATCACAAAACCTGGCTTCGTCCATCGTACTTGTGATAGCCTTGGTAAGTTTATGTGTGAAATGCTATGTATCCAAATGATATTATTGAAGTGTCCTGCATCATTAATAAGGAGATTATATCATTTCAGGGTCCCATTATTTGCAGGGTAGGCTATGCCAATTCCAATAATGTTTTTGTACTCTATTGATACAATTTATTTGAACTAGCTGAAAATAGTATTATTCGGTTTGTGATATTGGTTCAGCTGCTCACGTGCTGATCGATTCATGCATGGGACGAGTGCGTTGATGCTCAATCGCTGACCATCTGTCCCTGTATCAGACAGGCAGTCAGAAGCAGAACAAGACGAATCCAAAAACAAGCGATATGCCTCCGCTAGGGTACAGACCACTGAATGCTATCAAGACGATGCTTCTTAGTTACTTAATCGGATCTATCTCCTTATTTTAACCAATCTAAACCTGATAGTCACTGACTCGCTCAATTCAACTCTGACGTTCAAAAGATAAACACAGACGTCTCCCCACTCGACCTGTCCGGGAGAAGTTTTCTTTCCCTTCGTCTCTGTGTCATTCTCTCTCTTCTACACTCTGATTGAATGCAAAGTCAAACATGCCAAGTTCTTCCGGGTCCTGAAGAAAACTGCATTTCTAAACAGCTTTTGCAGCGAATGGCTGTACGTGCTGGTAAGCAGGCAGAGTGATCATTATGCTCACACAGTCTGTGTTATCGTCTGCTCTGCTCTCTGTCTCTAATAATAGCACCGACCTGTCTGGTCTATGCTCATACATCTGGCAGCTCATCAATCTTGGCCAATGAGACAAGCTCTCTGTCTGCCCAGTGCTCTACGTCCGTCTGTTAACATTGCCTGCGTGGCTATTTGTCTCTTCAGCATTCTTAAGTGAGGCTCTCTGCACTTTCTGAGAGACGTGCGTCACATGCGACACTGGAAACATATGGACCAACAATGGACCAGACCCTGACCGACTATCAATCAATCAATCAATCAATCAAATGTATTTATAAAGGCCTTCTTACATCAGCTGATGCCACAAAGTGCTGTACAGAAACCCAGCCTAAAACCCCAAACAGCAAGCAATAAAGGTGTAGAAGCACGGTGGCTAGGAAAAACTCCCTAGAAAGGCTGGAACTTAGGAATAAACCTAGAGTGGAACCAGGCTGTGAGGGGTTGGCCTGGTTCTGGATGTGCCGGGTGGAGATTATAACAGAACATGGCCAAGATGTTCAAATGTTCATAGATGACCAGATGACTGTTTGTGTCTGCTCTCAATTGCTTGATTGTTTGAACGGGTCACCCCTGTATGAATATACTTTTGTAATAAGAGTCACACTACTTTTATAATTTGTGTACCCTGTTTAGTCACAAAATGTCATCAAGAATGTTGTACTTGAGCTTTAGACAATGGTATTTTGCACATACAGTGATCCCAGCTGGATAATACTGCTTAGACAACATAATCATTTCATACATAAAATCCAGATTAAAAAGTCAGGAGTCTTTCACCCTATAAACATTAGATTTGTTTTTATTTCTAAAAGGAACACAGAAAACAGTAAACCATTTCTCACACACAGAGACCTTTCCTTGCATTAGAAAAAACCATGCTGGTGGTTAGACACCACGGCTTGTGTCATAGCCCTTTACATTCGGCCGTATTTCCATTTTAGAAACAAAGTAGCTAACAGTGTTCACCACTGTCTGGTAAACACTGAAGCCTCAGTCCCAAGCATAGCCCTCGAACCCGGACCTATTTTCCATTCATTTCCCTTTTAAGCACTTCCCTTACTTACTCATACATTCGTTAAATAACATCCCCACTGCCCCTCACTCTCTTCACCCTTTTTTTACCCATAGGAGACAATTCACATAGCATGGGTCCACGAAACACATTGAAGATAGCACAGCACATTCGTACAGTAGCAGCAAACATTTTGAAGAGCAGGTTAGGAAGAGCACATTGAATGTGTTTGCATGTGAAGGATTTTCACAAATACCATGGAGGTAGAAAAAATGCTAACTGAAAAAAGGGAGGTGCTCCATTTAGGTCTACACCTAATTGATAATATGCTGGGGTATCGTCATGCATATTTACCTGTATTGCTTTTCATTTTTTCACCTGAAAGTCTTCAATCAAATGGTACCATGGCATTTTAGACAACTTCAATATGAAGTACTTTATGTTGTACCAAATGATTCCACTTTCAACTTCTTATTCTTTCACATGTTAAAGGCATACCATATTTCGGTCAGTGCAAAGTCGTGTGCTCTGGCAACAATGTCTGGCAACATTCGGGTGACTTACTTACATTGTACTGATATTCTGGTGGCTTGCCGTACATCTAACACCAAGGAATAGTTTCAGCTATTATAGGGCAAGTAAAGCTAATTATGTTGATATACTGTAAACTCACCAAAACAGCACTCCATGTACAAAATGCTAAACCTAAAGGCTAAAAATATGAATTAAAGTGCAGGCTCCCAAATTTGGAGTGGTCTTTCTGTTTTTGAAAACAGCTTTACTCACTGTGTATACAAGTGGTGACGTAACGCCATTGTATTACAAACTGCTTAACGGACAAACAAAGTAACATCACAGAGGAAGGCATCTATGTTACGACAAATCATAATTTAACACATTTCCAAATCTATAAAATGCTTTAGTTCACTGCATAAATTGAGTACACTATTATATCAGAGCCTTTAATGCCCTTTGCAATTTGTAATTAATTCTATGCAATTTAAATCATAATATTTGTGTGGCTATGATGGCATATTACCACAATGCTTTATGTTGTGTACAGGTACACAATGATTAGGGGGTTAACTGGATGACAACAACAGGATCAAATGGTTGTTTATAGATTTCTGTTTCTTCACATATACCCACAAAACATGAAGAGACAGCACATTCTGAACCTTTCCACTGCAGTGACAAAAACAAAGATGTCCATTCTTAGGGCCCCACAATGACCGCAACTGTTGACGCGCGAGTCATCTTAACGGTTCAGATTGTGGTTATATCTTCATTGTTGGGGGGGGGGGGCAGCCGGCACTCTCATATGAACACACAGTTAAATGTTCTGCTATCGCTCAAATGGAGTTGATGTTATGAGAGCATCTTGTGGATTTCTCATAAGGCCGTGTTGTGGCTTCACCAGTATGGGGCTGTGGTCTCTATGCGTCCCCGGCTCTGCCATTCAGGGAAGAATCCACTGGACGTTCTCGGGCTCCCGAACTGGTCAAACTCCATCTCCGGCGTCTTGCCGTCTCTCTTGAACTCAACTGGTGCGGTGGTCTGGATGATGGGATTGCTGGTCTGGTCAGCATCTGTGTCGTTGTGGAGCAACTTGTAGTTCTTCTCATCGTTGTTGTCCCAGTACGTCTGATCCTGGGTAGTGAAGCATATGCAGAATTCTACACGCTCCTGTGAGGGCACAGAACTTGGCAGGTCGACGGTGAAAGCGAAGGTGTCCGTGTCCAAACAACCGTACACATTGTTCAGGTACGTACATGAAACGTCCGTGTGTGTTTCCCATGAGTCAAACGTTATCCGTATGGAAACCAGTTTCTCAAAGCTTACATTCCTCACTTTCACAGTGCCAGTGAGTGACCGTTCCTGGAGCGTGCAGTTCTCCAGACACACTTGGTTCTTCTTAAGCCGGTTCCTGAAGTCAAGATAATCTGCAGCAGGCTGAGGGAAGTCCAGAGTGAAACTTTTCTCTATGGAGACCTTCAGGCCGGTGGTGGCATTGGCCAGGTCCGACAGGTCAAATTGCAGGTCAGACAGTGGGTCCTCCTCAAACTCCTTGAAGACGTGGATGGCCGTTAGGGACATGCCTTTTGAATCGGCAAAGACCACCCGCTTCTTCCCGCTGGCCTTGGGACTCTTCCATCCCTGGCTGGAGGCCTCTGCCTCCTGCTTGGAGCTGATGCACGGCCTCAGTGGTTTGTAGCAGTTGGCCAGGCTTCGCGATCGGCAGTCCTCGTACGTGCTGAAGAAGCTGCGGAGGGGCGGAGAGCTTGCCAGGCAGATCCTCATGGCTACATCTACTGGCATGATGGGACCTGGCATCGGCCTGGTGTCCAACATGTGTAGGACCCTGTTGAAAAAGAAGACCGCACCAAGAGGACAACGGGGTTCTAGGTGAAACTGTTATATGTTCAGTTGAAACTGAACATAGTCAAGCCCATACAGGATGTGGTCAAAGAAAGTAATAGAACTCATGTCAGAAGTCTGTACACAGGCTATGCTGTGTCAGAGGTAACAGTATTTTAGGCATACTCAAACCACACTTCCGTAGTAATATTGTATGCAGAAAAGCTTTCATTATTTTTGGGGGATTGATGTAGTTCATTAATTGAAAGAGACCTGTCATCTAAATTAATCCAATACAGATGTGTAAAAGTATTCAATACATTTGTTCCTGGAACAGTTTGAAAATCTACACTGATAATAATGCTCAAAATAGTTTATAGCAGGCTATAATAATCGTATGTAGGGAGCTACATTGTATACTTTTACAGTTCAAATAGGCCTAATTATTATCCAGAAAATATTCAGCAATAGCTTACAAAAGTCCAGAAGATAAACAGCTATCCAACTTTCAAGTCCTTGCTCACACGATAATAGCCATGCCACATAGACTATAGGTTATTCGTTTTCATGTAGATCATGGGGGCAGTAGGCTTGAGTATAAATAGGTGACCTTTTATCTAGCTCTATGCAACAATACTGGCCAGTCAATGAAAATGTAATAAAAAGTATCACAGGCATAAGAAAACTGGTCAGTGATTCAATTTATGATATTTCATCCACAGATGTAATCTCACCTGTGATTGAAAAACTATTATATTTAAGAAACTTTTCGTTTTTATTAATTGCGCAGTTCAAAATTCATGCCCCATCCAATGACAGTAGTTCCATCGAAGCGCTTCATATTTGACGCACTGTGAGCTTACCTTGTGCAATTCATTGGAAAGCGTTGAAACAGCCAAAAACCTTAAAAGTTGCTGATGAATAAACGGACTAACTTCATAAGAACAGAATTGTGTTATTATTTATTTTGCCTTTCCAATGAAGGTTGAGGACCCTGAATGCTGCGTGGCACGCCCACTTCACCTCTGCAGTCCAGCTGTACTGACAATGGCTTAGGCGCTCTCCAGTCTCCATCTGTACATCCAGACGATTCGCATACTGCTTCAAATTAACCCCGGATGATAGCCAATGGTAAAGCCAAACGCCGAGCGCTCGAGCAATCAGCGACCAGCTCAGCGTTGCGCGTCTACCGTCCTACCCGAGGTGCTGAAATGTCTAGTCGGTTCGGGTTACGTTGCAGGATGGGGAGTGGAGGAGAAGATTTAGATTTTGAGTCATAATAGACCTCTACTGGTTGTTTTTATGTTTAGCAACTAAATATGTGCATGTCAATAACAATAATAATAGTTTGTAGTCTATACGTTATATACATCTATAATACCATGTCTCATAGTTTGAAGACAGAACTTAGGCATTTTGTACACACCATTAGCCTATTTGTGAAATTACAGGTCTAACTAACTCTAGTTGGATCGGAAAATTCGGGGGTTCATAATCTAAATATAACTATGCAAAAGTGGGAGCCTGGGTTGGGAGACATTTCTTTGAGAGCCCAGGCAGCTGTAGCCTTTGAAATACCTCCACCCTGACACAGCAAATCGAGTTGAACTTGTCTGAGCAGAGTATCAGTTCATCATAGGGGTATGAACATATGCTAGGTGCCATGCTAGCGAGGACAACTTCTGCCCTGAAGCGTCCTGGGGAAACTGTTTATATTTGTCTCTGCTGGCTTTAGAGCAGTGCAGATTACCGTAGCTCTTTTTAGCTTGTGAAGGGCTGGAGGAGTGTTCTCCCCGCTACGTGGTAGACAGAAGAGAGGCCATGGAGAGGGTAGTGTGAGAGAGGGTGTCAAGTGAAATGTCCAGCATCAGAAGCCTTATTACTCAGACGTGACTGAGATTCTGCTCTTGTCTCTATTGGGAGATAAAGTGCTATACATGACTCTTACATCATTGCAGTAGGAATTTTGAAAGAATTTCCGTTCCATAACTGACTTGAGTTATAACTGTGTAAATGGATGATCTACTTTCACAATATGATGTGTAATATCCCCGAATGTAAAAGCAAATGACTAAAACAATCCAAACTAGATATGGTTTATAAAAACTTGGTAAAGGCAAAAAAGTTTCTCGCACAGTAGTCTGTCTAAAAACGTTTCTGATTGCAACCTATTTCCTCATAGCAACCATTTGGCTTGAAGCCAAGTACTGTGTGCGCTTCCCGAGCGGTCATGGTCAGGAGTTCTTACACATTTGTTGGTTTTTGCATAACAGGAAGTTAAGTTTAATGACGGTCTGCATATCTGCGGAATACATGCTCACTGTTATACAGTAACTTCCGGAGCAACTGAAAAACAACTAGTGACACACCGAGATAGTGTAAATGACTCTCTAAATTCAGTATCTAAGTAAGGTTGAAATTGCAGCAGCAGCCTAAAATAGTCATAATAGTGTGCCTGTTGCTTACTTGATATCAAGACCCATTGAGGCTTAGTTTCACATGATTCAATATCCTTTAAAAGTGCACACTTCACCTGCTTTTTCTTCCACCATACATACTGTCGGTGGAATTTCAAATGAGTCAGCATTATTCATAAGTTTCCTGAGGTAAAACGAACAATACTGTGTGGGAATTCCTTCAGATCCAAATCTTTATAGTTCCTTATACTTGAGGCACTGGCCCAAGAAAACACTGCAAACTTCTGTTATAGTTATGCTATTAAGCGGTTATATCTATTTGTAACAAAATCTTTTCTATTCTTGTGTTGGATATTTCCTCTAGCATTTGGATATGGTTTGAATTATTGACCAAGATACGTAGTTAAAACTTTATTTAGGTCTAAATGCTTTCCTGGCTGATATCCCTGCAACTAGTAGAGTACCCATGTCACAACAATGAATTGTTATGAATTCTGGATTGGTTAGGTCAGATGGTAGGCCTACCTATTCACTCTACAGTGTTTAATCTGGCAGTCTGACTAACAACCCAACTGAGTAGAAAAATACATTGTTTCAGACTTAGAGACATCCAGTGGAAAATGACCAAAATGATTCTTAGGGAGGAGGGATATATTTTTGAAATGCAGCCAAAATGCATACTCATCCCTTTAAAAAATATCATGATATAATCCATTCTGTATAGAGCCAACAAACTAGGTGATTGGTCCTTTGTAGAAATGTACCACAACTTTTGATAAGTATAGTCTACTGAGCTATTTGTGGGTATCTTTTTGAATGTGGCTTATTTGGTTCATATACAGTATAAACCAATAAACAGATGATTCACACTACCATATGAAATGACATCATATAACATGGAGTCTTGCCACATTTAAGGACTCTCCCAACAGCCTATAGGGGGTGCTGATATGAATAGAGGGCCAGAAACAGGGGCCTGGCAGCTACTGAGTATTTTTAGCACACCAAGTTCAGATGCGTTTGCCTTGTCCTCACCAGACTGTAGTTACATAAGTCATTGGCATAGAAGTAACTTCATATCCTCAATTTCATTAGGTTTTTGGTGTTGAAAATGGAACCCTTCAACCGAAGAACTACAGTACCAGTCAAAGGTTTGGACACACCTACTCATTCCAGGGATATACTTAATTTTTTTTAAACGATTTTATACATTGTAATACATATGGAATCATGTAGTAACCAAACAACTGTTAAAAAAAATCAAAATAAATTTGAGATTATTCAAAGTATCCACCCTTTATGCCTCGATGACAGCTTTACACAATCTTGGTAATTTTGTTCATTACATGATTCCATATGACATTTCATAGTTTTGATGTCTTCACTGTTATTCTACAATGTAGAAAATAGTAAAAATAAAGAAAAACCTTTGAATGAGTAGGTGTGTCCTAACTTTTGACTGGTACTGTATATATTTCCATTTTGGAAAATGTTGGGGATATGGTATATTTCTAGTTGTATAGTCAATATGAACAGTCCAGAGTCTTGATATTAGATACAGTCTATAAATAGACAACTTTACAATACATTTCTATCTCAGGGAATTTACAACAAAAGATACAAAATAGTAATCAGAAAATGAAAATAGCACATACAGTATATGGCTCTTTGGTTGAAGGGTTGAATTATCCTTCTTAAATATTTATCATAGAGAACACATGATTCATTTCATGTGCAGGTTTTGGGATGGCACAACTGGCTATCTGATCTGTGAAAAATCGGGACACTGCTCAGTTGTCCAGACCAGTTGAAGTGGAGCCAATACACCAGATTTACACAGAAAATTCAAGGTCAAACTCACTTTTTAAAAATTGAATTGTCAAAACTAGTGGTAAGCCATTGGACAGATACAAGAGGTGAGATATATGGCAAGAGCAGGCCCAGCATACCATGAAACTAGCATAGACATATATTATATTAATTAGACAGTATGGGATAACGTGATCATAATATTGCATCAAATTCTTTCCCATATTATTTTCCTCCTGAAGTATAAACCATTTTTGAGCATTTTCTGTATGGTTGTATAGGTGGTATGAATATAACAGGCATATAGGCCTGCTGCTGTAAAAATGTGACAATAAGCACTATCCGGTGGCAAATTAAGAAAAGACTGCAGTGGAGAGACAATTAGATTATCATATTCTTCCTCATAATAATGAAATTATATTTTTTGTAAGTAAGTGTGACCTTTATTTCATAGAGAATTCGATTTCCAGTCAGTGCATAATGCTTCAGAAGTGGTTTCATTACAAAAAGGAGTCACAACCAGAGGCGATGCTAGCTAGGCACAGCAGCACGACTGGATTTTAAGCATCTCATCACGTGATGGGTGAAAATACTTCGTTGTTTTTAATGACCGTTCTCATGGCAGCATTAGGCTAGCAGCACGATCGCTGATTTATTTTATTCTCCAATTAAGAGTCCCTTACAAAGACATGATAGAATTTGGAAACACCGATTATTTTTAAACTCTCGTTCTGTACAATTGTTTTTCACAGCATTGCAACTGCCTTAAAAAAAAAGATGATTTGACATACTTTTTAATATTGTATTATTTATTACCAGCATTTCTGTCGAAAGTTTACACCAATACTGGAATGTTGAAAGCTATTGTGTAGGGTAAAGAAATACATTTCTAATAAAATACAATATGTGTAATTGGAATTACTCAATAAAGTCTACAAAACGTAAATTTCTCTATTGTGCTGGTCAACGGGTGTAATACAGTGTGCTGGTGACTCCTTACTCCACCCACTCTATGCACTGCAATGCAATACACTGCACAGTAGTTAAATATTGGTTTATATATATTTTTTAACTATTATTTGTGCAGATGTACAAGTGGGATTGGGATTACTCAATAGGGTCTGTTGAACCTACAGTGAGGGGGAAAAGTATTTGATCCCCTGCTGATTTTGTACGTTTGCCCACTGACAAAGAAATTATCCATCTATAATTTTAATGGTAGGTTTATTTGAACAGTGAGAGACAGAAAAACAACAACAAAATCCAGAAAAACTCATTGTCAAAAATGTTATAAATTGATTTGCATTTTAATGAGGGAAATAAGTATTTGACCCCTCTGCAAAACATGTCTTAGTCCTTGGTGGCAAAACCCTTGTTGGCAATCCCAGAGGTCAGACATTTCTTGTAGTTGGCCACCAGGTTTGCACACATCTCAGGAGGGATTTTGTCCCACTCCTCTTTGCAGATCTTCTCCAAGTCATTAACGTTTTGAGGCTGACGTTTGGCAACTCGAACCTTCAGCTCCCTCCACAGACTTACTATGGGATTAAGGTCTGGAGACTGGCTAGGCCACTCCAGGACCTTAATGTGCTTCTTCTTTACCCACTCCATTGTTGCCTTGACCGTGTATTTTGGGTCATTGTCATGCTGGAATACCCGTCCACGACCCATTTTCAATGCCCTGGCTGAGGGAAGGAGGTTCTCACCCAAGATTTGATGGTACATGGCCCCGTCCATCGTCCCTTTGATGTGGTGAAGTTGTGTATATAATGTGTTATTTCTTGGGGGACTGAGTTCTACATATCCAGCAGCACCTTTTAGTCCACCCATTCCAGTGGTCCCAATGCATGACGGTACATGGCCCCGTCCATCGTCCCTTTGATGTGGTGAAGTTGTGTATATATGGTGTTATTTCTTGAGGGACTGAGTTCTACATATCCAGCAGCACTTTTTAATCCACCCATTCCAGTGGTCCCAATGCAAAAGACTGTAGACCTATAAATTACATATTGATTTTTATAAAAACAACTCCATGTACAAAGGTAAAAGTGGCATTGGGAGTACTCAGTAGGGTATGTAGAATATATATAGGGTGTCATTTCACGGGGCACAGAATAATACAGTGTTGCTGGCCTTTTGCTCCGCCCATTACATTGGCAACAATAGAACAAACTGTGCCCCATGAAGACCCTACTGAGTACTCCCAACACCACTCTTACATCGGCACAAATAATCGTTTTTTATCTATAAGCCAATATGTAATATGTATATATATGCATTCGGAAAGTATTCAGGGACTCTTCACTTTTTCCACATTTTGTTACATTACAGTCGTATTCTAAAATGTTTTTTCCCCCCTCATCTATCTACACACGTTACCTCATAACGACAAAGCAAAAACAAGTTTAGACATTTTTGCACATTAATTTAAAAAAAGCAAACGGAAATAGCACATTTATATAAGTATTCAGACCTTTTACTCAGTACTTTGTTGAAGTACATTTGGCAGCGATTACAGCCTTGAGTCTTCTTGGGTGTGACGCTACAAGCTTGGCAAAACTGTATTTGGGGAGTTGTAGTGGACATTTTTGTGTCCTCTGTGTCTCTGCAAATGCGTGACTAATAGCTACTAGCTGTTGTAACCTGATTATTGTGTTAGGATGTATTGTGACTTTGCAAGCCAATTTGCGTAGCATGCTAAGCCTTGACTGGACGGTTGCCAGGTTATTTTTTGTTATAAACTGGAGAAAATAATTAAAACTGCATGCATTGGTTTCGAAATTGCATTGGTATTCACCACAACGTTTTTGTTCCCAAGGTATGTCAATCCTGATTAGCCAATGGGCTTTCACGATTTTGCAGGAGTTTCATATTATTAGTTCAGCACAAGACGACCCACCTCTCCCTTCAAAACCAAGGCAGCACTGAAGATGAGAGATTTGTTTTTACATGGCTAGCAGCAGACAACAACAAAAAAGTTAAGTGCGCAAAATGTAATCAGCAAAGAAAAATATGGCAGATATTCACAAATTTATTGCCTCTTGGACAAAGGAGTATTGATTAGTTTTACTGAAGGACCAGTCTGTTTGCACTCTCTGTTGTAAAATTGTTGTTTGTCGGACATGAAGTGTACGGTATTATTCTGAAACAAGACATGACAAAAACTTCAAGCATGGGGCGGACAAGGCTGAAGGAATCAAGAGGGCTGTGTCCCGGTATCAATAGCAAATCAGTGTGTTTACAAATCAACATGCAGCCAAAAATCAAACTACAGAGGGGAGCTACAAAGTCACACAGTGCATTGCTAAACATGGAAAATATCAAGGTGTTGCGACTTCTGCCGAATTTGGCCCCTCTCCTTGTTCGGGCGACGTTCGGCAGTCAACGTCACTAGTTTTCTAGCCGCCACCGATCCACTTTTAATTTTCCATTTGTTTTGTCTTCATTGTACACACCTGGTTTCTATTCCCATAATTATATGTTCCTTATTTAACCCCCTGTTTCCCCCATGGTTTTGTGCGTGTTTGTTTATTGTAAGTTGGTCTCATTTGTGAGCTTGATTATTTTCCTTCTTGGAATATATTTGTTGTTTTGAGTAAAGTTACATTTATTACTCATCTCTGTGTCCTGCGCCTGACTCCACCTTACCTGCTACACCTAGACGCCTTACACAAGGAGTCTTTCCTCAGATGTTCGCAGGCTGTATTTGAAGGATTGCCTAACAAATGTAACAGTATAACTTTAGTCCGTCCCCTCGCCGGGCTCGAACCAGGGACTCTCTGCACACATAGACAACTGACACCCACGAAGCATCGTTACCCATCACTCTACAAAAGCCGAGGTCCTTGCTGAGCAAGGGGAACCACTACTTCAAGGTCTCAGAGCAAGTGACGTCACAGATTGAAACGCTATTAGCGCGCACCACTGCTAACTAGCTAGCCATTTCACATCGGTAACACTAAGACAATCATTTCAAAGATAAAAGATATGCCTGTGTCTGCCAGAACTGTTGAAAGGTGTGTTAGGATGATTGACAATGTAAAGGAGCAGCAAACTGTAGTGTTTAACGTGTGGCTCTTGATGAGAGTGTGGATGGGAATGACATTCCACGTCTGGCAGTTGTTGCAAGATACTGTGGCTCAGAGCAGGTACGTGAGGAGCTGCTTTGTCTCAAACCCATGCATGGTACTACTAAAGGAAAAGATGTAACAAAAGCCTTCACAGATCATTAAGAGGAGAGAGGTGTCGATTATTGAAAACCTATTACCTATTACAACTGACGGTGCCCATATCCCCTATGGTGGGGAAACATAAAGGATTCACAGTGCTGATTGAAGATGAGATTGGCCACCCCATGGTTAAATGTCACTGTATCATTCACCAAATAAACAACTTTCACCGGGATTGCACCTCTTTTCTTCCCAATATCGGTCTTTGCACTTTGCCCAGCCATGGTACTGTATGAGGGAATTATGTGGGCGTTATCTTGGGACACACGACCATCATACTTTCGGTAGGAATAGGTTCTTTCTTGGTATCGTTTGAGTAGTAACCCAGAAAGGGGCACAAAAGGTTGCTGTTGATGAAAACCACTTCCCATCCTCCTCCCAGGCCACCCAGTCAAGACCATGTGTCAAAAGGAGGGATGGTGTATCTTGTAAATAAATATTTGAGTACTGTAGGATTTACTGTGTTTGCTGAAATCTTTTGTAGGAAATGTGTGATCTGTATGACTAATAATGTTGGACGCGGCATTTCAGTATCCCCCTCTTCTCATCCCAGGCCAGAGGGCCCCTTTGAGCACTTGATGATGGACTTCATTGAGTTGACCCCTTGTGAGGGGAACAATCATTGTTTGGTGATTGTTGAAATATTTTCAACATGGATTGAAGCTTTTCCTTGAAGAAGAGCTACAGCAGCAGCTGTGGAAAAGGCTATTCTGACAGAAATCCCACAAAGTGACTGGTCTCTCCAATTGAGGTGCTGACAGGGCGACCTAACATGCTGTAACAGTTTTCCTCCTCTTCTGAGGAGGAGTAGGAAGGATCAGACCAATGCGCAGCGTGGTAAGTGTTCATGCTATATTTAGTAGAACAGAAACACTAAACAAAATAACAAATAGAGTGAAATGAAAACGAAACAGTCCTGTAAGGTGCAGCAACACAAAACAGAAAACAACCACCCACAACCCATAGTGGGAAAACAGGCTGCCTAAGTATGGTTCTCAATCAGAGACAACAATTGGCAGCTGCCTCTGATTGGGAACCATACCAGGCCAAAGCCAGAAATACAAAACCTAGAACAAAACATAGAATGCCCACCCCAACTCACGCCCTGACCAAACAAAAATAGAGACATAAAAAAGGAACTAAGGTCAGGACGTGACACATGCCATTTCCTAAAAACAGGTTGACGTTGCAGGGAATGGAAGAAGACATGGTAGCATACTGTGTCTCACTTGACAACGTTCTTAAGACTCTTGTCCCACGGGTGAAGGCTTCTCTGCCCAACCAATCAGGAGGAACTGAGCATTGTCTGCGCCCTGGAGATTTTTGGGGGGTAAAAGACTACAGAAGGAAGAGCTGGAAGGATCCTCATTGGAGAGGATCATATCAGGTTTTGTTGACCACCCAGACTGCGGTAAAGGTAACTGAGAGGGACACCTGGATTCACGTCTCGCACTGCAGACAAATTCCTGCCCCTGAGGAGGATGGCGGGAGTCCCATCCTTTAGGCTGTGTGGCCTGCCTGTTTGGATCTGCACCAATGTATTGATTGGAACAGTTAGTTGCCCTCCTGTGGGTGAACATTCAGGTGAAGATGTAAGTCCTGAGCCAATGGGACCACCGCAGACCCAGAGTAGTGGTCCAGAAGGAGAAGTCAGCCAACGGAAAAGAGAAGTAAAAGGTCAAGATGAGGGAGAGAGTCTGTTCCAAATGGCATCTCATATAAGACAAATGGCATCTCATTTAAGACATCTTGTTAGGTATGTGGGTTGGGTCCTGTGGGAGTAGGTAATGGTCTTTCATATATAGGGATTCCCTTGGGGGTGAACTTTACTATTCAACTGTCTTCAATACTGTCATTGGCCAATTCCCCCCCAAAGAATCTTGACCCCATGACTTATTTTTACGATATACAATGTTACTGTCAGCCTTATAAATCCTAGACAAACAATTGCAGTGACTCACCCATCCCTATATTAGGATCCCTGGTAGCCCCCTAGTGTATTAGAGGAAATGGAAGTAACCATTTGTGTGAAAATGTTTCTAACTGTACTATGTTGGTTAATGGTAGCGATAACTGTCCTCTTGTAGTACATGATTCTGTACTACAAGCACCAGTAAATGTGAGTTATACAATTCTGTCTACAATAAGTATATCGCACTAAAAGGAGTTTGCCACCTAATTGGGGATGGGTGTGTACTGTTGGGTTGGTGGTGCCGGCCATGAGAGTACTTGGAAACACTGAAATAGAATTGAGGGTTCGGTTGAGGGTTCTGAAAAAATGGGAAATGCTACTAGAGAAGCATTGGTTGCTCTGAATGAAGAAGTAAAAGCACTGCAAAACAGGGAGGCACTTGACTACTTATTGGCTGGTCAAGGGGGTACTTGTGCAAGGAAGTACTTGTTTAATGTTTTGCTTTCTTGTTGTAAGGCCATCAAGGCTATCATGTTCAATGCTACTAAAGAAGGTTATACTGATAACTTGCTGTCTCTCCAGGAACTCCCCTTTCCCCCTATAATGGATGATAATATGCAAGAATGACTTAGTATCCATGTTTGACTAAGTAGCTGGAGGTTTTAATCAAAAGGAATTCTAATCAAAAGGAAGAGATTCTGCAGATTCTTCAAAACAGCTACTTTTTATTGTCAGATTTGAAAATCTGGAGCAGTTAACAATCCACTCAAAAGTGCAGCGTTAAGAGCCCAATGAACAAGAGTTGGGTCTCAGCTTTTATAACCTTTGTCTACTTGGCAGATGAGCAGGTGTGTGAGATCATGGTGGGAAGATAGCGCACAAACCAGTGATAACGCCAGTTTTGTTACTCCTTTCTGCTAATAGAATTGTCGCTTCTGCTCAAGCCAGCCTCTGCTCTCTTCATATCTTTACACAGCTGTGTCCTTGAAAGATAGGAGAAGAACAGTATGGACCAAAAACAGGTCACTCTCAGATGGCCCTTTGTCTTTTGGCCATGTGACTAAGTTACTCAGAAACAAAAGAGGAAAAACACTGTTTTCTCCTTACTTGAGAGAAACAGACAGTGGAAATGTACCGGTTAAGGCCAATACAGCGCATGTGCGTAACAAAGTTTGTAATTTTCCCCCATAGCAGTCAGATGTAACAGAGTAAATAGGTATTTTAATGTCATAGATTTAGCCGGTGGTAACTTGTGGAATAGACATCGGCTGGAATTTTATTTTAACCAATTAGCATTCAAGATTAGACCCACCCATTGTACACATTTCTACGGGCAAATTAACATATTTCTAGTGGCAAATGTGTTATTAAGTTATTGCCATGGTATAAAAGGAATAATCAACTCAGTGTTCTCTGGAAAATAATGCAGCTCCTTGAAAGGTCAGTTACAGTACACTCCACGAGAGTGGGGTTCCCCACCTTCCACTGGTTCATTATTTTCCATAGAACTCATAGCCCCTCGTTGATTATCCCTTATGTAGAAATGTGTTCAACATCCACTGAAGTCGCTAGCGATAGCAAGTTTACGAGATAGCTACAGTAGTTGCCATGGTAACAAAACAAACCGCTAACAAAACCATCAGCCCTAGCTTGCCATTATGAAAATCGAATTCAACATTGCCAATAATGTTTTCAATTCAACTTTTGCTTTCAAAAGCAGCTCAAACATAGAACATGTAAGAATGAACTATATCCATTGAATTGTGCCGTGCAAATACAGTGCATTATAGGGAAGTAATGCACGCTCTAGAATGCCCTTCAAGCCAATCAGAAACAAGTATTAAAAAAATCCTATAGTATAATTATGCAATAATGCATGAGGGGGTGCGGTATATGGCCAGAATACCACGGCTAAGTGCTGTTCTTAGCACAACGCAATGCGGAGTGCCTGAATACAGCCTTTAGCCATTGGTCATATACCACAAACCCCTGAAGTGCCTTATTACTATTATAAACTGGTTACCAATGTAATTAGAACTGCAACACTCCTTATCATTTAGTGCCCCATAAAAGTACACCAAAAATAGATTCTACAGACCCCACTGAGTACTCCCAACCCCATTTTTACATTGGCACAAATAATACTTTTTTCAATTTAAGCCCACTATTGTCATCATACCACTCTGAACATTATATTTTTCAATATGGTCTTAAAATAATGTCAACAACTTTTGATTTGATTTTCAATTCTCCATAAATTCCTTCTTGCATTTGTTTATAAGCACACAAAAAAATCGTCCTTGATTAAAATGGAATATATTTTGAATTAGTTGTCCACCTTGCAATGTTTTGAAATGCAGGATTTCATTTTGAAGGTTTCCTCATTACCATAGGAAAGTGACGTCATCGTTAGTGCTGCAAGCAGAATAGCTGTCCTGTTATTTGGGGCGTACAACCACCCTTTGTGAGGCTTTCAATATTACATAATTAATGAATTGCTTTGTGCAATTATAATGGGGTTCGGTATGAATCGATATTTTGGTAGATGACGTATCTGCAACATGATAGAAGCTCCAAGCCGCAGCCTACAGGCTGATTTTAATGTGGACTGGGTATGGGATGCTTATTTGACAGCGCAGTGATGTTCTCGTTGCCAGGAAGGATTTGGCTCTGACAGTCATATTTATTGTCGATGTCACGGAATTCATCGCGATTTTCATGTTTTGTAACGATATGCGATAAATTCGCAGAAACTCTTCCTTTTTCATGGCCTCGGTGGCAAGGTTTTGGGGGTCTGCAAACACAAATTCCAAGCTCTACATTTACGAAAATACCACACCACTTATGTCCACCCGACAGTGTTCAAGGGTAATGGGCTTGGGTGGTGTCTCACCGGGAGTAGATACACCCGGGTCCGGCGAGCCGAACAGGGAGATCTTCGAGGCCTGCAGAAACGGAGATGTGGAGCGCGTGAGGAGGCTTGTCACACCGGAGAATGTAAACAGTAGAGACACCGCCGGCAGAAAATCCACCCCGCTGCATTTCGCTGCTGGTAAGAACAATTGATACAATGTTGCTAGGCGCAGGAAACATCTCGCTACAATGTTCCACACTGCAAATGTAACAAATATAGTAACTAATATAGCAGACAATATAACAAGACACGCTGTACAGTTAATAGTTTATTGTAACAGAATAATCCAGGCACAAAGGCTGTACAATGTGCATCCACAATACATTCCCTAATATCAAGTTGATTCATAAAGGACTTATTTCGAGGATTTACTATTTTATTATTTTATGTTATATTACACCTGCTATTGATGTATCAATGCATTTATTAATAAGCAGTAACAGTCATTTTCCAATTAAGAAAATGAAGGGAAAAAAAGCATAATAACTAAATAGGTATGTTTATGCATAGTCACTAAGTAGGTATGTTTATGCCTCTCTGTGGACCAGGTGCATCTATAAATCCATACCGTCTCTCCTATTCAGGATTTGGCCGCAGGGATGTGGTGGACTACCTACTACAAAACGGAGCCAACGTGCATGCCCGGGATGAGGGAGGCCTCGTATCACTCCACAATGCCTGCTCCTTCGGCCATTCTGAGGTGGTCAACCTGCTCCTGCACCATGGGGCCGATGCCAACTCCAGGGACAACTGGAGTTACACACCCCTCCACGAGGCCGCCATAAAGGGGAAGAGCGACGTCTGCATAGGTACAGTTGGATTCTGGCCTCCCTGTGAGGCTGTCCCCTTGTGGGAAAATATGCATTGTTTAAGCACAGTGACTGTTCTCTTATGGCTTCGAGTATCCAGAACAATCCGTCATAGATACGTCTGTAACTTGCTTTCAGGACCACTTTTGTAAAAGCCAAGTATGGCAACTGGTGTGCCCTCTCCATATTGTTGGTGTAGAACATAAGCTATTTGTTGATATATTGTAAATGCTGATATGGGTGAATTTGGTGTTGTAGTGCTCCTGCAACACGGAGCCGAGCCAACGATTCGTAACACAGATGGGAGGACAGCGCTGGACCTGGCTGAGGAGTCCACTAAAGCAGTGCTGACCGGTGAGTGGGAGGAACATGTTCCTCACAAGCACTTTAGAAGCACCGAATTGCATGATTGCATCTATTTTGGGCATGGGAACAGACTGAAACTGTTCCTCTGGGAACCAAGAGTGACAGAACACGCAGTTGAATGAATCAAAACGGTGAAGAACAAGAGTTATCTTGGAATACATGGGCTAATATGTTTCCACACTTTCCTAATCACAGGTGAATATAGAAAAGATGACCTGCTAGAAAGTGCAAGGTGGAGTATATCTCAGATTTTTAAATGGCCACCATTCAGATGCCTTGCAATCAACTGTGACCATTATTGTGCTCTACACGTTCTAATACATGTGATGCTTTCATAGGAGTGGGAATGAAGACAAGTTGATGGCCCTGCTAACACCATTGAATGTGAACTGTCATGCCAGTGACGGTCGGAAGGTAATTCACGTGCTCTCCTAAACTATTCATGAGCAGACAACATTTTTCGTCGCCTCTCTAAAATTCCAAATGCACTAAAATGAGGTAAAAAGACAGATAGTCGTGTCCAGAACATGTTACTAACAAAGAGTGTGTCAGTCTGGACAAACAAACAAATCCATTTCAAATGGTCCTTTGTGGTGTATCTTTCAGTCCTCCCCTCTGCATCTGGCTGCTGGCTACAACCGTGTGAAGACAGTGCAGCTGCTGTTAAAGCATGGGGCTGACGTCCATGCTAAAGACAAAGGGTACGACTTGGTCTCTGTCCTTTCGTCACCCTCGTTGAATCAGTATCGTATGCTGCAGGGAAGGCATTGTGTGTCTTTCCAATACTGTGCCAGCAAGATCTCTGATGGATGACTCTCTCTGACGTTTCAGTGATCTGGTGCCCCTTCATAACTCCTGTTCCTATGGACATTACGAAGTCACTGAGATTTTAGTAAAGGTTTGTCTGAAACACATTCTTCCTGTATGTAGCTTATGTATTTTTGTGCCACTGTGTATAAAATGTACATTTCTTAACCCGGAGGCCCATTGAACATTCAAATGCTCATTGTACAAGTCTTGTTTGACCCCTGTCTCTCCATCGCCCCCTCCCTTGGTAATGCAGCACGGCGCCTGTGTGAATGCCATGGACCTGTGGCAGTTCACCCCCCTGCACGAAGCCGCCTCTAAGAATAGGATGGATGTGTGCTCCCTGCTCGTCAGCTACGGAGCCGACCCCACTTTCCTAAACTGCCACAACCAGAGTGCCATTGACCTGTCTCCCACTTCGCAGCTCAAAGAACGCCTGGCCTGTAAGCCGTGTATATTTTTCCTTCTTTTTAATTGTTCCTATTCTTTATGAACCTTGTTTTTTTGCTTGGATGTCGCCTACAATACTCTAATAAAACTGAATTAAACAAATTATTTTAGGCAAGGGGCAACACCTTGATAATGAGTCCTGTTCTCCCTATGCAATAGCTGAACCACTCTGACCTCTTGTGTCTGTGACAGATGAGTTCAGAGGTCATGCCTTGCTCCAGGCAGCACGTGAAGCTGACCTGCCCCGCCTAAAGAAGCACCTGTCACTGGAGACCATTACCTTCAGGCATCCCCTTACGCATGAAACCGCACTGGTAAGACACCTCACTACTGAGTTGCCAACGTACTGCAGATAGTGTTGCTGCAGATTATACAGTCAATTAATTGCAGTGCTAGTATCCCATATATTGTTTTACATTTCTGGGTTACTCTGTGCTTGCCTTTCGTCTAAGCAGTGTTTTAAGATCTAAGATATGTTTTTAACAGCACTGTGCAGCGACATCTCCCTATCCCAAGAGAAAACAAGTGTGCGAGTTACTGCTGAGGAAAGGGGCCAACGTGAATGAGAAGACTAAAGAGTGAGTAGTGCAAAGTGTGTCAGTCATTGACCCTTATCCCACAAGCAATTACCAGTCACTTTACTCTTAGTCACTTTACTCTTACCGTTGTTGATATGACAGATATAAATAAGTCTGAATGCTCTGATAAGAGATTACAACCACTCTAACTTGTTTGTGATGTAATTTGTCCAAGCTTTCTGACCCCCTTGCACCTGGCTTCTGAAAAGTCACACAACGACATAATCGAGGTGTTGGTGAAACATGAGGCAAAGGTAAGTTCAGTTGTTATCATAGTGTAATTAATAGAATAAAGGTCAAGCCAACATGTGTATTTGCTTAATGGCCGATGATTCAGTGTGTGTGTGTGTGTGTGTGTGTGTGTGTGTGTGTGTGTGTGTGTGTGTGTGTGTGTGTGTGTGTGTGTGGTAATGGTGCATCAGGGCTCTAAATGCATCCTTAGTGCTCCCAACATTCAGTCATTCATGCTACGATCATTGATCTTCGAAAGAAGCTATACCCTGTCCTTTCTTTCTGTGTCTCCAAATGTTTAAATATTCTTGGCTGTTAGCTAGCTAGCTAATGAGGTAACATGACTGAACAAGGTGTAAACAAATGCCTGTGAGTGGTTTTGGAACTACCCTCGACATGGTTTATGAACAGGCCCTAAAAAGTCACTTTTTGGTCAGGCACTCAGAAACAACTGCACAGCGGAAGCCTATCTTTACAACAGTTTTTATCTGGGCAATTTTCTTTCTTCTCCTGGTCGCAGTGGTGCTCCCAAAATAAAATGTCAGGTCGATACAGGAAATATCTAGGAGCATATGCAACCAAAATGGTCACACTTTAGAGCCCTCAGTGCAATGCATGTGATTCTTGATAATACGAAGTGTCAATATTTGATTGTGTCTGTCCCTATGAAATAAATGATTTACTATTATCTCCCTATAGGTCAATGCCCTGGACAACCTGGGCCAGACAGCTCTGCACCGTGCGGCCTACTGTGGCCACCTCCAGACCTGCCGTCTGCTGCTGAAATCAGGCTGTGACCCCCTCGTCATGTCTCTACGGGGTTTCTCTCCATCCCAAATGGGCAATGAGAGGGTGCAGGAGATACTGCATGGTAGGCTGGAAACAGCTAGGAGTATGTTACATGAACAGACAGGAACCTGGTTTGGGATGATCATTCTGGGTGGAAATATTTGCTCCCGTTTCAAGTGTCAATAAATGTCTTATGTATGTCTTTCAGAGGGAACTCTGATTGGAAACTCTGATGTGGACTGGCAGTTGCTCGAAGCCTCCAAGTCTGGAGATTTGGAGATTGTTGAAGTAACTAACTAGTAACTAGTAATCTCCAATACATTTTGGCATAATCTGACCAACCAATGCCCTATTGTTATAATACTCATGTTACAAATGATTGATTTCAAATGGTAACAGTAGTCTTCGTGGTAACATGTCTGCTGTATTTATGTTTGCAGAAGCTGTGTACCATGCAGAATGTGAACTGTAGGGATTTAGAGGGCCGTCAATCCACCCCGCTCCACTTTGCGGCGGGGTATAACCGTGTGTCTGTGGTGGAGTACCTTCTACTGCATGGGGCTGACGTCCATGCCAAAGACAAAGGGTGAGCACAGGTCCTGACTTAGGCCAGGAGCTTTTCCCGGTCAAGTGATTTGGTCAGGAAAAACGCAAGGCTCTACTTATTCTCCAATGGGCCTGTGTCAGACTCGTCGCTCAGAAGGGTAATGTGTGTCCGTCTCTCTCTCTCTCTCTCGCTCTGTCTCCTGCAGTGGCCTGTTCCCCCTACACAATGCCTGCTCCTACGGTCACTATGAGGTGGCTGAATTGCTGGTCATCCACGGGGCTCTGGTCAACATAGCTGACCTGTGGAAGTTTACCCCTCTGCACGAGGCCGCCGCCAAGGGAAAATACGAGATCTGCAAACTGCTGCTGCAGGTAAAGGAGTTTGTTTCCCTCTTACAGATTAGTGCTAGTTTATTTTCAACTGAGTTGGACCATCTACAGTGCCACTTGGATTTCAATGATTTAGAGTCATCACTTACCCTGAAAACAATTTGCAGTAGAATTTCAAGAGACCAGACACATCCTAATCCTGTGCAGTAGAACACATACTATAGAGCCTTCCGGTTCTAGCACAGATGATCTAAACACACACCCCTATCACTCCCCACCCAGCACGGTGCAGACCCGACCAAGAAGAACCGAGATGGGAGCACTCCACTGGACCTGGTGAAGGATGGGGACACTGACATGCAGGACCTGCTAAGAGGAGACGCTGCCCTGCTGGACGCAGCCAAGAAGGGCTGTCTGGCCCGGGTCGAGAAGCTCTGCAGCCCTGATAATGTTAACTGTAGAGACGCACATGGGCGGCACTCTACACTGCTACACCTGGCAGGTCAGTCAGCGCGCTGGAGCTTTCTGTAAGGACAGTGATCTTGAGAGCTGAGAGCTTCAGTGTGTACAAGCCGTTGTTCCAACCCAACATTCATAGGTTTAAGGGTTTAGAATGGTTATTGAGAAATGTAATGGATGTGAGAATGAGGATTCGGGGGGGGGTTTGGGAATGGACCGGGTGAAGCCGAGGGCTGCAGATGAAGGATCCAGGGGGGAGGACTCGGTAGAGTTTGGCTTGGAGTCCCAGGTTGACCTCATCGGGCCGTGGAAGTTGGGCTGTTGTTCTTCCTCGCCCACTTGCAGGGCAAAGGGCGAGGTAGGAAGGAATGATTTTTAAATGGACCACCCTTGGCAGGAAATTCTACACTCGTTCATCCCGAGGTGATTGTGTTTTCAGCAACCGGTAGCTTGTGGATGCTTTATATGTGCTACAGTCAATTGTGTCTACAATATCATACACCTATTGTATGATAGCTAGCAAATTAATTCGCTAACTAACGTTAGCCTGCCTAACTGGAACTTCTGAAGAAGTAAAATGTTTTATTTCTACAATTACCAAAAGATAACCAAACAAAAACAATTTTACGAGACATGTTTGTGCCGTCGTGTATTAGTAGCACAATTTCGAACTTATTTGCGTTCATTTTAACTTACGGAACTTACTTATATATTGACTACTCCATTGATGTTGTTTTTAAGTTTTCGCTGACTTTTCCTAGCAGATGTACAATCGCCGCAAATTGAATTATGGGGAGTTTCAGGCCTTGGAGTGAACATAATTGTACACTCGGAAAGCCGACTAAAAACGAGGGAGGTGGGGCTTACGTTGCAAACTTACCTTGCTTGGCTAATCATTTGGACCGCCATCCAAGATGGCGACGGAGATTCCCCCAAGGGCATAAGGCAAGGACAAGGGTGTGTCTTTTAAGTGTTTGAACCGCAGCCTTAAAAGACACACCCTCGATTTGCGACGATTGTACATCCGCTAAGAAAAGACGGCGAAAACTTAAAAACAACATCAATGGACAAGTCAACATACAAGCGTAAGTAAAACCTAATGCAAATACAGTTGGAGACGGAAGTATACAAACACTTAGGTTGGAATCATTAAAACTCGTTTTTCAACCACTCCACACATTTCTTGTTAACAAACTATAGTTTTGGCAAATCGGTTGCACATCTACTTTGTGCATGACACAAGTCATTTTGCTAACAATTGTTTACAGACAGATTATTTCACTTATAATTCACTGTAATTCCAGTTGCTCAGAAGAGCTTGCAAAATTCCATGGCTTTAGAAGCTTCTGATATGCTAATTGACATCATTTGAATCAATTGGAGGTGTACCTGTGGATTTATTTCAAGGCCTACCTTCAAACTCAGTGCCTCTTTGCTTGACATCATTGGGAAATCAAATGAAATCGGCCAAGACCTCAGAAAATAAATTGTAGACCTCCGCAAGTATGGTTCATCATTGGGATCAATTTCCAAAAGCCTGAAGGTACCACGTTAATCTGTACAAACAATAGCACGCAAGTATAAACACCATGGGACCACGCAGCCATCATACCGCTCAGGAAGGAGATGCGTTCTGTCTCCTAGAGATGAACGTACTTTGGTGCGAAAAGTGCAAATCAATCTCAGAACAACAGCAAAGGACCTTGAGAAGATGCTGGAGGAAACCGGTACAAAAGTATCTATATCCATAGTAAAACGAGTCCGATATCCACATAACCTGAAAGGCCGCTCAGCAGGGAAGAAGCCACTGCTCCAAAACCGCTATAAAAAAGCCAGACTACTGTTTGCAACTGCACATGGGGACAAAGATCGTACTTTTTGGAGAAATGTCCTCTGGTTTGGCCATAATGACCATCGTTATGTTTGGAGGAAAAAGGGGGAAGCTTGCAAGCCGAAGAACACCATCCCAACTGTGAAGCATAGGGGTGGCAGCATCATGTTGTGGGGGTGCTTTGCTGCAGGAGGGACAGGTGCACTTCACAAAATAGATGGCATCATGAAGGAGGAAAATGATGTGGATATATCGAAGCAACATCTCAAAACATCAGTCAGGAAGTTAAAGCTTGGTCGCAAATGGGTCTTCCAAATGGACAATGACCTCAAGCATACTTCCAAAGTTGTGGCAAAATGGCTTAAGGACAACAAATGCAAGGTATTGGAGTGGCCATCACAAAGCCCTGACCTCAATCATATAGAAAATATGTGGGGAGAACTGAAAAAGCATGTGCGAGCAAGGAGGCCTACAAACCTGACTCGCTTACACCAGCTCTGTCAGGAGGAATGGGCCAGAATTCACCCAACTTATTGTGGGACGCTTTTAGAAGGCTAACCGAAATGTTTGACCCAAGTTAAAAATGTATTTTAAGTGATCCTAACTGACCTAAGACAGTGAATTTTTACTAGGATTTCAATGTCAGGAATTGTAAATGTATTTGACGAAGGTGTATGTAAACTTCCAACTTCAACTGTAAGTTAGAAATGGTTGTAAGGGATTTCCTCCTCTTCGTCTGAAGAGGAGAGGCGAGAAGGATCGGAGGACCAATATGTGGCGTGGTAAGTGTCCATGGTTCTTTTAATAAGAAATACTAAACATGAACACGACTGAATACAAAAACAATAAACGTGGAACGAACGAAACCCAAAACAGTACCGTGTGGTGAAAAACACAGACAAGGAAACAAACACCCACAAACAAACAGTGAAACAAACCCAGGCTACCTAAGTATGATTCTCAATCAGAGACAACAAATGACACCTGCCTCTGATTGAGAACCATACTAGGCCGAAACATAGAAATCCCAAAATCATAGAAAAACAAACATAGACTGCCCACCCCAACTCACGCCCTGACCATACTAAATAATGACAAAACAACGGAAATAAACGTCAGAATGTGACAGTACCCCCCCCCCCCGACTGAGGGGCAGCTCGGGACTGAGGGGTAGCTCCGGACTGAAGGGCAGCTCCGGACGGAAGGGCAGCTCCGGACTGACTGACGACTCTGGCAGATCCTGGCTGACTGGTGGCTCTGGCAGATCCTGGCTGAATGGCGGCTCTGGCAGATCCTGGCTGAATGGCAGCTCTGGTGGCTCCAGGCTGACTGGCGGCTCCAGGCTGACTGGCGGCTCCAGGCTGACTGGCGGCTCCAGGCTCCATGCTGACTGTCGGCACTGGCGGCTCCATGCTGACTGGCGGCTCATGACAGACTTGCGGCTCTGGCGGCTCCGGACAGACAGGAGACTCTAGCAGCTCCGGATAGACGGGAGACTCTAGCAGCTCTGGACAGACGGGAGACTCTAGCAGCTCTGGACAGATGGGAGACTCTAGCAGCTCTGGACAGACGGGAGACTCTAGCCGCTCTGGACAGACGGGAACACCTGTAGGGAGGAGACAGAGAGACAGCCTGGTGCGTGGGGCTGCCACAGGACACACCAGGCTGGGGAGACCTCCAGGAGGCTTGGTGTTAGGAGGCACCTGAAGGACCGGGCTGTGGGGGAGCACTGGAGCTCTGGTGCGCAGCCTTGGCACCACTCCCCCAGGCTGGATAACTACTCTAGCCCGGACCCTCCAGAGTGCAGGCACAGGTTGAACCAGGCTGTGGGTAAGCATGGGAGATCTAGTGCCTACTACGCGCACCTCTCCCTTAGGCTCCACTCCCACATTTGCCCAGCACGAGCGGAGCGCAGGCATAGGACGCACTGCACCCTCCCAGCGCCCCGGAGACACAACACGCAGAGCCGGCGCAGGATACCCTGGTCCGAAACGGCGTACTGCGACCAGACACGCTGAGCAGGCACCATGTGCCCTGGCTGGATGCCCACACTCGCATGACACTCTCGGGGGGCTGCCCTATAGCGCACCGGGCTATGGGCACGTACTGTCGACACGGTGCGCTTAACCGCATAACCCGGTGCCTGACCAGTAACGCACTGCTTATAATAAGCACGAGGAGTGCGCTCAGGTCTGCTACCTGGCTTAGCCCCACACCTCGTGTGCCGCCCCCCCCCCCCAAAAAAAATGTGAGGCTGCCTCTCGTACCTGTCGCGCTGCCGTGCTGCCTCCTCATATCGCCGCCGCTCAGCTTTCGCTGCCTCCAGCTCTGCTTTGGGGCGGCGATATTCCCCAGCCTGTGCCCAGGGTCCTTCTCTGTTCAAAATCTCCTCCCATGTCCAGGAGTCCTGTGATGCTGGCCGCTGTTTTTGCTGCTGCTACTGCTGTCGTCGCTGTCTGTTACCACGCCGCTTGGTCCTTGGTCGGTGGGTGTTTCTGTAAGGGATTTCCTCCTCTTCGTCTGAAGAGGAGAGGCGAGAAGGATCGGAGGACCAATATGTGGCGTGGTAAGTGTCCATGGTTCTTTTAATAAGAAATACTAAACATGAACACGACTGAATACAAAAACAATAAATGTGGAACAAAAGAAACCCAAAACAGTACCGTGTGGTGAAAAACACAGACACGGAAACAAACACCCACAAACAAACAGTGAAACAAACCCAGGCTACCTAAGTATGATTCTCAATCAGAGACAACTAATGACACCTGCCTCTGATTGAGAACCATACTAGGCCGAAACATAGAAATCCCAAAATCATAGAAAAACAAACAGACTGCCCACCCCAACTAACGCCCTGACCATACTAAATAATGACAAAACAACGGAAATAAAGGTCAGAACGTGACAATTGTGCTACTAATGCACATGACGGCACAAATACGTCTCATAAAAAGTCAATATGTTTTTGGGAAATTATAGAAAAACATTTTCCTTCTTCAGAAGTTCCAGCTAAGCAGGCTAATGTTAGTTCGCAAATTAATTTGCTAGCTATCATACAGTAGGCGTATATTAATAATGATATATTTAATATAAGTAGACATGCACTCATAATTGACACAAGCTACCGGTGCCTGGAAACACAATCATCGCGGGACGAACGAGTGACAAATTTCTGGCCAAGGGTGGTCCATTTAAAAAATCATTCCTTCCTCCCTCGCTCCTTGCCCTGCAAGTGTATACTCGTCCGACATCACGATACGTCATCAAAAGTGTCCACTTAATTTGAGGGCTGAGGAGATAGGGTGTGTCTTTTAAGTGTTTGGACCGTAGCCATAGTGTTGCAAACGGGAATGGAGTCTGTTTGGCAGCTGGTGCTTGTTCCGTTACTAGGGAGCTGTGTTCAAGGCAATTAGTTTAAATGTTGCATTTCAAGTCTGGTCTTCTCTCCTGAATTTGATTGATTCAACTAACTTATCATTAACACCTGAAAATCCGGCAGACCATCAAGACGGGACTACGGATTTAGGAGAATAGCATTTTCAGATAATTGCCTTTTCTGATTAAACTAATTATGTGTCTATTGTGTCAGCTGGCTACAACAACCTGGAGGTAGCAGAGTACCTGCTTCAGCATGGAGCAGAAGTCAACTCCCAGGACAAGGGAGGGCTCATCCCCCTGCACAACGCTGCCTCCTACGGGGTGAGTGCCAGTTACACTAATCTACTGTACACACTCACAGCACAATCACACTCTACAGGTGTCCATTGAGTCTTCCTACTACCTGTACGGTATGATTTTCTCAGAGACACCAAAAGTTAACAGGATGTCTAGAGACTTGATTGATGTGCCTAGGTTTTTCTGTGGTTGTTGAAAGAGTCAGTACCTCGTACTCGGCATACCAAACACTCACCAAGATCCTTGTCAAAGGCTTCTTTAAAAATGTAACCAGGAATTGGTTTCAGAGATTAAGCACACCTTTGAATAAAAATTGGCATCTTCTGCGGCCTTTACAAAAAGCTCCTTTAAAAAAAAAATGTAATCATGAATTGGTTTCAGTGATGAGGGGTGAAGTATGTATGTATGTTGGCCAACTGATTAGCACTCATGTCTCTATGACACAAAACACTGTTGGAAACAAAAGGCCAGTAGATTGCTTTGATCAGACCCTTGAGAAACGAGGAGCTCATCACACCACAGTCCTCCCCGACCCCCTGTTGCTTGCTCTAACTACACACACAGATTGAATCATCTCAAATAAGCAGTGGTGTAAATACTTTAAAGTACTACTGAAGTCGTTTTTGGGGGTATCTGTACTTTGTTTACTATTGATATTTTTGACAAATGCTACTTTTACTTCACTACATTCCTGGAGAAAATAATGTACTTTTAATAGATTTCCCATGACACACAAAAGTACTCGTTACATTTTGAATGGCTAGCGTGACAGGAAAATGGTCCAATTCATCTACTGCCTCTGATCTGGCGGACTCACTAAACAATATGCCTGAGTGTTGGAGTGTGCCCCTGGTTTTCTGTAAATAAAAAAAAACAAGAAAATGGTGTCATCTTGTTTGTTTAATATAGTGTTTTGCGATTTTTCTTTAAACCAATATTCGTAACCCTTTTTCTCCCTATAGATGTTTCTCACCCTTTTGTTTGCTTTGTTTCTTAAACCTGTGTTGGTTGGGTTACCACCTCAACCTAGATTTTAGAAGAGAAAGGGTGAATTAACTAGTAGAGGTCTTGCCTAGTAGAAGTCCTATATCTGAGTCTGAGATGCAAGTTGACCAAAAGAACGAGAGAAAGTTACAAGACACGAACCAAGAGCCAAGTGGAGTCCAATGTGTTCTCATTTGCAGCATGTGGATGTGGCTGCTTTGCTCATCAAGTACGACGCATGCGTGAACGCCACAGATAAGTGGGCGTTCACTCCACTACACGAGGCAGCGCAGAAAGGGAGGACCCAGCTGTGTGCCCTGCTATTGGCTCACGGGGCCGACCCCGCCCTCTGCAACCAGGAAGGTCAATCACCGCTGGACCTCGTCACGGTATCCATCCACACACACTTGCTATCCTCTGAGCTGACAACCTTTCCCCAACACGGGATTGTGTGGGAAGGGGTAGCATAATCTGTCATCCTCACAGCCACCACACTCACCTGTTTGTCATGTCTACTGCTCTTGGATACATGTAATCCCTCAAATCACAACAACACCCTGACATCGTATATTGTGCTTGTGATTTGTGCTTGTGACAGCATGTTAAACATCACCTACATAGTCTTGTTTGGAATTCTTTCCAGAGTTTCGCTGTTGTTGAGGAGATTCAATGTCTCTCAATGCTCGTTTCTACACTCTCACATGGCCTGACCTTCACCAGCAACTACTGGGTGACATGACCTCTTTCTAAATAGAAGAGAGGACCTGTCTCTGTCTCTGGCAATGAAATGCCTGGAAAGTTCTCTCTCTCATCACACATTGCTAAATGACTTGAATGTACTATATGCATGTCAAGGGTTTGCTCACATAGGAGCATGTAGTCTTATTCATACTTTCTATGGGTTATTGATGTGTTGGCAATGGTCGCTAATGCAGTCTAATCGTGTTCCTTTGCATGGTTGTACTGTGATTGAGTCGGCAATATTTTGTGTCATTCTTCATTTCTCCTCCACGACTTGGTAAATTAGGGGCAATGCCTCTTTCTCCTTTCTATCTTTTCTTTCTACAGGTGGACGATGTTCGTGCCTTGTTGACAGCGGCCATGCCACCTTCAGCCCTGCCAGGTTGCTATAAACCCCAGGTAATCCGTATGTCTGCCCCTGTAGGGGTGGTGGTCCCCCCCAGCCTCTCAGCCAGCTCCACACCCCTGTCCACCTTGGCCTCCAGCAACAGTCTGGACCATCAGGCCACTGCCTCCACCTGCACTGCTTTCCCTGAGCTACCCGCTCTCCTGGGGCCCTCTGGGGCTGTGGGCACGGACAAGAAGGAGGGTCCAGGTGTGGATCTGAGTATCAGACAGTTCCTCAACAAATTTGGACTAGAACACCTACTAGAGATCTTTGAAAGAGAGCAGGTAAGCTGAGCCCCAAAACGCAGCTCGCTTAAGTCTGATAACTTAGATAAACCTCTTTTATATAAAAAGCTTCAAGGATGTCTTCAGCATCGGATGTTCCACAATAGGCCTATGAAGCATTACTTAAGATGCTGAAGGTGAGATCTGGCATTATTTTAAAGTTCACCGTTTTCTCTTTTTGAAGATCACACTGGATGTCCTGGTAGAGATGGGACACAAGGAGCTGAAAGAGATCGGTATCAATGCCTACGGACACAGACACAAGATTATCAAAGGAGTAGAGAGACTCACTAGCGGACCTCAAAGTACGTTTACACACTACAGGACCCATGCTGTTGTCCATAACACAGGTTCACTTCAAATGTATGTTAATGTATTTAGCATTTAACAAAGTGTTTTCCAAGGGCTGTTAGTGAATGCAACCATCAAAGATTTAGATTTTTACTTGATCTTCATGTATGAAAGGGCAGTGTGCTTCGATTGAAGTTCACATCCTGAAGGAAGTTTTGAACTACTGCATTAGTAAAAAGAAGTTCACGTTCCTGTGATGCAGGTTTGAACCCGTACCTTGCGTTGAACACGGCGAACAGTGGGACCATACTAATAGATCTGGCGTCGGACGACAAGGAGTTTCAGTTGGTGGAGGAGGAGGTACAACCAACAAGATGACTCGCTATCAAACTCTTACATCTTATTGATCATATCTTGTTGTAAATTAGAAAATGTTGACTCGAATTTTGAGTCTTGTTTTTGAACAGTTGCAGAGTACGATCAGAGGGCACAGAGATGGAGGGCTTGCTGGAGGGGTTTTCAACAGATACAACATTGTTAAGGTACAGTTGGCTGGTTTCTATCCACATTAGGAAGGCAAGCTCTGTTTTATTCTGTCAAATCAAATCAAATGTATTTATTTAGCCATTCTTACATCAGCTGATATCTCAAAGGGATGTACAGAAACCCAGCCTAAAACCCCAATCAGCAAGCAATGCAGGTGTAGAAGCACGGTGGCTAGGAAAAACTCCCTAGAAAGGCCAAAACCTAGGAAGAAACCTAGAGAGGAACCAGCCTATGAGGGGTGGGCAGTCCTCTTCTGGCGGTGCCGGGTGGAGATTGTAACAGAACATGGCCAAGATGTTCAAATGTTCATAGATGACCAGCAGGGTCAAATAATAATAATCACAGTAGTTGTCGAGGGTGCAGCAAGTCAGCACCTCAGGAGTAAATGTCAGTTGGCTTTTCATAGCTGATCATTAGGAGTATCTCTACCGCTCCTGCTGTCTCTAGAGAGTTGAAAACAGCAGGTCTGGGACAGGTAGCACGTCCAGTTTAATATAGTTAATGGAAGTATAGATAATGGAATTCATTATTCAACTGCACATTCAGATGATGTTATAACAACTTTATTAACCATGATGGGGATGTATTCTCTTATCCCTGCTTTGAGAGAAAGGTATTGTTAATTCACTATTTTCCCCTCTTGATCTGCAGATTCAGAAAGTGTGCAACAAGAAGCTTTGGGAGAGGTACACCCATCGAAGGAAGGAGGTCTCCGAGGAGAATCACAATCACTCCAATGAACGGATGTTGTTTCACGGTAAGAGAATAATATACAGAATAGCACAGCCCACATTCCAATGAGAACCGGTGAACCGTGACACTCCAGAAACCACTTGGGTCATGTTGTGTTCGTGGTTGATCTTTTTTTGTGTGCTTAAGTGTTTTAGACACTCAGAAATCCTATTTACAAGTGCTCAGTCCAGCATTCATGCCGCTCTTGACCCAACAGGTTCGCCGTTTGTCAACGCCATCCTCCACAAGGGTTTTGATGAGAGGCATGCTTACAAAGGCGGCATGTTCGGCGCAGGCATCTACTTTGCTGAGAACTCGTCTAAGAGTAACCAGTACGTCTACGGGATAGGAGGCGGTACAGGCTGCCCTCTGCACAAAGACCGGTCCTGCTACGTGTGCCAACGGTAAACCAGCCATCCAGTCCTTTGATGTTTCTCTACCACAGTAAACCATATCAAAGCTGAGGTCTTAGTCACCACAGTACAACTGAACCAAGCCATAGCTGGGCGCTAATAACACTCCAATGAGAGTTTCACAACGTTAAGAAAGAATGGCTCAAATGTGTCAAGTGGATTGATTGAATGGAGGTTCCTTCCTGGCATCACATGTGGCGTGATGTCTGATTGTCTGTGATGGGTTCTATGGGTCTTCAGGCACCTGCTGTTCTGCAGGGTGACCCTGGGCAAGTCCTTCCTGCAGTTCAGTGCCATGAAGATGGCCCACTCCCCTCCAGGACACCACTCTGTCACAGGGAGGCCCAGTGTCAACGGACTGTCACTGGCAGAGTATGTCATCTACAGAGGAGAGCAGGTACGGTAACTAGTGGCTTTGGCAAATTGCATTATTGTGTGACTTTCATTTTGACACTAACTACTGAAGTCACAGGATTGACATTCTTTGTTATCAGCCTTACATTACATTTGTAATACTGCTCCTCTTGAATCTAATGTGTTAATTGTATGGTAGCATGCCCTTGGGACAACCAAGCTGTTCAAATTGACTTGATCTGACACCTGTGTCATTTACTCTAGGCCTATCCAGAGTATTTGATCACCTATCAGATATTAAAGCCCGATGCCTCTGTGGATGGATAGAAGTGGAACGGAGGAAGGAAGAACAACAAGTTAATTGTACAGAAGAACATCTCAGCCTGTTTCTGTTATGTTCAGGGCAGCAACAGCTTTACTAAATGCATGCACAAACAGATTTATTTATTTTTTCCTCCATTTGAAGCATTTCCATCTGTAGCCATTCTAACAAATGCTGTGCAGGACCACTACAATTGGCTAATGTCTAACTGTAATTCAAAAAAACTTCTGTGTTATAGTAGTTATTTTCTGGAGACATTGTGCATCTATTTTTTTGTACTAGCGTGTTAATTTATTTACATTTTTATGCCCAAGTTATTGTAAATGAATGACCTATAGAGTATGTATTCCACCAACCAGCAGTCAAAATCAGTGTTTTCAAAGTCTGCCTTGTGGGGATGTCTGGGTCATATTTATTAGGGCACATCGTAGCAAAAAAAAAATTCAAAAGTTGTGGAGTGGAAAATTAATGTTCATTGGACAAGTCTTGGTGGTCACTCCCTGTTTCAGTCAGTTTTCTTCCATTGGTGCCTATTGCCCAATGGCTTATTTATCCAGTATTGTAAATCAGGACACAATTTCAGATCATTATCCTGTTAGAATGTGTATTGTTTGGTCTACATAGTGACAGTTAAAAGATCAGGGTCAGTGTCCTTTCATTCAGTAATGGTGGCCGCAGCAAAGTCTTCAAATTTGAGGACTCCTAAATTGTCATAAATTGCCCCTCCACGAAGTCTGTTTTGGTTTGAAAGCTGTTTTGTTTTACACAACACACAAGGTTGACGAGACTACGCAGAGAAAACAAAACATGTAGTTTGTCAATTTCCCTCGGTCAGTGTTTGGAT